>NC_135803.1:12094036-12394036 GCF_964213995.1 Mustelus asterias
GATAATGTGGTTGGAGGGAACATTAAACACAGGTTAAAGAGATGTGTATTGTCTCCAGACAGAACAGCTGGTGAGATTATGCAAGACCAGGGGCATGCAGTCACGGGCATTCAGCCTCTGATCTTCGGGTAAGCGTTCTCCAAGGCGGCCTTCATGACACATGACAGCCGAGTTCCGCACACATGAGGACGGCCTAAACCTGGATGTTGGATTTATGTCACATTATCAGTAACCCACACAGCTTGCCCCTGGTCTTGCATAATCTCAGTAAGACGTTTAACAACACCAGGTTAAAGTCCAACAGGTTTATTTGGTAGCAAAAGCCACACAAGCTTTCGGAGCTCTAAGCCCCTTCTTCAGGTGAAGAAGAAGGGGCTTGGAGCTCCGAAAGCTTGTGTGGCTTTTGCTACCAAATAAACCTGTTGGACTTTAACCTGGTGTTGTTAAACTTCTTACTGTGTTTACCCCAGTCCAACGCCGGCATCTCCACATCTTGCATAATCTCACCAGCTGTTCTGTCTGGAGACAATACACATCTCTTTAACCTGTGTTTAATGTTCCCTCCAACCACATTATCTGTACCTTTTAAGACCTGGCTGGCTGTAGAGATTTGCATTCTAATTAGTATTCTGTAACTTGATTTCTGTGTCTGTGCACTGTTGGAGAACAGAGACCACTCTATCTGACGAAGGAGCAGCAAGCTCCGAAAGCTTATGGTATTTGCTACCAAATAAACCTGTTGGACTTTAACCTGGTGTTGTGAGACTTCTTACTGTCCTCCAACTGGAGATAGCTGGCAGTCTCTACTTCTTAAGCAACTGACAAATGACACGAGGGAATTTTTATTCTATTGTTTTCCTGGAAAGCCATTTGTAATGCAAAAGTTGAAACATTCAGAGCACAGCTTTCCTCAGCTAACTCTGCACCCTCCCCCCCCCCCCCCCGCCACCCCCCCCCCCCCCCCCCGCCACCCCCATGACCTGTCTCACAGATGTTAGAACATCTGTTGTTGTCTTCAGCGTCATCTCTGATTGCAGCGCTGTTAAAACATTAACTGTGAGAGGAATGAACTGTGGAATGTGAAGCTAATGTTTTATTTCTGGTGATTCTTTTTTGTTGTGCAGATCAAGGTAAGAGTTTATCACTTGATACACATCAGGCTTAGCTAACAGGAATGTGCCAGTGAATGAAACCTGCCCTCATAGGAGCAAGAGGTAATGTTAGGTGAATATTGACCAAGCTCCATCTAGATCTCCTTCGACCCGGCTGACAGAAGCCTTCGAAAATGATAGACATTCATTGGCTAATCACCGCAATTGATTCCTGCCAATTAGTTGATGGTGTCAGCTTTGGCTCAACTCTCGCCTCGCAGTCAGAGGTTTCAGATTTAAGAGCCACAAGGGTATAGGGCACGAAATCCCAGCCGACACTCCCAGTTCAGTACTGAGCTTCGGCGCAGTGCAAAACTTCCCCGTCTGGGGTTTTTTCAGATGAGACATTAAACCCGAGGCATGGCCTGTCCTCTCAGGTGGACATGAAAGAACCCCCAGTTCCATTTCATAGAGGAGCAGGGAATTCACCCTGGCACCTCCTTCTTATTCATTCCTCAACCAGCATCGCTAAAACAGACTCTCTGGTCATTATCCAAATTGTGTCTGTGGGATCTTGCTGTGTGCAAGTTAGCTTTGATTTGATTTGATTTATTATTCACATGTATTAGCATGAAGTAAAAAGTATTGTTTTTTTGTGTGCTATACAGATAAAGCATACAGTTCATAGAGAAGGAAACGAGAGAGTGCAGAATGTAGTGTTACAGTCATAGCTCGGGTGTAGAGAAAGATCAACTTAATGCAAGGTAAGTCCATTCAAAAGTCTGATGGCAGCAGGGAAGAAGCTGTTCTTGTGTCGGTTGGTACGTGACCTCAGACTTTTGTATCTTTTTCCCAAAGGAAAAAGGTGGAAGAGGGAATGTCCAGGATGTGTGCGGTCCTTAATTATGCTGGCTGCTTTGCCGAGGCAGCAGGAAGTGTAGACAGAGTCAAGATGGGAGGCTGGTTTGTGTGATAGATTGGGCCACATTCATTACGTTTTGTAGTTCCTTGCGGTCTTGGGCAGATCAGGAGCCATACCAAGCTGTGATACAACCAGAAAGAATACTTTCTATGGTGCATCTGTAAAAGTTGGTGAGAGGTTGCAGCTGACATGCCAAATTTCCTTAGTCTTCTGAGAAAGTAGAGGCGTTGGTGGGCTTTCTTATTTACCCCACTTATTTACCCCACTTATTTACCCCACTAATCCCCCTGACACTAGGATTAATTTAACATGGCCAATCAACCTAACCTGCACCTGCACAGGCTTGGAGGGCCGAAGGGCCTGTTCCTGTGCTGTAATTTTCTTTGTTCTTATCTTTGGACTGTGGGTGGAAACCGGAGCACCCGGGGGAAACCCACACAGACACGGGGAGAACATGCATATTCCACACAAACAGTGACCTGAGGCCAGAATTGAACCTAGGTCTCTGGTGCTGTGAGGCAGCAGTGCTAACCACTGTGCCACCGTGCCACCTCATAGAACATAGAACATAGAACATAGAACAGCACAGCACAGAACAGGCCCTTCGGCCCACGATGTTGTGCCGAGCTTTATCTGAAACCAAGATCAAGCTATCCCACTCCCTATCATCCTGGTGTGCTCCATGTGCCTATCCAATAACCGCTTAAATGTTCCTAAAGTGTCTGACTCCACTATCACTGCAGGCAGTCCATTCCACAACCCAACCACTCTCTGCGTAAAGAACCTACCTCTGATATCCTTCCTCTATCTCCCACCATGAACCCTATAGTTATGCCCCCTTGTAATAGCTCCATCCACCCGAGGAAATAGTCTTTGAACGTTCACTCTATCTATCCCCTTCATCATTTTATAAACCTCTATTAAGTCTCCCCTCAGCCTCCTCCGCTCCAGAGAGAACAGCCCTAGCTCCCTCAACCTTTCCTCATAAGACCTACCCTCCAAACCAGGCAGCATCCTGGTAAATCTCCTCTCCACTCTTTCCAGCGCTTCCACATCCTTCTTATAGAGGTGACCAGAACTGCACACAATATTCCAAATGTGGTCTCACCAAGGTCCTGTACAGTTGCAGCATAACCCCACGGCTCTTAAACTCCAACCCCCTGTTAATAAAAGCTAACACGCTATAGGCCTTCTTCACAGCTCTATCCACTTGAGTGGCAACCTTTAGAGATCTGTGGATATGGACCCCAAGATCTCTCTGTTCCTCCACAGTCTTCAGAACCCTACCTTTGACCCTGTAATCCACATTTAAATTTGTCCTACCAAAATGAATCACCTCACATTTATCAGGGTTAAACTCCATTTGCCATTTTTCAGCCCAGCTTTGCATTCTATCTATGTCTCTTTGCCTCGTTCCTGTTTTACTAATGCTAGCCTCATCTTACTTTCTGTGAAGGAAAGAGGAATTGAAACACTGAAGGTTTTGTTATGCGAGGCTGGAAAATGTTTTCTACTCAAGACCCTGGTAACCAGAGAGGAATAAAAGCCTTTATGCTTGCGGCTTGGGGAGGAGGTGGGAGATGAGTTTGCAAGTTTAGCACCTGCCATTTAGCCCGGAATGCACAGGAAGATTGGCAAGTCATTGATTTTGAGCACACGATAATGAGGTTAAATCGACGACTGAGCATAAGAAATGAAAGTGAAATTGACAAAGCTGCAACCTGCGAACCATTTCCAGGCAAGGCGGCATAGTTACAGTAATGGGAGTTCCTACGTTTCTAAGACTGTCTCTAATGGACAATGTTCTGCGAGCATTGGAAGTTCTCAATGTTATCTATCCCTTAGGACTTGCTTTTCAGCATCACTGTCTTATCTTGACCCCTGTTTATCCACTGCTCCTGCTGCTGGAACAACTGAACAGAGATAAGGCATTAATGAAGGGGAAAACAGGAAGGGTGGGCATTGTGGAATAGAGTTACAAAGAGCTTGCATCAGTGCTTTATAATTTACTTGTTGATTTTCTAATGGGGGATATTTCATTAATGGTGTCAGCAGTTCAATGGAATAGGATGCATTAAGAGCATTTAGTGTTGAAGCATTGATACAGGCGATGAGGGGATTTTTACAGTTACAGAGGAAGCTCAATCTGATCTCGAAACTTACCAGATCCGCACGAGGAGCCGACATTCAAACTCTCCATGGAATAACTGTAACGGTGGGTTACAGTTCTCCTACAGGGTTATCGAGGTCACGCACAGTAGCACAGTGGTTAGCACTGCTGCCTCACAGCGCCAGGGACCCGGGTTCGATTCCTAACTTGGGTCACTGTCTGTGCGGAGTCTGCACCTTCTTCTCGTGTCTGCGTGGGTTTCCTCCGGGTGTCCCGGTTTTCGCCCACAGTCCAAAAGACATGCTGGTTGGGTGCATTGGCCATGCTAAATTCCCCTTCAGTGCACCCGAACAGGCGCTTGAGTGTGGTGACTAGGGGATTTTCATTTTAGTGTTAATGTTAGCCTACTGTTTTGTTTTTTATGTTATATTAACATGTTTTTGGAGGGCCGAAGGACCTGTTTCCTGTGCTGTACTTGCGACACTAATAAATAAACTTTATATCAATCTCTGAACCTGCTATGCACAGTGAAACTTGTTCTTTGTAATGATAGGACATTTTGTATAGAGAGGTCCCTTTAAGTGCGTTTGTACTTGGAAGGCATCAATAGTTACTGTAGTTTTTAACACACAAAGACAGTCTCCAAGATAACGACAAGTAAAACATCTGATACAATGTCATCAACAAACTCAGAAATTTTCAAAGTGGTTCACGGCAAATCACTGGCCATCACTGTTAGATTCGTAGAATCATACAGAGCAGAAGAGGCCCTTCAGCCCATCGAGTCTGCACTGACAAATGTGAAACACCTGACCTCCCAACTAATCCAATTTACCAGCCTTGGTCCATAGCCTGGAATGTTAAGTCATGCCAAGTACTCACTCAGGTACTTTTTATAGGATGTGAGGCAACCCGCCTCTACCACTCTCCCAGATATTGCATTCCAGACCGTCACCACCCTCTGGGTTAAAAGGTTTTTCCTCACATCCCCACTAAAAAACATAAGAACATAAGAAATAGGAGCAGGAGTAGGCCATCTCGCCCCTCGAGCCTGCCCCGTCATTCAATAAGATCATGGCTGATCTGAAGTGGATCAGTTCCACTTACCCGCCTGATCCCCATAACCCCTAATTCCCTTACCGATCAGGAATCCATCTATCCGTGATTTAAACACATTCAACGAGGTAGCCTCCACCACTTCAGTGGGCAGAGAATTCCAGAGATTCACCACCCTCTGAGAGAAGAAGTTCCTCCTCAACTCTGTCCTAAACTGACCCCCCTTTATTTTGAGGCTGTGCCCTCTAGTTCTAGCTTCCTTTCTAAGTGGAAAGAATCTCTCCACCTCTACCCTATCCAGCCCCTTCATTATCTTATAGGTCTCTATAAGATCCCCCCTCAGCCTTCTAAATTCCAACCAGCACAAACCCAATCTGCTCAGTCTCTCCTCATAATCAACACCCCTCATCTCCGGTATCAACCTGGTGAACCTTCTCTGCACTCCCTGCAAGGCCAATATATCCTTCCACAAATAAGGGGACCAATACTGCACACAGTATTCCAGCTGTGGCCTCACCAATGCCCTGTACAGATGCAGCAAGACATCTCTGCTTTTATATTCTATCCCCCTCGCAATATAGGCCAACATCCCATCCCATTTGCCTTCTTGATCACCTGTTGCACCTGCAGACTGGGTTTTTGCGTCTCATGCACAAGGACCCCCAGGTCCCTTTGCACAGTAACATGTTGTAATTTTTTTCCATTTAGATAATAATCCAATTTGCTATTATTTCCTCCAAAGTGAGTAACCTCGCATTTGTCAACGTTATACTCCATCTGCCAGATCCTCGTCCACTCACTCAGCCTGTCCAAATCTCTCTGCAGACCTTCTACGCCCTCCACACGATTCACTTTTCCACTTATCTTTGTGTCGTCTGCAAACTTTGTTACCCTACACTCAGTCCCGTCCTCCACATCGCCTATATAAATGGTAAATAGTTGAGGCTCCAGTACCGATCCCTGCGGCACGCCACTAGTTACCATCTGCCAACCAGAAAAGCACCCATTTATTCCGAATCTCTGCTTCCTGTCGGATAGCCAATCCCCAATCCACGCTAACACCCTACCCCCAACTCTGTGTGACCCAATCTTCTTCAGCAACCTTTTGTGAGGCACCTTATCAAACGCCTTTTGGAAATCCAAAAACACCGTATCCACCGGTTCCCCTCCATCAACCGCACTAGTCACACCTTCATAAAAATCCAACAAGTTCGTCAAGCACGACTTTCCCCTCATGAATCCATGCTGCGTCTGCTTAATCGAAACATTCTTATCCAGATGGCCTGCTATTTCTTCTTTAATGATGGATTCCAGCATTTTCCCAACTACAGACGTTAAGCTAACCGGCCTGTAGTTACCTGCCTTTTGTCTATTTCCTTTTTTAAACAGCGGCGTAACATTAGCCGTTTTCCAATCTGCCGGCACTACCCCAGAATCCAACGAATTTTGATAAATAACCACTAACGCATCCGCTATTACCTCTGACATTTCTTTCAGTTCACTGGGATGCATTCCATCCGGGCCCGGGGACTTGTCCACCAAGCACTGCCTCCCTGGTAACATTAATTGTATTGAGTACCTCTCCTCCTACCTACCCTCTATTGTTAATATTCGGAAAACTATTTGTGTCTTCCACTGTGAAGACCAACACAAAAAACTTATTTAAAGTTTCAGCCATTTCCTCATTTCCCACTATTAAATCCGCCCTCTCGTCCTCCAAGGGTCCAACATTCACTCTTGCCACTCTATTCCTTTTTATATATTTGTAAAAGCTTTTACTATCATTTTTTATATTTAGAGCTGGCCTAGCTTCAAAACCTATCTTTCCTTTCTTTATCACTTTCTTAGTCGTTCTTTGTTGTTTCTTAAAGTTTTCCCAATCCTCCGATTCTCCACTATTTTTGGCCACTCTGTTCGCATCGGTCTTTAATTTAATAGTCTCCTTAATTTCCTTCGTTATCCATGGCTGGTTATCCCTTTTCTTACAGTCCTTCTTTATCACTGGAATATATTGTTGCTGAGTACTGAAAAGGATCTCCTTAAAAATCCTCCACTGTTCCTCAGCTGTCCTACCTACCAGTCTGCTCTCCCAGTCCACCTTAGCCAATTCAGTCCTCATCCTATCGTAAACCTCCTGCCTCTCACCTTGACCCAATGTCCCATCGTCACTGACCCTTCAACTAAGGGGCACAGCTGCTCCTTATCCACTCTGTCCATGTATCTCATAATCTTGTACACCTCAATCAGGTCGCCCCTCAGTCTTCTCTGCTCCAACGAAAACAACCCAAGCCTACCCAACCTCGCTTCATAACTTGCATGTTTCATCCCAGGCAGCATCCATGGGAATCTCCACTGCACCAGTTCCAGTGCAATCATGTCCTTCCTATAATGTGGCGATCAGAATTGCACACAGTGCTCCAGCTGTGGCCTCATCAAAGTTCGATATAACTCCAGCATGACTTCCCTGCTTTTTGATTTGATTTGATTTATTATTGTCACATGTATTAACATACAGTGAAAAGTATTGTTTCTTGTGCGCTATACAGACAAAGCATACCGTTTATAGAGAAGGAAACGAGAGAGTGCAGAATGTAGAGAGTTTAAAAGAATTAGAATGAAGTTTTAGACGCATGGAACGAGAGTAAAAGATAGAATTAGAAGGTATGCTGGGCACAGCTTGCAAAAAGTCATCTCACTCCGGTGCCATCTTGAATTTTTGTAATCTATGCCTTGATTGATCAAGGCAAATGTCCCATATGCCTTTTTCACCACCCCACTAACATGCCCTTCTGCCTTCAGAGATCTGTGGACAAACACGCCAAGGTCCCTTTGTTCTGCAGAACTTCCTCGCGCCATGTTGCTCATTGAATACTTTGAATAGGAATTCTCATTGACAGCGGCGAATCCCACCACTAGCAAACAATGTGCCACCTCCCGCCAGGGGGAGTCCGGAGAATCTGGCCCGTCAATTGGCTGTAAAGTGTTTCGGGGGTTTTCTGAGGTAGTGAATGTTGCTCTACTAATGCAAGTGGGAAAGCCAATTTGCACACAGCAAGATCCCACTGCAACATGTTAATGACCAGATGATCTGTTTCTGTGACGTTGACTCAGGAATAAATACTAGCTTGGATGCCTGGGAGAAATTTACTGCCATTACATCCCCAGTGGAGGACAGACGGGAGCTTAGTTTGACATCACATCCAAAAACAAAAAAGGTTTTGTGTCCAATTTTGTGCACTTAATATATGTGTGTCTGCGGCAGCCACTTCTTTAGTATTGTGGCGTGGGAGGTCAAATTTTATTTTTCAATTCCAGAGTCAATCTAGCTGGGTAAATATGGTGAGCTGTTGTTTCTCCCATATTTGGCAATGCTCATTGGAAAACTGTGCCCCACTGTTTGTCATTTCACAGTCTTTGATTTAAATGAACATTTGGAGGGCAGTATTCAAGTTCCTGTCAGCGGAGAGGAGCCAATACAAAATTTAACCTTGTACATCAAAGTATCCACGTGATGCTCAATGGATGGGACTTACAGAGCTTCATTTATCCAATTTCTATAGTGTGAGGCTAAGGACATATAAAAGACATGAATGAAAAACATATGGGCACGATCTGGCAAGAGGCGAAAAAATCAGGTTTGTGCCCAGTTTCTCGCCTCTTGTGATCTTGTCGGCATTGTTTTGTCAGCGAAATGAGCCTCACACCCACAAACGGCGCGAATCTGATTTCAATATTAATGACATGGCTTATATTTCATTAATGAGTCTCCGATGCTATCGACTCACGAGCGGCAAGGGTGGCACAGTGGTCAGCACTGCTGCCTCACAGTGCCAGGGACTCGGGTTCAATTCCGGCCTCGGGTCACTGTCCGTGTGGAGTTTGCACATTCTCCCCGTGTCTGCGTGGGTTTCCTCCGGGTGTTCCGGTTTCCTCTCACAGTCCAAAGGTGTGCGGGTTAGGTCGATTGGTGGTGCTGAATTGCCCCTTAGTATCAGGGGGACTAGCTAGGGTAAATGCATGGGGTTATGAGGGTAGGGCCTGGATGGGCTTGTGGTCAATACAGACTCGATGGGCCAAATGGCCTCTTCCTGCACTGTGGGATTCTATGATTTTTATGACTCACCTCAACCTCCTCACTGGTCATGGCCCTCACGAGCGAAGATCACAGATGGTCCCCACCAACGGGCACCAGACGTGATGGCCTCGGTAGTGGAACTGGAGGCCATTGAAGTCCCTGGGTGGTTGGGGGCAAGGCTTGGCACCCTGGTGCTATTCACTGGGCACCCTGGCAATGCCAAGGGGGTGGGGCCTGAGAGAGGGTGGGACCTGAGGGGACAATGCCAAGGGGGTGGCTCCTGAGAAAGAGTGAAGCATGAAGGGGGTGAGGCGGGGCGGCAGCTCCGTGGGGGAGGAGGGAGGGGAGGGATGTGGGATTGATTTGCCTAACCCCTAATTCTAGATTCTTCCACAAGGGGAAACATTCTCTCCACATCCACCCATTAAGAGCCCATCAAGCCTTGTTCTTATGTTCTTATAAGTCACTCTTCTAAACTCCAGTGGACACTAGACTAACCTGTCCAGCCTTTTCTCATGAGACAATCCACCCATACCAGATATTAGTCTAGTAAATCTTCTCTGAACTTCTAACACATTTACATTTTTCCTTAAATAAGGAGACCAATACTGTGCAGAATACCATAGATGTGGCCTGACTAGTGATCTGTATAACTGAAGCATAAATTCCATACTTTTATATTCAATTCCCCTTGCGTTAAGCATTAACATTCTATTAACTGTCCCAATTACTTGCTGTCCTTGGATTCTAGCCTGTTGTAATTCATGCACCCAGATCCCTCTGTATCTCAGAGCTCTACAATCTCTCACCATTTAGATAATGATTTAGATAATGCGTTTTTATTTGTTCTGCTAAAATGGACAATTTCACGCTTTCCCACATTATACTCCATTCGTCAGATCCTTGCCCATTCACTTAACCCATCCATTTCACTTTGTAGCCTCCTTATGTCCACTTCAGAACTTACTTCCTCACCTATCGTTGTGTCGTCAGCAAATATAGCAACCACACTTCCTCTTCTTTCATCCAAGTCATTGATATAAATTGTAAAAACTTGAGGCCGCAGCTTCGATCAGGCTCCAGCTCCAACAGTTTGCTCCGTACCATTTCCTTGCTGACTAATTTTTCTGAGTTCCTCCCTCCCTCCCAGTTCCTGATTTACTGCAATTTCTGAGATGTTATTTGTATCCTCTATAGTGAAGACCGTGCATAATATCTCCATCCTCTGCTATCACCTTACTTTCCATTATTAATTCCCCAGACACCTTTCCTTTAGTACAACGGTCATTTTAAATTATTTTCTTTAAAAATTTGTTCATTATACCTTATAAATATATATAGAAATAAGACTGAAGTGATGACTGGTTATAGAATCATAGAATCCCTTTAGTGCAGAAGGAAGCCATTCGGCCCATCGCGTCTGCACCAGTGACAATCCCACCCAGGCTCTATCCCCATAACCCTGTGCATTTACCCCAGCTAGTCCACCTGACACTAAGGGACAATTTAGCATGGCCAATCCACCTAACCTGCACATCTTTGGACTGTGGGAGGAAACCGGAGCACCCGGAGGAAACCCATGCAGACACGGGGAGAATGTGCAAACTCCACATAATCAGTGACCCAAGCTGGGAATCGAGCCCGGGTCCCTGGCGCTGTGAGGCAGAAGTGCTAATCACTGTGCCATCGTGCTGCCCCACACAAAAGAAATTTCTAATCTTCAAAAAACAGCAGCAACTTTGTTATTTCTAAAAATACTCTAACTGCAGAAATCAAATTCCAAATAAATCCACAAAGTCCCTTTCGATTTCTGAGGCAAAGCTCTGGTCAAAGGATTTGTCAGACAAGCCAAGGGGACTTACCGCTGGTAAACTTATTAATGGGTGAAACATTAGCCATCTCAAGAAGCCAGGCCAGCAATATAGGTTATTTGTCCAAACCAAGGGAAAGAAATGGGAGTTATGTCTCTTTATTCCCCCCCCCCCACCCCCCCCACCACTCACCCTCACCTATGCCCTCAAAGCTGCTAAAACCCATAATATTGCTTTGTCAAGCTAAAGGAGGCAGTCTGTCACCTTGCACCAACACGATGGCACTGTGGTTAGCACTGTTGCCTCACAGCACCAGGGACCCGGATTGATTCCAGCCTTGGGTCACTGTCTATGTGGAGTTTGCTTATTCTCCCCGTGTCTGCGTGGGTTTCCTCCTGGTGCTCCGGTTTTCCTGGGGGAGGTCTGGGAGGCCAGTGATCAGATGGTGGGGGACTCTGCTAGGCCAGTGATGGAGGGGTTGCTGTGCTGGCCAGCGATCGGAAGGCCGGCAATGCGGGGCCACTGCATGTGCGCCGATCTTAATGCTGGCAGACTGGCACATGCGCAGTGACGCACTCAGCGCTATGCTACTGGCCTCTCCAGCGGGAATAGGCCCCCGTCCCTACTGCTCGGGTTCTCTGTGACGCACTGTGTCAGAGATTTGCTGGAATTCACCCTGAAAAAAAACAGTGGGGGTTACTCCCATT
This sequence comes from Mustelus asterias, assembly GCF_964213995.1. Classification (NCBI taxonomy): domain Eukaryota; kingdom Metazoa; phylum Chordata; class Chondrichthyes; order Carcharhiniformes; family Triakidae; genus Mustelus; species Mustelus asterias. Next base: position 12,105,809 of record NC_135803.1, read on the forward strand.
TTCCTGCAAATTGGGGAATGTTTTCAGGAGAATCCCGACCATTGCCTTTGTATCAGAAAGTTATGGATTCAAGTCCCACTCCAACGAAGAGATATCTATTCCCACTTAAGACATCAGCCGGAATTCTCTGGCTTCGTCCACAGCTGGGATTCTCCAGTCCCGCTGCTGTGGATGAAGTTTTGGCTAAGTGCCAAATTCTCCTTTCTTGTTGGCCGTGGCGGTGGGACATGCGAGACTGGAGAATCTTGGCCATCGCCCTTCCCTGATGTTTCAGCAGTACTGGTACTGAGGACATACGATGGGTGAGATGATAAACTGTTACTCCCTCTCAAGCATAAGATCTCATGGTCCTGCTTTATGGAAAGAGAGGGAATTGCCCTTGGCAACACTTATTCCTCAGCTAACACTACCAAAACAGATTATTCACCTCATCAGAATTTGCGGGAGCTTGCTGTGCACGTGTTGACTGCGGTGTTTCTCCTCATTACAGCGGTGAACACAGGTCAAACAGAAATTCATAGAATCATACGGTGCAGGAGGCCATTTAGTCCATCGAGTCTGCACCAACAGCAATCCCACCCAGACCCTATCTTCATTATCCCACATGTTTACCCTGCTAATCCCCCTGACATTCGGATCAAATTAGCACAGCCAATCAACCTAACCCGCACATCTTTGGAGTGTGGGAGGAAACTGGAGCACCCGGAGGAAACCCACGCAAACATGGGGAGAACATGCAAACTCCACACCGACTGTCACCAGAATTGAACCCAGGGTTTCAGACATTTAGGAAGGATAGACAGGTAGAAAAAGGAGGTGGGGTAGCTCTGTTAATAAAGGATTATATCAGGAAGGTAGTGAGAGACGACATAGGCTCTAAGGAGCAAAACGTGGAATCGTTGTGGGTGGAGATAAGGAATAGTAAGGGGAAAAAGACACTGGTAGGCGTGGTCTATAGACCCCCAAATAATAACTTAGAGGTGGGGAGGCCTATAAACAAACAAATAATGGATGCGTGCAAAAACGGAACGGCAATAATCATGGGGGATTTTAACGTGCGTATTGATTGGTCGACTCAAATTGGACATGGAGGGCTTGAGGAAGAGTTCTTGGAATGCTGTTGGGATAGTTTCATTGAACAGTATGTTACAGAACCTACGAGAGAGCGAGTTATCTTAGATCTGGTACTGTGTAATGAGACAGGTAGAATTCAGGATCTTCTTGTGAGGGATCCTCTTGGGTTGAGTGATCATAATATGGTTGAATTTCTGATACAGATGGAGGGTGAGAAAGTAGGGTTCCAAACCAGTGTCCTCTGCTTGAACAGAGGGGAGTACGATAGGATGAGGGTGGAATTGGCTCATGTAGACTGGGCGAGCAGACTGGTAGGTAGGACAGCTGAGGAACAGTGGAGGATTTTAAAGCAGATTTTTTAAAGTACTCAGCAAAAATATATTCCGGTGATAAAGAAGGACTGTAAGGAAAGGGATAACCAGACGTGGATAACGAAGGAAATAAAGGAGAGTATTAAAATAAAAACAGATGCGTACAGAGTGGCCAAAAAGAGTGGAGAATTAGTGGATTGGGAAAGCTTTAAAAAACAACAAATACCGACTAAGAAAGCGATTAAGAAAGGAAAGATAGATTATGAAACTAAACTAGCTCAAAATATAAAAAATGATAGTAAAAGTTTTTACAAATATATAAAAAGGAATAGAGTGGCTAGAGTGAATGTTGGACCCTTGGAGGACGAGAGGGGGGATTTAATAGTGGAAAATGAGGAAATGGCTGAGACTTTAAATAAGTTCTTTGTGTCGGTTTTCACGGTGGAAGACACAAATAGTTTACCGAATATTAGAGATCGAGAGTTGGTGGGAGGTGAGGTCCTTAATACAATTACTGTTACTAAAGAGGTAGTGCTTGGTAGACTAATGAGACTGAAGGTAGACAAGCCCCCGGGCCCGGATGGAATGCATCCCAGGGTACTGAAAGAAATGGCTGAGGTAATAGCAGATGCGTTAGTAGTTATTTATCAAAATTCGCTGGCCTCTGGGGTAGTGCCGGCTGATTGGAAAACAGCTACTGTTACGCCGCTGTTTAAAAAAGGAAGTAGACAAAAGGTGGGTAACTACAGGCCGGTTAGTTTAATGTCCATAGTTTGGAAGATGCTGGAGTCCATCATTAAAGAGGAAATAGCAGAGCACCTGGATAAGAATGGTTCGATGAAGCAGACGCAGCATGGATTCATGAAGGGAAAGTCGTGTTTGACGAATTTACTGGATTTTTATGAAGATGTGACTAGTGCAGTTGACAGAGGGGAACCGGTGGATGTGGTGTTTTTAGATTTCCAGAAGGCATTCGATAAGGTGCCTCACAAAAGGTTGCTGCAGAAGATTGGGTCACACAGAGTTGGGGGTAGGGTGTTAGCGTGGATTAGGGATTGGCTATCTAACAGGAAGCAGAGAGTTGGAATAAATGGGTGCTTTTCTGGTTGGCAGTTGGTGACCAGTGGCGTGCCGCAGGGATCGGTGCTGGGGCCTCAACTGTTTACCATTTACATAGATGATCTGGAGGAGGGGACCGAGAGTAGGGTATCAAAGTTTGCTGATGACACGAAGATGAGTGGGAAAGCGAATTGCGTGGAGGATGCGGAAAGTCTGCAGAGAGATTTGGATAGGCTGAGCCAGTGGGCGAGGATCTGGTAGATGGAATATAACGTTGGCAAATGTGAGGTTATCCACTTCGGAAGAAATAATAGTAAATTGGAATATTATTTAAATGGAGAAAAATTACATCATGCTACTGTGCAGAGGGACCTGGGGGTCCTTGTGCACGAATCGCAAAAATTCAGTCTGCAGGTGCAGCAGGTGATCAAGAAGGCGAATGGAATGTTGGCCTATATCGCGAGGGGGATAGAATATAAAAGCAGAGATGTCTTGCTGCATCTGTACAGGGCATTGGTGAGGCTGCAGCTGGAATACTGTGTGCAGTTTTGGTCCCCTTATTTGCGAAAGGATATATTGGCCTTGGAGGGAGTGCAGAGAAGGTTCACCAGGTTGATACCGGAGATGAGGGGTGTAGTTTATGAGGAGAGATTGAGCAGATTGGGTCTGTACTCGTTGGAGTTTATAAAGCTGAGGGGTGATCTTATAGAGACATATAAGATAATGAAGGGGCTGGATAGGGTAGAGGTGGAGAGATTCTTTCCACTTAGAAGGGAAACCAGAACTAGAGGGCACAGCCTCAAAATAAGGGGGGGCCGGTTCAGAACAGAGTTGAGGGGGAACTTCTTCTCTCAGAGGGTAGTGAATCTCTGGAATTCTCTGCCCATTGAAGTGGTGGAGGCTACCTCGTTGAATATGTTTAAATCACGGGTAGAAAGATTTCTGATCGATAAGGGAATTAAGGGATATGGGGAGCAGGCGGGTAAGTGGAACTGATTCGCCTCAGATCAGCCATGATCTTGTTGAATGGCGGGGCAGGCCCGAGGGGCCAGATGACCTACTCCTGCTCTCATTTCTTATGTTCTTATGTTCTTATGTCCCTGGCGCTAGGAGCAAGCAGTGCTAACGCTGTGCCACCATGCCACCCAAATAATTGGAGGTGAAGAATTTTGCGTTGTTCAGAGATAGAGAGGTGCTATAAAAATACAAACATTTTCTTTCTTGAGTACTCACTTTAGGATGGGCTGAAGGGCCTTGAAAGACACACTAACAATGCTATTGGTTTCAATGCAGACCTTATGGGCCCGACTTGCTTTCTGATTCCACGATAAGTCAGCATCTTCCCCTCTCTATCGGGTCAGTCCATATTGTATCTTCTCACTGCGCTGTGGAGTTTCACTCGGAGCTGGGGTATTTGATCAAGAGTTTTGTCCCTTTTCCAGCATTCCATGCATGGCCAGCTCCCCTGGGCAGCATTAGGTGTGATGGGGAGATGCTCGCGTTGGACTGGGGTAAATACAGTAAGAGTTTTAACAACACCAGGTTAAAGTGCAGCAGGTTTATTTGGTAGCAAATGCCATTAGCTTTCGGAGCGCTGCTCCTTTGTCAAATGGAGTGAATATCCACTCCATTTGACGAAGGAGCAGCGCTTCAAAAGCTAATGGCATTTGCTATCAAATAAACCTGTTGGACTTTAACCTGGTGTTGTTAAAACTCTTACAGCATTAGGTGGCACATGGCCCTAGAGAACAAAGAATAAAGAACAAAGAAAATTACAGCACAGGAATAGGCCCTTCAGCCCTCCAAGCCCGCACCGACCATGCTGCCCGACTGAACTAAAACCCCCTACCCTTCCGGGGACCATATCCCTCTATCCCAATCCTATTCATGTATTTGTCAAGACGTCCCTTAAAACTCACTTCCGTATCTTCTTCCAATACCTCCCCGGCAGCGTGTTCCAGGCACCCACCACCCTCTGTGTAAAAAATCTGCCTCTCATACATCTCCTTTAAACCTTGCCCCTCGCACCTTAAACCTGTGCCCCCTAGTAATTGACTCTTCCACCCTGGGGAAAAGCTTCTGACTATCTATCCACTCTGTCCATGCCCCTCATAATTTTGTAGACTTCTGTCAGGAAAAGGTCTGGTGGCCGGATATAATGTGCCAGGTAGGATGCCTCACCTGCTAGCTACTAGAGTTTAAAAAATGCAGAGAGAGTTTCTCCACTACCGAGAGGGGGCAAAGTCTATAATCTTGGCTTCATGATAACCACGAATTTGTTTGATAGCAGAGGAATGTGTTAGTCAGTCTCCGGCATGGGGGAAGTTAGGAGAGGAAGTATCTCTGTGCGACACATGAAAGAATCAAGCCATCAGCTCAGCAAACTGCAAGTCAGTCAGTAAGCTTAATACACAAGCAATGTTTTTGACACACGAATGAGAGAGTACAATTCAGGATTTAATTATAGACAGTGGATGTGAATTGAGCAATAGCAGTTCCACGTGTTTTACAGCTCTGATATCTTATGGTTAATGGCTTTTGGTTAAAGGCACAATAGGGTGTGAGGGTTTTATCTGAACTATGTTTCTTTACTTTGTCATGTTAGGAAGTTTACCTCGAATGAGCAATCAGTATCCTGTCTGGGTCATTCTAACATGCGTTCTTCTTTGTTTGGCCAGCAAGAAAATAGTAGAATTCAACATGGAAAAGCTTTCCCTGCAGTCCTGGGATGAGATTATGTACTGTTCAACTCTACTGATCTAGGGCGGCACAGTGGTCAGCACTGCTGCCTCACAGCGCCAGTGATCCGGGTTCAATTCCGGACTATCTGAGTTTGCATGTCCTCCCCGTGTCTGCGTGGGTTTCCTCCGGGTGCCCCGGTTTCCTCTCGCAGTCCAAAGATGTGCAGGTTAGGTGGATTGGCCATGCTAAATTTCCCCTTAGTGTCCCAAGATGTGTAGGTTAGGGTTAGCGAGGTAAATATGTAGGTTTATGGAGATAGGGCCTGGGTAAGATGCTATTCTGGAGAGTCGGTGCAGACTCGATGGGCTGAATGGCCTCTTTTTGCACTGTTCTATTTTCTATGATACCCAGAGTTAGATGCCCTAAATGACTGCAGTGGGGTGGGGAGGGTGGGTGGCAGAGGGAGAATTGTTTTCATCTAGAACTGGAAAGGCTGCTCAAGGGGTATGGCTTGCATCCAGTCTGTTAACAAGTAGGCGAACAGCAACAATTGAGCAAGGTTACCCAGAGAGCATCGCCCTCCCCTGTGACCTCTGAAACCAACAGGGATAAGGGTAGGCAACAGATCAGTGATGGGCAACCGAGGCTAGTAAGTGGGCCGAATAAGTGGCCCTCCTCCATTTCAGTGGGCCACAAGATTGAAAGTGGGCTTGTTCACTAACCATGATCCCATGGATAAAATTAAACACATTCAATACATGCCGAATATTTCATAACTAGAAAATGTTGAAGCAAAGAACAAAGAACAATACAGCACAGGAACAGGCCCTTCGGCCCTCCAAGCCCGCACCGCTCCCTGGTCCAAACTAGACCACTCACATATTAATAGAACTATCAACTTGATAAGATGGGTAGAGAGGGATATGGTCCAAATATGGGCAATTGGGACTAGCTTTTGTGGTAAAAACTGGGCGGCATGGTGCGACACTGGTTAGCACTGCTGCCTCACAGCTCTAGGGGCTTGGGTTCGATTCCCAGCTTGGGTCACTGAGTGTGCCGAGTCTGCACGTTTTCCCCGTGCCTGTGTGGGTTTCTTCCTGTGCTCTGGTTTCCTCCCACAGTCCAAAGGTGTTCAGGTTAGGTGCATTGGCCATGATAAATTGTCCCTTCGTGTCCCGGGATGCGTAGGTTGATGGGGTAAATATGTGGGGTTACGGGGATAGGGCCTGGATGGGATGTTGTCAGTGCAGAGACGATGGGCCGAATGGTCTCCTTCTGCACTGTAGGGTTTCTATGATTTCTAAACCTCTTTGACTCTATAGTTTCGAAAGCAAAATAAATATTTGCGTTTTGATCAGACGCAGAGCACGGCTCTCACAGTCAATGTTGTGGACAATCAGCACACACCTCACTTTACGTGCAAATCACTTCAGTCATAGCAGAAGGAGAAAAGCTACATGGATGGAAATCAGCGGAATGTGGCTACCCTGGGTGTGGGCAGCGGACAACAAAATGTCTCGTGGGCCGCACTCAGGTGGGATCACATGGGGGCCCCCAGGCTGCACAGATACTCTGTTTATGTAGTTTTCATTGGTTTAAAAATTCACAAGCCTGGTGAATGATTTGCAAATGGAGTAAAGAACTCTTCCCAGTTGTATCAGAGTGCCGTTGAGCATGACCTCCAAAGTAACAGGTGCTTTGTCGTGCTTTACAATTGCACTGCAAAAGGAGACTTTAACAACCTGGTTTGCTTGATGGGTGTTGAGGAACGATATCAAAGTGACAATTTTTCTCAAGTTTGACTCAAGTTACTGGATATACGCTTCGACCTCCTGCACATCATCAGTCTCTTGTGGGTCATAGATTTTTGCGTTGCACACCCTGTTGTTCAGATATCATCTCCAAAGCCTCAGGAGACATTGGCAGAGGAAGCTCAATCTGTTTAAAGTTTAAGTTTATTTATTAGCATCACAAGTAAGCTTACATTAACACTGTAATGAAGTTACTGTCAAAATCCCCCAGTCGCCACACTCCAGCACCTGCTCGGGTACACTGAGGGAGAATTTAGCATGGCCAATGCACCCTAACCAGCACGTCTTTCAGACTGTGGGAGGAAACTGGAGCACTCGGAGGAAACCCACGCAGACACGGGGAGAACATGCAGACTCCGCACAGACAGTGATCCAAGCCGGGAATCGAACCCGGGTCCCTGGTGTTGTGAGACAGCAGTGCTAACCACTGTGCCACTGTGCTGCCCTGATCCAGAAACTTACCAGATCCTCACGAGGTGCAGGCATTCAAACTCTCTATAGAACAACTGTAACGGTGGATTACAGTTCTCCTGAGGGTTATCGAGGTCACGCACAGTGGCATAGTGGCACAGTGGTTAGCACTGCTGCCTCAGCGCCAGGGACCCGGGTTCGATTCCCGGCTTGGGTCACTGTCTGTGCGGAATCTGCACATTCTTCCCCTGTCTACGTGGGTTTCCTCCGGGTGCTCCAGTTTCCTCCCACAGTCCGAAAGACATGCTGGTTAGGTGTATTGGCCATGCTAAATTCTCCCTCAGTGTACCTTTTTGATTTGATTTATTATTGTCACATATATTAGTATAAAGTGAAAAGTATTGTTTCTTGTGCATTATACAGACAAAGCATACCGTACTTCGAGAGGAGAGAGTACAGAATGAAGTGTTACAGTCATAGCCACGGTGTAGAGTAAGATCAACTTAATGCAAGGTAAGTCCATTCAAAAGTCTGATGGCAGCAGGGAAGAAGCTGTTTTTGAATTGGTTGGAATGTGACCTCAGACTTTTGTATTTTTTTCCCGATGGAAGAAGGTGGAAGAGAGTATATACCTGAACAGGTGCTGGAGTGTGGCGACTAGGGGATTTTCACTGCAATGTTAATGTAAGTCTACTTGTGACACTAATAAATAAAACTTTAAAATATACGAAAGATCCATTGATGACCAACCGAACTCCACTCTGAAAAATGTCATCAATATGTTTTTATGAACCTCAACATCCTGGATACCTGTGCTTGCAGTGATACTGAGTGGAGAGTAAAATCAGTGTCCCCCACTGGTTCCTTGGGATTCCTGCTTAATGAGTTAGATTAAGATCCCCCTTTGCAATTTCTGGATAGAGAGAAGGACACAGTTGCTGAAGAATGAAAGAAGCTACTTGGCTTACCAGAAAATCGTGATGTTGTCTAAATATTTTTGGTTCAGCAAATGGAATCAAAAGACACTTGAAATTTCAAGTGGGACCTACAGGCACTTGTAAAAAGGTGAACATTGCTTGGTTACTTGCACGAAGTGCTTTCAAAAGAATCCCAAACATTTGACAGATGAAACATCCTGGGACTAAATTACAAATGACTTGTTTTCCTTCTCCCGTGATGCTTTCGTGGAAGAACTCTTGCCGAGAGCGGTGTTTACATAGATTCTGTCATCCTGCAACACGCTAGTAGTTTGATAAACCCGCCAGGCATGTGTCCAATTATCCAGCACATCTGTTACATCTGCGTCCTTGACGATTGGGTAACACAATAAATCGCTTATGAAGGTCTGAACCGTTGCTGCTAAGTGTGGGCTCTGTTCTCGCTTATTAATATTCCACTTGGCAAAACAATACATTATGTGGCACAATGTGTCAGCTGATTCATGGGGGTGGTGGGCGGGGGGCGATGGTGGAGTGGAGGAGTTCCATGAATTCTTCAGCTTTGAGGGCTGTGAGGATGTTTGAAATCCAGAGTCCACAATAAACGCCGGGACTTTCTTCCACTTCCCTCCCCGACACCAGATTTGTTTAGGCCCTAAGGGAATGAAGGAAGAGCGGGATGTTCCTGGAAAGTGGAGTTGAGAAAGATTAGCCACAGTTTTATTAAATGCCAGAGTAGGTTCAATGAGATAGTAAAGGGACGCTCCTTTAAAACTGAGATGCGGAGGAATTTCTTCAGCCAGAGGGTGGTGAATCTGTGGAATTCATTGTCACAGAGGGCTGTGGAAGTCGGGTCACTGAGTGTCTTTAAGACAGAGATAGATAGGTTCTTGGTCAATAAGGGGATCAAGGGTTACGGAGAAAAGGCAAGAGAATGGGGATGAGAATCATATCAGCTATGATTGAATGACAGGGTAGACTCGCTGGGCAGAATGGCCTAATTCTGCTCCTGTATCTTATGGTCTTATGATATCTGGCCCACTCTGAATATCTTTTGATAGGTAAACAGACAAGAGGTGCACTAAAGAGAGAGGTGATAATTTCAATTGTTGTTTTCTGCAGGGTTAGTGATTCATTTTTGTAGATTTTGTGATGTTGAAGGAACAGCTATCCAAATTTGGATGGTGCATGTGGCTTGGAGGGGACCTGGGTGATGGGATAAATAAGTAATCAATATTTAAGGGTTTTAAGTAGAGGATACAAAAGCCAGGAAGTTATTCCCAGTCAATATCAAACCTGCTGAATCAATATCAAACGCTGGCTTGGCCCCAGAAGAGTATTATGCTCAATTCTGTGCACAGCACTTGGGAAGGGCCTGAAAACGTTGGAGAAAGTTAGGAGAGATTTGGTGGTGGAGTGTAACCTGAGCAAATTACAGGTCAATCTTCTGTAAGCAACAGCCATTACGGCCGAACTGATCTTGATTCACATCTGTTGTGCCACCTTGGCTGAATGATTGCTTTACACGTGCCACAGTGTTTTTGATACCAGCTGGAACTTTCAATCTTGAACATCTGAACTATATGTCTACCAAAGAGAGAAGTATCTCCCAGGAATTTAGTGACACTATGCTTTGCACACATTATAAAAAAACGGAAATGGTTGAAAGAGTCGGTGTGTGTGGCTGGAAGTTTACCGGCACGCCCGCCCCGATTCCAGGGCGGACGAGGCTCGCAGAACGGAATTCTCCGTTGGCCTCGGGCGGGATTTTGCGAGCCTTGCCCGAGCGAGATCGTAAATTCCCGGCCTGTGTGTCAGTCCCTCCTTACCCAGATAGACTCCATTCTCCTGACTTCCGATCAGTTCTGCTCACTTGGATATTTAAAATCCCTATCCCAACATTTAGCACGCCTCCACTCCTGCCAGTGTCCGAGGCATGACTTCCTCTTAGATAAGCACATGGTTTCCCTCTCTGCCTCGCCTAGCATCCTCCAAAAGACCTTCGAAAGCATTTGGTGCAGGCTCATTAGAAGCAGCAAATATAACTGCCTCATCCCACTCTCGATCTCTCTCTCTGACTTTACCAGAAGAACCATTGTGGGTTAATCTTACCACTTGTCTTCCCTTCAAAACCACCTCACCCACTGCTAGACTCTGTCGGCAGATTGGTTCTCACCATTTCTCTTTGCATCTCACTCAAAAATGTCCATGCATTTGTGAATTGCAATTCATGATTTGATTTGATTTATTATTGTCACATGTATTAGCATACAGTGAAAAGTATTGTTTCTTGCGCGCTATACAGACAATGCGTACTGTACATAGAGAAGGAAAGGAGAGAGTGCAGAATGTAGCATCACAGTCATAGCTAGGGTGCAGAGAAAGATCAAATTAATGCAAGGTAGGTCCATTCAAAAGTCTGATGGCAGAGGGAAGAAGCTGTTCTTGAGTCGGTTAGTACCTCAGACTTTTGTATCTTTTTCCCGATGGAAGAAGGTGGAAGAGAGAATGTCCGGAGTGCGTACGGTCCTTGATTATGCTGGCTGCTTTTCTGAGGCAGCGGGAAGTGTAGACAGAGTCAGTGGATGGGAGGCTGGTTTGCGTGATGGACTGGGCTTCATTCACGACCCTTTGTAGTTTCTTGCGGTCTTGGGCAGAGTAGGAGCCAGACCAAGCTGTGATACAACCAGAAAGAATGCTTTCTATGGTTCATCTGTAAAGTTGGTGAGAGTCATGCCAAATTTCCTGAGTCTTCTGAGAAAGTAGAGGTGTTGGTGGGCTTTCTTCACTATCGTGTCGGCATGAGAGGGGAAACCAGGAGAGGTCTTTGGTGATCTGGACACCTAAAAATGTGAAGCTCTCGACCATTTCTACTTGAGTGCATTCTTCATACAATGAGTGCATTGTGGATAATGCGGTTGAGATAGTGGCCTTGATGGAAACCATTTGTCTGAAAGAAGCCTCCCTATCTGGCTGGGCCTTTCACCAGTCCTCCTGCCCAGACCATATGTTTGATTTGATTTGATTTATTATTGCCGCATGTATTGGGATACAGTCAAAAATATTGCTTAGGTCATGGTGGTGTGGCTCTTATCCCCAAATTACACCTTGATTTGTCCTCTGTTGCTCTGGCAATTTCTCCTGCTTTGAACATCTCACCTTACTCCACTTCTCTTGCACCTGATGAGGTGGCACGGTGGCGCAGTGGTTAGCACTGCTGCCTCACAGTGCCAGGGACCCGGGTTCGATTCCCAACTTGGATCACTGTGCGGAGTCTGCACGTTCTCCCCGTGTCTGCATGGGGTTCCTCCGGGTGCTCCGGTTTCCTCCCACAATGCGAAAGACGTGCTGGTTAGGTGCATTGGCCGTGCTAAATTCTCCCTCAGTGTACCCGGACAGGCGCTGGAGTGCGGCGACTAGGGGATTTTCACACTAACTTAATTGCAGTGTTAATGTATGCCTACTTGTGACACTAATAGATAGATTGTAGCAGGGAGAGGTATGCTGTGGCAAGGAAAGTTGTGTGGATCAGAAACATTGGCAAAGTCCAACTGGCCCTTTAACTGTAAATTCAGTATTTTTTCTCAGAGCAAGCTGCATCCGAAAATGATCCTGTGGACATACCATTCAAATTTCTATCTTGAAGATCTTGCAGCTGTTGGGAGGAGCAGCTGGTAAGCATTAAGAATTGTTCAAACTGTACATGAGACAAGAGAATCCACCAGCAGCAAGCCGAAGATTTCTTTCTCAGAAGCTTGGCAGTAAGAATGGGACAGCTTGTTAAACCCACTTGTACTGAGGAATCAGCGAGACAGGGACAATCTCCATCTGTCCCAAACAAACAGCCTGAAGCAATAATGTTGCAGCAGTCTCAGTGAACTATGTTTCAAACAGGAATAAAGCCGGAAAGGCCGTTATCTTCAACTCCACTTGAAAAATACTTGCTCCATTTGTACTTCCCCAACTCCACAATTCAATTACTCTCCAGAATAAAAACAACTTTCATTTACATAGTGCCCTAATATTCTATATCCCTTGTCACAAGGCACCTCACAAGAGCATTATCATGGGGTGGCATGGTGGCACAGTGGTTAGCACTGATGCCTCACAGCGCCAGGGACCCGGGTTCGATTCCTGGCTTGGGTCACTGTCTGTGCACATTCTCCCCGTGTCTGCGTGGGTTTCCTCCGAGTGCTCTGGTTTCCTCCCGCAGTCTAAATGACGTGCGGGTTAGGTGCATTGGCCATGCTAAATTCTCCCTCAGTGTACCCGAACAGACGCTGGAGTTTGGCGACTAGGGGATTTTCGCAGTAACTTCATTGCAGTGTTAATGTAAGCCTACTTGTGACACTAATAAAGTTTTAAAACTTAAAGGGAAATTTGACATTGGGCGGCATAAGAAGGTATTAGGACAGGTGACCAAAGCTTGGTCAAATCCTTGGGTTTGAAAGGGCTTCATAAAGAGAGCGAAAGAGGAACGGAGATGTTTAGGGAGAGACTTCCAGAGATTCATGTCTAGGCTGTGAAAGAACATCCGCCGAAAGAGTGATTAAGATACGGAATACTGAAGAGGCCAGAATTGGAGGGGCACGGAGTTCTCAGATATCATAGAGTCATAGACCTTTACAGCATGGAAACAGGCCCTTCGACCCAACTTGTCCATGCCGCCCCTTTATTTAATCACTAAGCTAGTCCCAATTGCCCACGTTTGGCCCATATCCCTCTACACCCATCTTACCCATGTAACTATCTAAATGCTTTTTAAAAGACAAAATTGTACCCGCCTCTACTACTGCCTCTGGCAGCTCGTTCCAGACACTCACCACCCTCTGTGTGAAAAAGTTGCCCCTTTGGACTCTTTTGTATCTCTCCCCTCTCACCTTAAACCTATGCCCTCTACTTTTAGACTCCCCTACCTTCGGTAAAAGATATTGACTATCTAGCTGATCTCTGCCCCTCATTATTTTATCGACCTTTATAAGATCACCCCTCAGCCTTCTACGCTCCAGAGAAAAAAGTCCCAGTCTATCCAGCCTCTCCTTATAACTCAAACCATCAAGTCCCAATAGCATCCGAGTAAATCTTTTCTGCACTTTTTCTAGTTTAATAATATCCTTTCTATAATAGGGTGACCAGAATTGTACACAGTTTATTGGGCAGCGAGTGGTGAGGGCATAGAGGACTTGAAAAACAAGGATGAGAATTTTATAATTGTGACATTGCCAAACTGGGAACCAATGGAGATCAATGCGCACAGCCTGTATTGGGTGACCAGGACTAATAGGAGACCAGAACTGGGTGACCAGGACTAATAGGAGACCAGAACTGGGTGACCAGAACTAATAGGAGACAAGAACTGGGTGACCAGAATGAATAGGAGACCAGAACTGAGTGACCAGGACTAATAGGAGACCAGAACTGGGCTGGAATGTGCATATCTCCGCTTTGACCATATTCAATAACCCAGCATCGATTGCTCTCTGTCCAGAGAATTCCAAAGATTCACGACCCTCTGAGAAAAGAAATTCCCCCTCATCACCGTCTTAAAGAGCTAACTCCTTACTCTGAAACCATAATTCTAGATTCCTTCAACGACGGGAAACATCCTCCCACCATCTATCCTGTCAAGTCCCCTCAGCATCTGATGAGTGGATTTTCCTCTCCCTCCATGGTGTGTTTGGCGGTGGCAAGAGGCAGTACGCCATTCACTGGTGACCGGATCTTGTGATCTTGCTGCTGTCAATGGGGTTTCCCGTCAAACACACCCCTCATTGCTAGGAAACCCATGGTGAGGGTGCGCTGTCGGTGGGAGCAGAAGATCCCACTGGCATGAATGCCAGCAAGATTTCGGCGTATATGTTTCAGGAAGATCACCTCTCACTCTCCTAAACTCCAAAGCATATATTCCCAACCTGCTAAACCTTTCCTCATAAACTGACACCTTCAACCCAGGAATCAGTCCAGGGAATGTTCTCTCAGCTGCTTCCAGCGTAAGTGTGTCCCGACATAAATAAGGAAGCCAAAACTACATTGAGTAGTCATGGTGTGGTCTTAGCAATGCCTTGTACAGTTGGAGCAATTGCTTCCCTACTTTTGTATTCCATCCATCTTGCATTAAAAGCCATTTAAAGGCTGATTATAATGTGTGGCTGGAAACTTGCAAGCTAGAATTTCTTGATGAGCTTTGTAAATGCTGCCTTTGATTCTTCTCACCTGATTTTACTCTGTTCTCAGGTAATGCTTTGGACCCAAGTGCAATAAGAGGACAATTACTCTGAACTTAATCTCTGTCAGAGAGTCGGTGCAGGCTTGATGGGCTGAATGGCCTCTTCTGTACTGTAGGGATTCTATGATTCTATAGCAGAGCTGGCCTCAGTATCCCCTCACCATCATCTTAGAACTTCCATTTCCTCATTCTGCGTTGGAAATTTTGAAGATTGCAAGGGTTGTTCAACAGAATTCCTCATTCACTTTTGAACATGTTTAGAAACTTGTGCATTAATTGTAGTAACGTAGCTTAAAAAGGCATTAAAAAAAAGGAACAAGCAAATCACTGGGTTCATATCTAAATGAATAGAATAGAATAGAGGGGCAATTATTTCACTCAGAGGGTGGTGAGTGTCTGGAACGAGCTGCCAGAGGTAATTGTAGAGGCGGGTACAATTTTGTCTTTTAAAAAGCATTTAGACGGTTACATGGGTAAAATGGGTATAGAGGGATATGGGCCAAATGCAGGCAACTGGGGCTAGCTTAATGGTTAAAAACTGGGCGCCAGGGAAAAGTTGGGCCGAAGGGCCTGTTTCCGTACTGTAAACCTCTATGAGTCTAAAAACGGGTAAGTTATGGTAAGTTTATATAGACCCTTGAATAGATCTTACTTTAGGAACTGTGCACCACTCTGGTTTGATAAAAAAGATACATGGGTCCTGGAGAAAGTGCACACATGATTTGCAAGGATGATACCAAGGAGGTTACATCAAGCAGGAAAGACTTTATGAAGCACAGTTTCTCGCTGTATAAGAGAAGGCTGAGGGATAACCCATAAGCGGTCTTTAAAATTAAGAAGGGGTTCAATGATAACAGGGAAAAGAGTAGCAGAAGTAGGCCATTTGGCTTCTTGAGCCTGCTATGCCATTCAACTAGAACGTGGTTCATCTTCTACCTCAACACCATTTTCCCAGACTGGGGTAGATATAGAGAAGATGTTTCCACTTGTAGGGGAATTGAAGGTGGAATCAAAAGACGTAAAACATAGGAGCAGAAGTTGGCCATTTGGCCCATTGAGCCTGCTCTGCCATTCAACGAAATCATGACTGATCTGATATGATAATCCCCAACCCTTCCTTATCTCCCTTAGCCTGGATTCCCTTAAAAAAAGACAATCACTAATAAATCCAATAAACTTTCTTCAGAGCATGGTTAGAATGTGGAATTCACATGCAATGGTCACAATGAATAGCATAGATGGATACAACGGGAAGCTCGACAAAATTGGGAGGAAGAAAGCAACAGAAGATGCTACAGATAAAGTTTAATTATTAATGTCATATTGTAGTATTAATACTGTAATGAAGTTACTGTGAAAATCCCCTAGTCACTGCACTGTTCGGGTACACTGAGGGAGAATTTAGCATGATCAATGCATCTAACTGTGGGAGGAAATGTAATGATATGGGTTATGGGTTTCCTCCGGGTGCTATGGTTTCTTCCCACAGTCATGATGTGGAGATGCCGGCGTTGGACTGGGGTAAACACAGTAAGAAGTTTAACAACACCAGGTTAAAGTCCAACAGGTTTATTTGGTAGCAAAAGCCACACAAGCTTTCGAGGCTCTGAGCCCCTTCTTCAGGTGAGTGGGAATTCTGTTCACAAACAGAACTTATAAGACACAGACTCAATTTACATGAATAATGGTTTTCGCATTCCAACCATTATTCATGTAAATTGAGTCTGTGTCTTATAAGTTCTGTTTGTGAACAGAATTCCCACTCACCTGAAGAAGGGGCTCAGAGCCTCGAAAGCTTGTGTGGCTTTTGCTACCAAATAAACCTGTTGGACTTTAACCTGGTGTTGTTAAACTTCTTACTGTGTTCTTCCCACAGTCCAAAGATGTGCCAGTTAGGTTGATTGGCCATGCTAAATTGACCCTAGTGTCAGTGGGATTAGCAGGGTAAATATGTGGAGTTACGGGATTAGGGCATGGGTGGGATTGTGGTCTGTACAGACCCGATAGGCTGAATGGCCTCCTTCTGTATTGTAGGGATTCTGTGGAAACTGGAGTACCCAGAGGAAACCCACGCAGACACAGGGGAGAAAGTGCAGACTCCGCACAGTGACCCAAGCCGGGAATCGAACCCAGGTCCCTGGCGCTGTGAGGCAGCAGTGCTATCCACAGTGCCACCGTGCCACCCTATAGAGTGAGATGAAGCAAGGTGGGAGGAGATTCATGCAGAGCCGAAACAATAGCTTCGAATCATTGGACTCAATGGCCTGTTTATGTGCTGTGAGTTCATGGCCCTTTTCCCCGAGATTGTGGAAGAGTGCTCTGAATTTCAAATGAAAACTGAAGGCCCAATATTGATTGAATAGAATAAATTGGCAGGCATGAATGATTTAATGAATGTTGCTTATGCTGGCTGCATTAGTGAGTCAAAGACAGAATAAAAGGATGCTTTTAATTCAAGAAAGTGGTGGTCGGGTTCTACTGTGCATTTTAATGTGGAGTGAGGAAGCAAGGACAATTTTATTATTAACGCTTTTATTTCCCAAATTACTTTCAGCTTGTGTTTTTTTTTCTCTTAGACCTGGCAGTTTTGTCTTCTTCCAATTAACTTGTAGGACACAGATTGATTCAGCCTTTTGGAGAATGGCTAAATGGAGAAGGTCAGACCAGCTATAACAAACCTATGTGGATCAGCTTAAAGGTATGGATACAACAGCAACAGCCCGCAAGCAGAAAGCCTATCAGGTGTCAGTACTAATTTTAGAGAAGCGGTAGCAGTTGACCAACTGCCCCAGTTTATTGAATACACATCAGAACGTCAGAAATAGGAGCAGGAACAGATCGTGCAGCTGTCAGTGTCAGCTGTGGCTCAGTTGGTAGCACAGTGGTTAGCACTGCTGCCTCACAGCGCCACGGACCCGGGTTCAATTGCGGCCTCGGATGACTGTCCATGTGGGGTTTGTACGTTCATAGAATCTCTACAGTTCAGAAGGAAGCCATTTGGCCCATCGAGTCTGCACCAACCACAATCCGACCCAGGCCCTATTCCTGTAACTCCTGTAACTATTTACCCCGCAAATCCCCTGCCACTAGAGTCAATTTAGTATGGCCAATCAACCTAACCCACACATCTTTGGACTGTGGGAGGAAACCCACGCAGACACGGGGAGAATGTGCAAACTTCACACAGACAGTGATCCAAGCCGGGAGTCGAACCTGGGTCCCTGGCACTGTGAGACAGCAGTGCTGACCACTGTGCCACCGTGTCTCCCCGTGTCTGCATGGGTTTTCTTTTGGTTTGATTTATTATTGTCTGTTATTTGATTTATTATTGGCATGCAGTGAAAAGTATTGTTTATTGCGCACTATACTGGCAAGGCATACCATTCATAGAGAAGGAAAGGAGAGAGTGCGGAATGTAGTGTTAGAGTCATAGCTAGGGTGTAGAGAAAGATCTCCGGGTGCTCCGGTTTTCTCCCACAGTCAAAAGATGCGCAGGTTAGGTGGATTGGCCAAGCTCAATTGCCCCTTAGTGTCAGGGAGTTTAGCAGGGGTTACGGGGATGGGGCCTGCGTGGGATTGTTGTTGGCACAGGCTCGATGGGCCGAATGGCCTCTTCCCGCAATGAAAGGATTCTATGAAACCCGACATTCTCAGTTCAAGTCCAACTCCAGGAGTTGAGCACAAAAGTCAACGTTGCTGAGGGAGCAATGTACTGCCAGAGATGAGAAGTTAAATTGAGACCTCCATATCAAAGATTCAACGAAGGAGAGCGGGGGAGGGAGGTGGAGATGGGGGGGGCGGGGGGGGGGGGGGGGGGGGGGGGGGGTTGGAGTGGGGGTAGTGGGTTATAAAAATAAAAATACTGGAAAAACTCCACAGGCCTGGCAGCATCTATGGAAAGAAAAAATGGAGTTAGGCTGGAATTTTACCACCACGCCCACCCCAGAACTGGGGCAGGCGCAGCTTGCAAAACGACATTCTCTATTGGCCTCGGGCAGGGCCTTACGAACCTCGGGCGGGCAAGGCAGTAAAATTCCGGCATTAGTGCTTCGAGTCCGTATGACTCTTCTTCAGAGGAGTTCAGGGGGGGAGTTATCCTGAATATTTATCCATCAGTCAATTTCGCAAAATTCAGATTGTTTGGTCATTATCAGATTACTGGTTATGGGAGAGTTGCTGAGTGCAAATTGGCTCCCTCACTTCCAATGGTACAACAGTGACTACACTTCAAAACAGAAGTACTCAATTGTCTTTGAGGTGAGCACAAAGAACCATTGATTCTGCATGAAGTTCCCACCCATCCTCAGTCCAAAATCACATCCAACCTCCTTCATGTCGATGACACTGCCTCCATTGTCATCATCAACTGCCTCACCAAGATCAAGTTTTTAGGTGTCCAGATCACCAACAACCTGCCTTGGTCCCTCCATGCAACACTATAGTTAAGAAAGCCCACCAACGCCTCTACTTTCTCAGGAGGCTAAGGAAATTTGGCATGTCCGCTACGACTCTCACCAACTTTTACAGATGCACCATAGAAAGCATTCTTTCTGGTTGTATCACAGCTTGGTATGGTTCCTGCTCTGACCAAGACCTCAAGAAACTACAAAAGGTTGTGAATGTAGCCCAGTCCATTATGCAAACCAGCCTCCCATCCATTGACTTTGTCTATCCTTCTGGCTGCCTCAGAAAAGCAACCAGCATAATCAAGGACCCCTCGCATCCGAGCATTCTCTCTTCCACCTTCTTCTGTCGGGAGAAAGATACCAAAATCTGGGGTCACGTACCAACTGACTCAAGAACAGCTTCTTCCCTGCTGTCATCGGACCTTTGAATGGACACACGGGGTGGGGTTTTACGGCTTTGCTCATGCAAGACCAGAAATTCCTGCCTGGGGTCAATGGACATTTCCGTTGTCCACCCCTTGCCCGCTCTGAATCCATGGCGGGCGGGGCGGTAGAATTTCAATGACCATATATTAAGCTGATCATTCTCTACACCCTATCTGTGACTGTAACACTATATTATGCGCCCTCTCCTTTTCTTCTACCTTGTGTACTCTATGAATGGTATGTTTTGTCTATATAGCCGCGTAAGAAACAAGACTTTTCATTGGATCCCAATACTTGTGACAACAATAAATCAAATCAAAACCTCATTCTTTGACAATTGCAGAATACCTCATGCACAACTGTTGCATACACTTTGCTATTTTCATTGCTATTTGGTATGCCCAGTGAGGTCATTACGGATAACGGTCCACAATTTATTGGTAAACCATTTCAGGATAAGTGTGTAAAATGGAATATTGATCGTGCTACTCATTATCCTAGATTTAATGGCCCAGCTGAATGAATGATTCACACAGTGAAATTTCTAATTCCTCAAATTGACACCTTTAAATGCAATTATTCCATGACTGGCAGAGCTCACGTTTGCCAGATAAGGATGCACCAATTTATCTAATCTTGCCCATTCTACTCCCTCAGAAACTAGAGAGCAACTTGTAAAGCTTCAAAAGAACATGCCAACATACATAATAAAAATGCAGGTACAGAATTGCTAAGTTTACAGTTGGGACAACGAGTTCACATTCAGGATCCCACAGAAGATACATGGCAACCAGCCAAGGTGACATTGGTTTGTGTGGAACCAAGATCCTATGAAGTCATTAGACACAAAGGTGCAATGGTGAGGCATAACCAAGGATCAATAGATCAATTCCAGTTCCTCGACCACTGCCCAGCCCTATTGCACTGAGAACAAGATCCCAAATGCAACCAGCAACAACATCCAAGAATGACAATCCCATAGATGTCTGTCGGCAATTGATCACACCTCCGGACAAGGTTACCATTACAAGATCTTGGTGGTCTAACAGATTACTCTTATGCTTTAAAGAGTCATAGGTTTTTGATTTTGATTTGCTTTATTATTGTCACATGTATTAACATACAGTGAAAAGTATTGTTTCTTGCACGCTATACAGGCAAAACATACCGATCATAGAGAAGGAAAGGAGAGAGTGCAGAATGTAGAGAAAGATCAACTTAATGCACGGTAAGTCTATTCAAAAGTCTGACAGCAGCAGGGAAGAAGCTGTTCTTGAGTCGGTCGGTACGTGTCCTCAGACTTTTGTATGTTTTTTGCCGAAGGAAGAAGGTGGAAGAGAGAATGTCCGGGGTGCGTGGGGTCCTTAATTATGCTGGCTGCTTTGCCGAGGCAGTCAGAAGTGTCGACAGAGTCTATTCAATTATGTAATGGTAACTAAACTTGAACATGTATTGTAAATGGTTGTACTTCTTTGGAAGGGCGAAAGTATCTTTAAAGAGAAAGGGGGATGACGAGATGTGCCTTTCTGTGATTGCAACATGGCATCATTAGAAAGAAAGTGTGTCATCAGATCCAGTTTTGGTTTCAGTTTTGCTTAGAGCAGAGCACACACACACTCAGCTCTGCTGCTGGTGTCGCTAAGATATCCTATCTTTGTATAAATGTTCCCATATGCCTAATCTCAATAAATGAACCCACAACATGTTTGCTCAGTTCCTTATGAGTGATTGGTGTATTTATATCATTAGAAAAACATGACACACTTTGCCCAGTTTAGTTACTAGGCAGCCAATTCTAAAACTTTTAAGTTCCCATGTTCTACATCAGGAAGTCTATATTTTATAATCTATTCCTTTAACAATGTGAGTCTTAACAGGTAATCAAGTCTTTACAGGTACAGACAATGCGAATGGAGAGAGGGTTGGGTACAAGTTAAAGAGGAGTGACAACAGTGACAGCACTTCAAGCTGTTCATTTTTATGAAGATCCTTGGGATGTCCTGAGGTCATGAAGGGCAATGTCGAAATGTAAGTCTTTTTGCTACAGTTTCTATCCATAACTCACTTTCCAGAAGATTTCACTGAATCACTATAAGGAGTGGCGTCCCTGACTCTCTGCAACAGTTACAAAGTTGCAGGTTTGACCCTTGTGTGGGCCAATGCATGATGTAGCAGACGCTACGACAACGGATGAATGGACACCGCTCGACAATCACCAGACAGGAGTGTTCTCTTCCTATCGAGGAACACTTCAGCAGTCATGGGCATTCAGCCTCTGATCTTCAGGTAAGCTTTCTCCAAGGCGGCCTTCAAGACACACGACAGCGCAGAGTCACTGAGCAGAAACTGATAGCCAAGTTCTGCACACATGATGACGGCCTCAACCGGGATCTTGGGTTCATGTCACACCATCTGTAACCTCCACGACTTGCCTGGGCTTGCAAAATCTCACTAACTGTCCTGGCTTGAGATAATTCACACCTCTTTAACTTGTACTCAACCCTCTCTCCATTCGCATTGTCTGAACCTGTAAAGACTTGATTACCTGTTAAGACTCACATTCCAACCATTATCTTGTAATTGACTTTGTGTCTATATATGCCCTGTTTGTGAACTCAACTCCCACTCACCTGATGAAGGAGCAATGCTCCGAAAGCTCATGCTACCAAATAAACTTGTTGGACTTTAACCTAGTGTTGTGAGATTTCTTACTGGGCCAATTCACTTTAGGGTGTCACAGTGGCACAGTGGTTAGCTCTGCTGCCTCAAGGTGCCTGGGACCTGGATTCGATTCCTGGCTTCGGTCACTGTCTGTATGGATTTTGCACCTTCTCCCCGTGCCTGCGTGGGTGTTTTCTGAGTGCTCCAACTGCCTCCCAAAGAGGAAAGATTTGCTGGTTAGGTGCAATAGCCATGCTAAATTCTCCCCCAGTGTACCTGAACAGGTGCCTGAGTGTGGTGACTAGGGGATTTTCACAGTAACTTCATTGCAGTGTTAATGTAAGCCTACTTGTGACACTAACAAATAAACTTAAGAAAGAAGTGCTATGGGCAATTCAACCTTCGTCCCCAGTTGAGAATGGCAAACTCACCACTGGGCCAAGCAGGAATATTTCTGTGGGACTCAATTCCATATTCCAAGATTATTTTACCCACCAGGGCACTGATACTCTCTGCTTCATTGGGTTAATTAATTCTATCTTGTCATATCTTTAACAGCTGTTATACTGCACACCATATTCTTCTCACACACTGACGGTTATGTTCAGCTTTGGGAGTGAATTTGAAATGGGAATAACATGGTGGTAACAGCAGTGACTAATGATAAAATGCTCTGGGAGACAATATTGGCTCAGTTGATATTGATCAGTGTACTCCGAGCTAATAGGTAGCACTTTATCGCTGTGTACATTAATTTAACAGAGATAGTTACTCCAGCTTCTATGCACTCACTTGGCATTCCAATTGGGAAAACGTTTGGATAATGGGAGAAATTGAAGATTTCATTTCCAATGGTTATGACGTCAGTTTGAATCTGTGATAGCACTGACTTGTTGGAGTCAGGAGGCTGTGGGTTCATGGCCCACATCAATGCCTGGGCACACAATATAAGCTGATCTCCGGCACCGTGGCACAGTGGTTCGCACTGCAGCCTCACAGCGCCAGGATCCCGGGTTCAATTCTGGCCTCGGGTGCCTGACTGTGTGGAGTTTGCACGTTATTCCGGTGTCTGCGTGGGTTTCCTCCCACAGTCCAAAGATGTGCGTGTCAGATTGAATGGCCATGTTGAATTTCCCCCTAGTGTCCCAAAATGTGTAGATTAACAGGGTAAGTAAGTGGGGTTATGGGGATAAGGCCTGGATAGGATGTTCTGTTGGAATTGGTGCAGACCCCATGGGTTGACTGATCTCCTTCTGCACAGTAGGGATTTTATTTTATGATTCTGTGCTGTGCTACTCAAGGCACTGGGGTGCAAATGAACCTTAGATCAGAAGCAGCTACTTTGCACACCACGATTTATTTTTCTCCCCACTAACTTCAATATTAAAGAAAATCAGGCTGGGCACTGATTTTATGTCAGCAACTTTTTCGTTAGCTGTCCAAGACACTTTCATACCCCAATATCTGTCAGAGGAGCTCTTGATCGCAAGCAGCATCTGAGGCCCTCTGGCCAATGTACATTTCCACTCCATCTGACGAAGGAGCAGTGCTCCGAAAGCTTATGGTATTTGCTACCAAATAAACTTGTTGGACTTTAACCTGGTGTTGTGAGACTTCTTACAATGTACATCGCTCAGTGAAACCAGTTTGACATGTCCTTATCACACTGCTGCATGTCTGATCTTGCTATGAGCAAATTGGCTTCTGCACCAGCCTGCAAAACAAAAGTAATTAATCACTTAGGATTTGCGTTGTTTTGAGTGGGAGAGAAAAGCTTGCGGGGTTTAGTGTGGGCGACCGGTTCAATATCTCCCCTTTTCACACCACTGGCCAAAACTTACAAATGCCCTCCGACTGTTCGCATTTAAATATGATTTGTCTTGAGGAGATGAGCGAATGGGTTATTCCCACCTCTCATATCACCTGACCATGGCCAGAGTTCTCGGGCCTCGCCCGTGGCTGCGATTCTCCAGTCCTGCTGCAGTGAATGGAGATTTGGCTGAGCGCCAAATTCTCCGTTCTCACTGGCAGTCGTAGCAGGGCGTGACAAGACCAGAGGATTCCGGCCCATACGCTTTGACGTGATTTCCAGCACTATGGGTGTGATCTTACCACCTCGCCAGCCCAACGATCAGTGTGATGAGCCAGGAAAATAGTCCGGCGCAAAATCGCAAACCTTTTCACGCCATGCACAAGTCAGGATTTTAGCCCATTCGAATCCCAGCACACGGCATCTTCCGGTCTTTGGGCATGGCGCCAAAGTGGCGCAAATTGGTATGGGTCTCCACTAGTGCAGATCTGGCAAGCTGTTCACATCAGGGAATTTGGAGGCCATTGAAGCCCCTCAGGTGGTTGGGGGCATGGTGAGGTAGTGCCCACCTTATGGTGCTCACCAGACACCCTAGCGATGCCCACAAGGCACCCCAGTAGTGGCCATCAGTGCGCAGGAGCAGTGCCAGGGGGATAGGGCTTGGGGGGAGGCGTGCTATGAGATGGGGGGGCTATGCAAGGGGGTTCATGCAGAAGTGGATCGTGGAGGAGGTCATGATGGGGGGACATATCGGGGGGCATGATGGGTGAGCATGTTGGGGGTCCAGCAGAGGTACCCATCAGGTGGTCGCTGATGCCCTGATGCGGGTGGTCCGTGTCGGGAGTGTGGGAGGGGGGATGCGACAAAACATGCAACTGATGAGGGGGAGTGCCTTGACACGTGCGGGGGATGGAAGGGGTCTCCCAGCACACTGCGAGGTTGGGGCACCCTTGCAAAATGGCACCCAGGCTCTTTGCAGCCAGACTCACCAGTGTGTTTAGGCCCATGTATGTAGAAGCTATATTCCCTGATGGAGGGAATGGGAACTCCGCAGGGGTGGAAGGGAAGGGGAGGACTCTGCTGAGGCTGGAGGGAAGGGAGAACTCTGCCGGTGGGGCGATTGGGCTGGGAGGGAGGAAAGTCTGCAGGGAGATTCTAAAGCTCAGCAGCCGGCTCCCCCGGCACATTCAGGCCTCCCTCAGCGTGAATCGCCTCTTGGTACTTTTTTTGCACTAAGCGCCATAAGATTGCATTTTCAAATTCACCTGGAACTCTCCCATTTTCTCACTCGGTCGGCACTTCGAATTTTTTTCATAAGGCCATTCCCTTAGAATTTTTTTGTGTTAAATCGTGCTATGTGCATGGGACAGTTCAGTGCGCAGCGCACCTGGGATACCTGCGTGGATCACAACATTATTCCTGTCATTATGACACTTTGAATTTTTGAAGGAAAATGCCATCCTATATCACGCTCTGTAATGCCTGTTAAAATAACCAAATCTGTAACAGGGATTTTCCAGTGATAATTACACGATTAGATACCAAAATGAACATGTTGAAGTGCTGTCACTATTGCTGATGCTTCCTGTTGTTGAAGTAATGTGTATCAAAGGAATGGATTATAAAATATTGACTTCCTGATGTAGAACTTGGGAACTTAAAAGTTTTCGAATTTGCTGCCCACTAATTAAACTGGGCAAAGTATGTCGCATTTTTCTAATGATATCAAGACGCCAATCGCTCATAAGGGATTGAGTAAACATGATGTGGGTTCATTTATTGAGATTAGGCATACTTCCTCAAAGTGGTTCCAGGTTAGCTTCCTCCTTGACCTCTGCAGGCAAACATTTTCAGAGAGTGAGGCAAATTCAGACATGCCCTGAAGAGAATCAACTGAACACAGGCTCACACATCCTTGATGCTGCCCGCCAAGAACTGGAGTGAAATTCCATCTACAGCAAATGCAACAGATTGGAATATATTGGTGCTGGCTTCATGTTTGTACCAAGCATGTGAACATCTGGATGAAAATTGAATGCTTATTCAGTCTGTGGAGAAATCAAGAGTCACTAACGCAGCACCGTTCATATGACCCCCAAAACACCCCAAAGACTACTGATTGAAAACCAATTTTTGCATTGTGGGTGTCCTTGAAAATATCAGCATTTATTTTCCATTTTGAGTTGCCCCTTGAGGACATGGTTGGCCTTCTTCGTAAACATCTGCAGTCCATGTGTTGATGTTGCTCCCATAATGCTTGTTTCAAGTTTAAATGAAGTACTCCTCCTCAGCATGTATTCAGTGAGAACTCTTTATTGAACTGATCCAAAGGTGTCTGCCTCCAGAGGCAACTTCGAGGGCATAGTCACATGACTACGGAAAGATATATGTGTCAACCAACTGGTTACTTTTCAAAACCCAAACAGTATTGTTAGGTTGGGAAGGCCAGAAATTTGACTTAAAGACAACGAAGGATTTCCATGTCAGCATGGTGCATGGCTCGGAGGGGAACACAAGACCATAAGACATAGGAGCAGAATTAGGCCACTCGGCCCATCGAGTCTGCTATGCCATTCAATCGTGGCTGATTTCTTTTTCATCCCCATTCTCCTGCGTTTTCATCATAACCCCTGATTCCCTTATTAATCAAGAACCTATCTATCTCTGTCTTATCTTGTGCTTGCTGCTCCAGGTACAGAGGCTGGGGGAAGGGACAAGCTGAGCTATACATCTTCTGGCCCCAGTCCTCCATCAAGAGGCCGTTCTGCATGTGGACACCATGGCAGTGGAGAAGGCAGTTTATAACACCAAAGTGGTGCAGGAGAGTAGTTCTGGTGGTATGGGTGGGGGGAGAGGGCGGGAGGGTGGGGTGCGGTTGAGTCGTGTCCCACTCCTGCCCTCAACTGAAGTTCAGATGCACGGATCTTGCAGCAGATGTTAGTGATAGGTGATCAGAAGCAAGTTCCTTGTCTGACTTGCTTTCTGCTCATTAGATTAAGATCCCAGTTATTGAGCCCCACCTACTAAATTGGTGGTGATCAGCCAACTTAACCCACCACATATAGCGAGGGCACATAGTGATAGCACAGTGTGCTAAATCAGCAGGCACAATAAAGAGGCCACAGTATGGTCTGTGGTTCAGTGGATAGCATACTTAGCTGTGATGGTGAAGGTTGTGGGTTTAAACCTGCCCCAGAGACTGGAACACAGCATCTCTCCACAACTTCATGTGAATGGAAAAGATCCCATGCCTCGGTTTCGGAGGAATGCCCCTAATTTCCTGATCGATATTATCTCTCCGCCAATATCACTAAAACTGGTTATTTGGTCATTGCCACATTGTTGTTTGTGAGACCTGCCATTGTTCTTTCGTGAAGGTGAATGTCACTGGCTAGGCCAGCATTTATTGCCCATCCCTACTTGGTCTTCAGAAGGCAGTGGTAAGTTGCTTTCTTGAACCAATATGGTCCACGTGGTGTAGGTACCCCCATAGTACTGTTAGGGTGGGAGTTCCAGGATTTTGACCCAGCGACAATGGAAGAAAGGGCGGAACGGTGGCACAGTGGTTAGCACTGCTGCCTCACAGTGGCAGAGGCCTGTGTTCGATCCCGGTTTGGGTCACTGTCTGTGTGGAGTTTGCACATTCTCCCCATGCCTGCGTGGGTTTCCTTACGGTGCTCCGGTTTCCTCCCACAGTCCAAAGATGTGCGGGTTAGGTGCATTTGTTATGCTAAATCCTCCCTCAGTGTGCCCGAACAGGTGCTGGAGTGTGGCGACTAGGAGATTTTCACAGTAACTTCATTGCAGTGTTAATGTAAGCCTATTTGTGATGCTAATAAATAAAATCTTTAAAAATTAAAAAAACAACTTTAAAAAGAACAGTGATTCAGGATAATGTGTGGCTTGGAGAGGATCTTGCAGGAGGTGGTATTCCCAGCCACCTGCTGGCCTTGTCCTTCTAGGTGGTAGGATTCATTGGTTTGGAAGGTATAATTGAAGGAACCTTGTTGAGATGCTGCTGGACATCTTGCATACGATAAAGACTGTTGCCATAGTATTGCCAATGGTAGAGGAAATGAATGTGGTGCCAACCAAACAGGCTGCTTTAATCAAATCATAGAATCCCGACAGTGCAGAAGGAGGCCATTTGGCTCATCGAGTCTGCACCGACAACAATCCCACCCAGGTCATATCCCCATAACCCCACCTATTTACCCTGCTAATTCCCCTGACACTAAGGAGCAATTTAGCATGGCCAATCAATCTAACCCGCACGTCTTTGGACTGTGGGAGGAAACCGGAGCGCCCGGAGGAAACCCATGGAGACACGGGGAGAATGTGCAAACTCCGCACAGACAGTTACCTGAGGTCAGAATTGAACCCGGGTTCCTGGCTCTGTGAGGCAGCAGTGCTAACCACTGGTAGATCAAATGAAGAATTTTGGGAGGAGGTTTACTGATACTGAGAGTGGTGAACTTGTGATATTCTCTGCCACTTGGCATTGGAAAGGCCATAAAGAGTGCAAACAATGCCCTGGGATTCATTGAAGTAGAAATGTGTCACATCACATTGGACGGCATGTTGGCACAGTGGTTAGCCAGGGACTCAGGTTCAATTCTGACCTCACGTCACTGTCTGTGTGGAGTTTGCACATTCTCCCCGTGTCTGCATGGGTTTCCTCCGGGTGCTCCGGTTTCCTCCCACAGTCCAAAGATGTGTGGGTTAGGTTGATTGGCCATGCTAAATTGACCCTAGTGTCAGGGGATTAGCAGGGTAAATACATGGGATTACGGGAATAGGGCCTAGCTGGGATTGTGTTCGATGTAGATTTGATGGGCAGAATGGCCTCCTCCTGTAATGTAGGGGTTCTATGATCAACTTGATGCAAACCTGAAGGAAAGTGAAATGGAGGGACAGGCTAAAAGTTGTAATTAGAGGAGGAATAAACTCATGTAGGGCAGTTAGAGGTGAGGGAAGAGAGGGAGGAGTGGGGAGGAAATGGAGGGAGGGACTAGTCACGATGATTATGGTAGAAGAATTGACTAATAGACCAAATTCATCATTCACAAATCTCTAGGATAGTTGGGGCAAGATAGAAGTTTGATAGCAAGGGTTGGCTTTGTGTTTTCATTCCTGTCAGCAGCTGTGTGGGAACTGCAGTAAGCATACAGTCAAGAAAAAATGGTCATAAATTAATTGCAAATTCACTCATGGCACAAATAAAACAGGAGCAGAATCACCCAATATGTCAACTTTGACATCTCAGTTCAAGATTGCAACAATTGGCAAGGCTTTGGAGTGGCATTCTGGGACAATAGTGTGGGATAGTCAATAATTCATCTGAAAATCCTGCAATCCAAAGCATTAATATGACCTTTTAGCACCGATTTGCAATGGGCTTGTGCCCATGTCTTTAACCTCTGTGACCCCTATGGGAATAACTGTCCAGACAGTTGACTTTTGTCCCATTATTCCGGTGGGAATATCTTATCCCAGGGGTAAACATGGATTGACGATTGGCTGTCAGACAGAAGGCAGAGAGTTGGGATAAAAGGTTCTTTCTCAGAATGGCAACCGGTGACAAGTGGTGTCCCGCAGGGTTCAGTGTTGGGGCCACAGCTGTTCTCTTTATATATTAACGATCTAGATGACGGGACTGGGAGCATTCTGGCCAAGTTTGCCGATGATACAAAGATAGGTGGAGGGGCAGGTAGTATTGAGGAGGTGGGGAGGCTGCAGAAAGATTTAGACAGTTTAGGAGAGTGGTCCAAGAAGTGGCTGATGAAATTCAACGTGGGCAAGTGCGAGGTCGTACACTTTGGAAAAAAGAATAGAGGCATGGACTATTTTCTAAACGGTGACAAAATTCATAATGCTAAAGTGCAAAGGGACTTGGGAGTCCTAGTCCAGGATTCTCTAAAGGTAAACTTGCAGGTTGAGTCCGTAATTAGGAAAGCAAATGTAATGTTGTCATTTATCTCAAGAGGCTTGGAATACAAAAGCAGGGATGTACTTCTGAGGCTTTATAAAGCACTGGTTAGGCCCCATTTGGAGTACTGTGAGCAATTTTGGGCCCCACACCTCAGGAAGGACATACTGGCACTGGAGCGGGTCCAGCGGAGATTCACACGGATGATCCCAGGAATGGTAGGCCTGACATACGATGAACGTCTGAGGATCGTGGGATTATATTCATTGGAGTTTAGGAGGTTGAGGGGAGATCTGATAGAAACTTACAAGATAATGAACGGCTTAGATAGGATGGACGTAGGGAAGTTGTTTCCATTAACAGGGGAGACTAGGACGCGGGGGCACAGCCTTAGAATAAAAGGGAGTCACTTTAGAACAGAGATGAGGAGAAATTTCTTCAGCCAGAGAGTGGTGGGTCTGTGGAATTCATTGCCACAGAGGGCTGTGGAGGCCAAGACGTTGAGCGTCTTCAAGACAGAAATTGATAAATTCTTGATTTCTCGAGGAATTAAGGGCTATGGGGAGAGAGCGGGTAAATGGAGTTGAAATCAACCATGATTGAATGGTGGAGTGGACTCGATGGGCCGAATGGCCTTACTTCCGCTCCTATGTCTTATGGTCTTATGGTCTTAAGTTTCAAATTCTCCTGTCGTCCAATTCCCTGTGGTCTGGCCTCTCGGGGGAGCAGCCTTTCAATAACAAATTGCCGTGAAGTGAACTTGCTGTGTTTTGCCACTGATATTTAAATCATTTACATTAAAGATCAGTTCCACAAACTTGAAGAAAGATTGGAGTTTTAGGTTGTGCCGCCAGAAGATAAAGCCTAGCGATGTTGACTTCATGCATTGAAAGCTTTTTGGCAAAATTCCTGCATGCAACAGTCCAGCAAATTATTAAGCAGTTTATTTTAAAGGGATTAACAACTTGCTGGAGCTTTATAAAGAGTGCACAAAAGCAAAATATACTGCACATGCTATTTCGATCATGGGCACTTTGTGGCTTTCCAGACTCAACAATGAGATCAGCAATTTCACACAGTAATCTCTGCCCCCAATGTTGTTTTCTTTCCTTTGTATGTTTCTGTCTCAATGCTGTTTTGGCTTCGGATATTCGGGTAAGCGTTCTCCAAGGCGGCCTTCGCGACACACGACAGCG
Source organism: Mustelus asterias (assembly GCF_964213995.1). NCBI lineage: Eukaryota > Metazoa > Chordata > Chondrichthyes > Carcharhiniformes > Triakidae > Mustelus > Mustelus asterias. The sequence goes on from NC_135803.1 coordinate 12,136,749, forward strand.
CAGAGTCGCTGAGCAGAAACTGATAGCCAAGTTCCGCACACACGAGGACGGCCTCAACCGGAATATTGGGCTCATGTCACACTATTTGTAACTCCCACAGTTGCGTGGACCTGCAGAGTTTCACTGGCTGTCTTGTCTGGAGACAATACACATCTTTTTAGCCTGTCTTGATGCTCTCTCCACTCCCAATGTTTTGTTTCTTAAAGACTGGATTAGTTGTAAGTATTCGCATTCCAACCATTATTCATGTAAATTGAGTCTGTGTCTTTATAAGTTCTGTTTGTGAACAGAATTCCCACTCACCTGAAGAAGGGGCTAAGAGCTTCGAAAGCTTGTGTGGCTTTTGCTACCAAATAAACCTGTTGGACTTTAACCTGGTGTTGTTAAACTTCTTACTGTGTTTACCCCAGTCCAACGCCGGCATCTCCACATCTTGGCTTCGGACAGCAGACATTCATCATTCTGCCACTCTCACCTCCTCTAGAAATATCTTGTTCCACGCTCCCTAAGCTGCTTTCCTGGTCAAGTGAGCAGGACAGCCCCAGGAAGGCAGTGGGGTCCTCCATTAAAATGCAGCCAGGCTCCGATGACAGTGGAAGCAGATACGATTGTGACTGTAAAGGGGCGCCTGGATAAATACATGAATAGGATGGGAATGGAGGGATATGGTCCCCGGAAGGGTAGGGGGTTTTAGTTCAGTCGGGCAGCATGGTTGGTGCAGGCTTGGAGGGCCGAAGGGCCTGTTCCTGTGCTGTAATTTTCTTTGTTCTTTGATGTAATCAGGGCCAGGCGATAGAGGCAACTTTGGTGATAAACCGATGGACATTGGGACTTGGTCCTAAAGGGACACAGAAACCAAAGTAATTCCGAATTACTTTTGTTTCCTCGTGGGACAAAGGTCTCCTCCGAATGGCACCAGGAATACTTGACTTTCATCCCCCAGCTGATGCTTCACAGCGCCAGAGACCCGGGTTCGATTCCCGGCTTGGGTCACTGTCTGTGTGGAATTTGCATGTTCTCCCCGTGTCTGCGTGGGTTTCCTCCGAGTGCTCCGGTTTCCTCCCACAGTCTGAAAGACGTGCTGGTTAGGGTGCATTGGCCATGCTAAATTGTCCCTCAGTGTACCCGAACAGGCGCCAGACTGTGGCGACTGGGGGTTTTCACAGTAACTTCATTGCAGTGTTAATGTAAGCCTACTTGTGACACGAATAAACTTTAGAAAGGCTGGCTGTACTTAAAGTTGATAAATCACTGGGAACTCAAGGACACTGAGGCAGTAAGGGTGGAAATTGTAGAAGCACTGACTGTAATTCTCCTCTCCTGCTTAGATACAGAGATGGTGCCAGAGGACTGGAAAATCAAAAATGTTTCACTGTGAAAAAGTCGGTGCAAGGATAAACCCAGCAACCACAGGCCATTCAGTTTAACCTCACTTTTGGGAATGCTTTTAGGAACATTAATTTGGGACAAAATTAACAGTCACTTGGATAAACATGGATTAGTACAGGAAAACAATGATGGACTGTTAAATCATGTTGAGTTAATTTTGTTGAACTTTTTGATCAGATATTAGAGAGGGTTTGTAAAGGTAATGTAGTTGATGTGGTGTACATGGACTGCCTAAAGGCATTTGGTAAAATGCCACATGACAAGTTTGTCAGTAAAGTCAGCATGTATAGAATAAAAGCCTAATTAGCAACATTGAGACAAAACAGGCTGAGAAACAAGGAAGGAAATGTGCAATAATTCCTCACTAAATTCCTAGTTTTGACCTTTTAAAAGTGAGAGTTTATGCAAAGCAACATTTAGTGAATCAAATTTTATCATTCGAATTAACACCTAGCCTGGAATTAGACTCCACGATGAGTTTCTTACCTGATCCCAAAGAGATTCTTTACTTCTTCAATCCCTTGCAATTCTCTCCCGGATCTCCATAGAATCTTCCATTGATCACCAGCGAGTCTCTCCCTCGATCCCCAGCGAGTCTCTCCCTCGATCCTCAGCGATTCTCTCCCTCGATCCCCAGCGAGTCTCTCCCTCGATCCCCAGCGAGTCTCTCCCTCGATCCCCAGCGAGTCTCTCCCTCGATCCCCAGCGATTCTCTCCCTCGATCCACAGTAAGTCTCTCCCTCGATCCTCAGCGAGTCTCTCCCTCGATCCCCAGCGAGTCTCTCCCTCGATCCCCAGCGATTCTCTCCCTCGATCCCCAGCGAGTCCCTCCCTCGATCCTCAGCGAGTCTCTCCCTCGATCCCCAGCGAGTCTCTCCCTCGATCCCCAGCGATTCTCTCCCTCGATCCACAGTAAGTCTCTCCCTCGATCCTCAGCGAGTCTCTCCCTCGATCCTCAGCGATTCTCTCCCTCGATCCTCAGCGAGTCTCTCCCTCGATCCCCAGTGATCTCTCCCTCAATCCTCAGCGAGTCTCTCCCTCGATCCTCAGCGATTCTCTCCCTCGATCCTCAGCGATTCTCTCCCTCGATCCCCAGCGATTCTCTCCCTCGATCCCCAGCGATTCTCTCCCTCGATCCTCAGCTAGTCTCTCCCTCGATCCTCAGCAAGTCTCTCCCTCGATCCTCAGCGAGTCTCTCCCTCGATCCTCAGCAAGTCTCTCCCTCGATTTGATGTGGAGATGCTGGCGTTGGGGTGGGGTGGGCACAGTAAGAAGTCTCACAACACCAGGTTAAAGTCCAACAGGTTTATCTGGTACCACAAACTTTTGGAGCGCTGCTCCTTCATCAGGTGAGTAAAGAACCCCAACTCTCCACTCACCTGATGAAGGAGCGACACTCTGAAAGCTTGTGCTACCAAATAAACCTGTTGGACTTTAAGCTGGTGTTGTGAGCCTTCATACTGTGCCCACCCTAGTCCAACACCGGCATTTCCACATCAATGATAAAGCAAGATGATGACATAAAATTTAAGTCGGAGAATAGGCCCTAAAGGACAAACAACTCAGAAATGAAATGATGTTAAACAGTGCGAATTAAAGCCAGGGCTTACTGTGGTGCTGAATAATTGTTTTTTTGGGCTGGCAGAAGGTATCATAGAATCCTACAGTGCAGAAGGAGGCCATTTGGCCCATCGCGTCTGCACCAACCACAATCCCAACCAGGCCCTATCCCCATAACCCCTTACATTTAACCTAGCTAGACCCCTGACACCAAGGGGCAATTTAGCATGGCCAATCCACCTAACCCACACATCATTGGACTGTGGGAGGAAACCGGAGCACCTGGAGGAAACCCACGCAGACACGAGGAGAATGTGCAAACTCCACACAGATAGTGACTCAAGCCGGGAATCAAACCCAGGTCCCTGGCGCTGTGAGGCAGCAGTGCTAACCACTGCGCCACCGTGCCATCCAAAATGATGATAATCAACTATTTCAGTGATGTTAGCTGAGGGATGAATATTGGCCAGAGGAGAGAAAGCAGAGAGGAGGATTCTCCCACTCTCCTTCAAAGGAGTACCATCGGATCATATAAATCCACTGGACAGGAAGGCCCAACCTGGACGGAAGATCACATCCAAAAGGCAACAAGTCCTGACAGGTCAGCAGCCTTCCAAACAATGCAGGACAATGTTCCGAGCTTATCTTGCAGCAAGGAAGAAGCAGGATTTCCCCTCTGTTAAGAAAAGGGTTGGGTCATGAAATGGTTTTACTGTAAATGCTGCATCAGTAAAGTTCCCCACACCAGATGTACACTTTGTTCTTGGTTATAAGTGGACATCCTCTCCAACGGGCTATAACTCACCCTAGAAGCTCAAGCTCCAACATTTTCCCACATTGTTCCCTGCCACTCAGAGCGAGAGAAGCTGATTTGAAACAGTCCTACTTGACAGGTTCTTCAGAGCGCTATATAAATAGCCCAGTCACTGATAAACAAGGGGAGCTGGGAGCGAGCTGAGGGAATAGTGTTGGCAATTATTTAACTCATAAGCATTATGTTTGGCCACCGACAAGGATAGAATGAGGTGAAGAGAAATTTCTTCACCCAGAGGGTGGTGAATGTGTGGAATTCACTATCACAGAATGTAGTTGAGGTCAAAACATTGTCTGATTTCAAGGAGAAATTAGATATCGCTCTTGGGGCTAAATGATGAAGGGATATGGGAGGAAGGGGGGGATCAGGATATTGAATTTGATGATCAGCCATGATCGAAATGAATGGCGGAGCAGGTTCAAAGGGCCGAATGGCCTCCTCCTGCTTCTGGTTTCTCTGTTTCTATGTAAGGTTAATTGTTTTGAATTTCAAATACTGGCCATGGGGGGAATGTCTGGCAGGGTGGAAAACAACAACATTTTGCATCTGTATAGCACTTTAATGGTAGTAAAACAGCCAAGACTTTTCATAGATACTGGATCAAAATGTGGCCAATCTGTGGCTGCCCCGTTCCTCAAAAACATATCTATACATACATTTTAGAATGCATTATTGGATAACATGGTGAACTATTTGGTGTAAAGGTCAGCCGAAACTCAGTTGACAGCACTCTGCCTGCCCCAACCCCGGCCCACTTCCTCTCTCTCTCTCTCTCTCTTTCCCCTCACCACCATCCCCAAATCCCCCCACCACCCCCCCACCCCACCCCACCCCCAATCCCCCCCAAGTCTCAAGGTTTTGGATTTGAATCAAGACCCTGAGCACAAAATCCCAGGCTGACACTCCGATGCAGTACTGAGGGAGTGCTGCACCGTTGGATATGCTATCTTCTGGATGATGGGTTAAGCCAAGGTTCCATCTGCCAGTTCAGTGGCTGCGTAAGAACCCATGGCACTATTTCAAAGAAGAACAGGGGAGTTATCCCCAGTGTCTTGATCCCTAAATGGACATCAGGACGGCGCAGTGGCACACTGGTTAGCACTGCTGTCCCACAGCGCCAGGGACCCAGGTTCAGTTCCAGCCTCAGGTGACTGTGTGGAGTCTGCACGTTCTCCCCGTGTCTGCGTCGGTTTCCGCTGGGTACTCCAGTTTCCTCCCACACTCCAAAGATGTGCGGGTTAGGTTGATTGGCCTTTAGTGTCAGGGGGATTAGCAGCGTAAATATGTGAGGTTCTGGGAATAGGGCCTGGGTAGGATTGTAGTTGGTACAGATTTGATGGACCAAATCGCCTCCTTCTGTACTGTAGGGATTCTATGATCACAAACTAAAGTATTATTGGGCCTTTATCACACTGTTATACACCTTCATTTTAATAAAACCATTGGCGCAATACAGATATTAGTCTGTGATGATGACATGACCAAAGCAGAATGACATAGGGAGGCAGTGATGAGTGTTCCAACGCTAAGGCAATCATCTCTCAGCTGTGAACACTGAGCATGTTTTCTGACGGTACTCACAATCACTTACTTGCATCATCGTGTGGTAAATCATTGCGTGAATCATTTTCTTTCCCAATGGATTGCTGCGATGAATCAACTATTCAAACATATTTCAAGAAATGCTGGCCTTGCATCAAGTGTGAAGCAAAAACTGGAGAGAAAATAGATAAAAGCAAAATTCTGAAGGTGCTGGAATCTGAAAAAAAACAGAAAATGTTGGAAAATCTCAGCGGGTCAGACAGTATCTGTGGGGAGAGAATAGAGCCAACGTTTCGAGTCTAGATGACCCTTGGGTGACCTTTACCATGTGTGGGAGCTTTCTAAATACAGATTGGTTACCGAGCTGCCTATCTTACAATGGAGATGTCTGGGCCCTGATTTTACTGGCACGCCCGCCCCAAAATTGAGGGTGGGTGAGGCTCGCAGAATGGCATTCTCCTTTGGCTTTGGGCGCAGTCTTATGATCCTCGGGTGGGCGTACCAGTTAAATTCCGGCCTTGGAGTTTGTGAAATGTGTTCTGCAAATGCAAATTTTTCTGTGTCGTTGTGCCTACAGGCAAACTTGCAAATCAGATCTATTTCCTCTCTACCACAAACAAAAACAGAAAATGCTGGCAATCCTCAGCAGGTCAGATAGCATCTGTAGGGAGAGAGAATAGAGCCAATGTTTCGAGTCCAGATAACTCAAGGGTCATCTCGGCACAGTCACACAGAAAAATTTGCATTTATGGAACAGTTTCCACAAACTCCTGATGTCCCAAAGTGCCTTACAGCCAATGAAGCATTTTTGTCGTATAATCTCTATTGTAATGTAGGCAACTCAGTAACCAATCTGTATTTAGAGAGCTCCCACACACAACATTGGGGAAGCAATAGTTGAGTGGTACTATCGCTAGACTATGAATCCAGAAAATGTTTTGGGGACCTGGGTTCAAATCCCGCCACGGCAGCTGGTGGAATTTGAATTCAATAATGTAAAAAAAAATCTGAAATTAAAAATCTACTGATAACCATGAAACCATTGTCAATTGTCGGAAAACCCATCTGGTTCATTAATGTCCTTCAGGGAAGGAAATCTACCATTTTTACCTGCTCTGGCCTGCATGTGACTCCAGTGCCACAGCAATGTGGTTGACTCTCAACTGCCCTCCAAGGGGCAACTAGGGATGGGTAATAAATGCTGGCCCGGCCAGCGATGCCCATGTCCCGCGAATGAATAAAACAAATGAAGAATTCAACTGTTTCCGTTATTGGTTGAGTGATAAATGCTGGCTCGGACTCTAGGAAGAACATTTGTCTGACAGCGATTAAATTCTATATCATATTAAGTTTGAAAAAATTAAACACAGCTGCACAGTTCCTGAGATTCTGGATTTTTGTGAATTCTAATGGAGTGAGATTGAGACTGATGGCTATATTCAAAATTGTTGCTGGGAAAACTACAATTGGATGAACTGGAAGAGATGATGGCCGAGTGGTACTATTGCTAGACTTTTATTCCAGAAACTCAGCGAATGTTCTGGGGGCCTGGGTTTGAATCCCACCATGGCAGATGGTGGAATTTGAATTCAATAAAATATCTGGAATTAAAAATCTACTAATAACAGTTGTGGATTGTCGGAAAAACTCATTTGGTTCACTAAGGTGTGCTAGGGAAGGAAATCTGCTGTCCTTACCTGGCCTGGCCTACATACGACTCAGTTCAAGACAACTGAAAGGAAGCCACTCAGTTCAAGGGCAACTATGGATGGGCAATAAATATTGGCCAGCCAGTGGCACCCATTTCCCACGAATGAATTTTAAAAAAAACGGTGGAAGGTATTCAAAAGAATCCAGTTCAGTTCAGGGCCATGCATCCCTAAGGAGCAAAAGGTTCTATTGATCACATAAAATAGCCCAAATTTCTTATGATAGTCAGCCAGATTTCCCACCCAGCCATCCTCTTCACCCCCACCCCCCACTCCCAGCCTGGGGGCATGTTTCTTGGTATCGGAGGTGGTCCGCCATTGGCTAACGGTGGGATCATCCGATCCCACCACTGTCCACAGGATTTCCCATTGTTCACACTCTCCACTGCTGGGGAACCCATGGCAGTGGCTCGCCATTGGTGGATCAATCCCACCAGTGGGAATGATCAGAAATCCTGCCCAGCGTGTTGGCTGATATGTAAAGTATACTCATTTAAATATATGATTATGTAAATAGTTATGTCATCACAGGAAGTGATGCAATGTGGTGTTGCAGCAGCCATCTTAGTTAGTCTGCTTGTGCGCAATAGCCACAGAATGAAGATTAATGGCCTGAATGTTCAAGCTCTACGTCTGTTTTCAGCTTCATGCATATTGGTCTACAAAGAGATAGTATGACATGGCCTCACCAAAGACTAAGAGATTGTAGTCTAAATGGTTAATGTTAAATATGTGATTAAGCAGTCCGCTTCCTGAGAGGGTGGGGCTAGATGTTGGGGCAGGGCCTAAAGAGTGGCAGGGCCTGAGGGTGCAAGGGTGGGAAGGAGTGGAAGTTGATTGGCCGGGTGGCGATTGGTGTGGGGGGGAATCAGCTGGGGCCTCGATCGTGAGGGGCGTGGTGATCGACCACGGTGGCAATTGGGGTGGGGAGAATCGATAGGCGCAGTGATTGGAGGGGCGGGGGGCGGGTGGGGGGGGGGGCGGTGGTGTGGCGGATGATGATATCCACGAGGGGGAGGGGTGACATAACAAGTCGCCCGGTATACTGTGCACACTGTGTACACATTGTACTGGGAGGTCAGGGCGCCTGCGCAATGGTGCCCCAGGAGCACAGCAGCTGTCCTCGCGGGCGCGATGAGACGCCAATCCGCGCACCCCTCTCCCCACTGGAGAGAATGACATTACAGCCTCTGTATTGCAAAGTGCCAATACTTATCTCGCTCCTACGGTGGGTGAGAAAACCTCCCGTTTTCTCATTCTTTTTACACTGAAAATTCTTCTGAGAAAATTCCACCCACTGACTCTGTTTCTCTCGCCGTAGATGTTGCCAGACCTGCTGGGACTTGCCTGCATTTTCTGTTTTTATTACCTAGAGGAGCATGAGAGGATCTAGTCTATGCGAAGCCTCATGCTAACCTTAATCCTGTGTGCAGTTAGAAGAATGTTTAACAAAAGTTAATATTTATTGACAACATGGCCTCCAGCCATCTCTATGGATCCTAACAAAGGACAGCTGAAGCTAACACCCACTCAATGATGACAGAAGAGCTAACATAACATTAGGGATGGAGTATATAAAAGCGAAAAGAATAATGGAGATCCAGGAGGCAGACTGGGAGGTGAAGAATGGCAAAGAAAGATGATAAACTTGGTAAAAGTTGCAAATATGAAAACGAAATCCAGGGGTAATAAGAGAAGGGGTGGAATTTCCTCATGTTTTTGCCCATGGTGCAGTGGGTGGGAAAAAATGTGTGGAAGCCTTTGGGACCAAGTGTGGTTTCCTCCGCTGTATTTTTAGGAACTCGGGGAAAGAAAAGGTAAGAGGTGAGTCACACGAGGTCATGCTGGTGGGTCAGTCTCTGGAATGATCCCGCCCCGCCAGCAACTTAGGTTTTCAAAAGATCGAGGGTGCCCCAATTTAAAAAAATAAAAGTACAAGCTCCCCTCCCAGAACACCTCTCCCTTTCCCTGTTCCTAACCCAGCAGCCCCCTCCCCCTCCCATCAACCACAGCACTCCCTCCCAGCCCTCTGGGAATGTCTTGTCCCCCCACCCCCCAGAAATCCCCCCCCCCCCAAACAACAGAACGACTCTCCCACCCAACATGGAGCCATCCCACAGACATGGAACGATTCCCCCCTCCACAGAACACCTCCCCCCCCCCCACAGAAACATCCCCTTCCTTACTCCCTGGGACAACCCCCCTCCAACCCCCTGGCACTGTCCCCTGGCACTAGAGGGACCACAGTAAGAAGTTTAACAACACCAGGTTAAAGTCCAACAGGTTTATTTGGTAGCAAAAGCCACACAAGCTTTCGGAGCTCTTAGCCCCTTCTTCAGGTGAGTGGGAATTCTGTTCACAAACAGAGCTTATAAAGACACAGACTCAATTTACATGAATAATGGTTGGAATGCGAATACTTACAACTAATCAAGTCTTTAAGAAACGAAACAATGTGAGTGGAGAGAGCATCAAGACAGGCTAAAAAGATGTGTATTGTCTCCAGACAAGACAGCCAGTGAAACTCTGCAGGTCCACGCAACTGTGGGAGTTACAAATAGTGTGACATGAACCCAATATCCCGGTTGAGGCTGTCCTCGTGCGTGCGGAACTTGGCTATCAGTTTCTGCTCAGCGACTCTGCGCTGTCGTGTGTCGCGAAGGCCGCCTTGGAGAACGCTTACCCGAATATCAGAGGCCGAATGCCCGTGACCGCTGAAGTGCTCCCCAACAGGAAGAGAACAGTCTTGCCTGGTGATTGTCGAGCGGTGTTCATTCATCCGTTGTCGCAGCGTCTGCATAGTTTCCCCAATGTACCATGCCTCGGGACATCCTTTCTTGCAGCGTATCAGGTAGACAACGTTGGCCGAGTTGCAAGAGTATGTACCGTGTACCTGGTGGATGGTGTTCTCACGTGAGATGATGGCATCTGTATCGATGATCCGGCACGTCTTGCAGAGGTTGCTGTGGCAGGGTTGTGTGGTGTCATGGTCACTGTTCTCCTGAAGGCTGGGTAGTTTGCTGCGGACAATGGTCTGTTTGAGGTTGTGCGGTTGTTTGAAGGCAAGAAGTGGGGGTGTGGGGATGGCCTTGGCTGTCTTGCCTGGAGACAATACACATCTTTTTAGCCTGTCTTGATGCTCTCTCCACTCACATTGTTTTGTTTCTTAAAGACTTGATTAGTTGTAAGTATTCGCATTCCAACCATTATTCATGTAAATTGAGTTTGTGTCTTTATAAGCTCTGTTTGTGAACAGAATTCCCACTCACCTGAAGAAGGGGCTAAGAGCTCCGAAAGCTTGTGTGGCTTTTGCTACCAAATAAACCTGTTGGACTTTAACCTGGTGTTGTTAAACTTCTTACTGTGTTTACCCCAGTCCAACGCCGGCATCTCCACATCATGACTAGAGGGACCATCAGGTGTAAAGGTCTGATAATGATACTTAAATATATTCAAATGGAGGTGGCAGGCAGGCGGGGAGAATCGTGATGCAAAATCCTGCTGGCATAGAACACATTTTGGGACTTCAGTTGGATTGTACGCATGACCGCTGATCCAGACTCCCCCTAAAACAGGAGCGACACGCTTCCCCCAAGACGTTTTATCATTATATTTGATCAACGAGAATAGTCAAGAGTAAAGTGAGCCCGTTAAAATCATTACTGGGTAACATTGCAAAAGGAAACAGGAAAATAGGGAAAACTTAGTGAATGGTCACTTTACTTTCAGTTTTCCTGGTTGAGGAAGGGGGTAACGTAGTTGACAGTTCAGGGAAACTAATAATGGCCAAAGCACTGGAAACCACAAAAGCTAAACTTAGCACACAAACCATATTAGAAAAACTTGATTTCATTTGTTCTTATCACAAGTATTGGATACTGTGAAAAGTATTGTTTCTTGCACGCTATACAAAGTACACCGTACATAGGGAAAGAAAGGAGAAGGTGCAGAATGTAGTGTTACAGTCATAGCTAGAGTGTAGAGAAAGATCAACTTAATGCGAGGTAGGTCCATTCTGATGGCAGTAGGGAAGAAGCTGTTCTTGAGTCGGTTGGTACGTGACCTCAGACTTTTGTATCTTTTTCACAATGAAAGAAAGTGGAAGAGAGAATGTCCGGGGTGCGTGGGGTCCTTGATTACACTGGCTGCTTTTCTGAGGCAGTGGGAAGTGTCGACAGAGTCAATGAATGGGAGGTAGGTTTGCGTAATGGACTGAGCTTCATTCACAACCCTTGGTCAGAGCAGAAGGCATACCAAACTGTGGTACAACCAGAAAGAATGCTTTCTATGGTGCAGCTGTAAAAGTTGGTGAGAGTCGTAGTGGGCATGCCAAATTTCCTTAGCCTCCTGAGGAAGTAGAGGCATTGGTGGGCTTTCTTATCTATAATGTTGGCGTGGAGAGACCAAGATAGGTTGTTGGTGATCAAGACACCTAGAAACTTGAAGCTCTCGACCCTTTCTACTTCATCCCCTTTGATGTAGACAGGGGCATGTCCTCCACTCCACTTCCTGAGGGTGATGAATATCTCTTTCATTTTATTGGCATTGAGGGAGGGGTTATTGTCGCCGTACCAGTTCACCAGATTCCCTATCTCTTTCCTGTACTCTGTCTCATCATTGTTTGAGATTGAAGAATCATAGAATCTTTACAGTACAAAGGAGGCCATTCAGCCCTTTGAGTCATGATGGCGGTGTCATCAACAAATTTGAAAATCGAGTTGTTATAAAGTTGGTAAAGATTGACAAATGCTCAGAACCTGGTGGTTTGCACCCCTGGGTTTTAAAGGAAGTTGATGAGGAAATTCCAGATGCCTTCATCATTAGGTTCAAAGATTTTTTATACAGGAAAATCCCTTTGGATTGGATGTTTGTAAATGTAGCTTGATTAGTTAAGAATATGTAGAGAGAGAGAGAGAGAGACTGTTAATCTGAAATATATTTTGGAGAAGTTACTGGAGTGATAATTAAGGATAAAGTGGCTCAGCATTGAGTGACAACCAGCGTGGATTTTGGAAAGTGTGAAGGGGAGGACATGTCCAAAAATCTTGGCGAGATTCTCCGGCCTCCCAGCCACATGTTTTCTGTTGGCAGGTGGTGGCGCGTTGTTTGTTAACGGTGGGATTCTCAGGTCCTGCTGCTGTCAATGAGAATTCCCATTGACGTCACCCCACGCCGGCAGGAAACCCACAGGCGAGGATGTGCTGCCAATGGGACCGGAGAATCCCGCCGGCGTGAACGGCCAGAGAATTCTGGTCCATATTGAACATAAATGGGGACGAAGGAGAAAGGGTTGAGAGCTTCACGTTTTTAGGTGTCCAGATCACCAGCAACCTGCCTTGGTTCCCCCATGCCGACACTATAGTTAAGAAAGCCCACCAACACCTCTACATTCTCAGAAGACTAAGGAAATTTGGCATGTCAGCTACGACTCTCACCAACCTTTATAGATACACCATAGAAAGCATTCTTTCTGGTTGTGTCACAGCTTGGTATGGCTCCTGCTCTGCCCAAGACCACAAGGAACTACAAAAGATTGTGAATGTAGCCCAATCCATCACGCAAACCAGCCTCCCATCCACTGACTCTTTCTGCACTTCCTGCTGCCTCGGCAAAGCAGCCAGCATAATTAAGGACCCCCACGCACCCCGGACATTCTCTCTTCCACCTTCTTCCATCGGGAAAAAGATACAAAAGTGTGAGGTCACAAACAATCGACTCAAGAGCAGCTTCTTCCCTGCTGCTGTCAGACTTTTGAATGGACTTACCTTGCATTAAGTTGATCTTTCTCGACATCCTGGCTGTGACTGTAACACTCCATTCTGCACTCTCTCATTTCCTTCTCTATGAATGGTATGCTATGTCTGTATCGCGCGCAAGAAACAATACTTTTCACCGTATGTTAATACATCTGACAATAATAAATCAAATCATATTGCGATAATGTTTTGGTCCCACCCATCGCAGGAATCATAACGGGTGAGACAATAAATTCAGGGACGGCTTAAAGATCTGTTGACCTCAGGCGGGAATTGCTGTTCTTGGGGTGCACGTGGCTGGAAAATCCCATTGATAATCGATGTATCGCATGTGGACTTCCAGAGAGTATTTGATAAAGTTCCACATAGGGGATTCTTGGCTGAAACTAAAGTTCATGGAAATTGAAGATAGAATGTTAAACTGGTTATGAGATTGTTTCAGCAGAGAGCAGACGAGAGGAACAATAGGACTGCACTTGAATTGGAAGGAAGTGAACACTGATATCCCACAGGGACTACATACAACAAGTCATCCTATTTATTAATGACTTGCACTACACAAGCTCCCACTCACAGTTATGGATGGCCATTTATCCAAGTTCTCCAATGACATAAGGATTTGTGGCACAATAAGTGGTGTAGGCAGCTGCGTAAAAGTGACATTGATAGATTAAGTGAAAGCCACAGATGGACTACAACACAAGGAACTTCGACATCATCCATTTTGGATCAAATTTAAATTGAAATTAAATTAAACAGTGAAAGGTTAGGAGGCCTCAGAGAGATTTATGTACACAGATGCTTAAACAGATTGCCGAGGTATGAAAGATAATCAAAAAAGCTGATGAAATGTTTGTCCTTGTAACTTGAAAGTTAGAATAAAAGGGAGGAAACTTTTCTACAGTTAGATAAATCTCAGTTAGACCACATCTGGAGCAGTTCTGGGCACACAACCGGGCATAGATAAGGTGAATGGTTGGAAACTATTCCCAGGCCAGAAATGACAATTACAAGGGGGCACAAAGAACAAAAGAACAAAGAACAATACAGCACAGGAACAGGCCCTTCAGCCCTCCAAGCCCACGCTGCTCCCTGGTCCAAACTAGACCATTCTTTTGTATCCTTCCATTCCCACTCCGTTCATGTGACTATCTAGATAAGTCTTAAACGTTCACAGTGTGTCCGCCTCCACCACCTTGCCCGGCAGCGCATTCCAGACAAGTTCAAGGTAAGGGGGGAAGGTTCAGTGGAAATGTGCTGGGGAAGTTTTTTACATGGAGAGTGATGGGGCCTGGAATGCACTGCGAAGTGAGGTGGTTGAGGCCGATACGTTAGCGACATTTAAGACTTATTTGGATAGACACATGAACAGGCGGGGAATAGAGGGATACAGGCGGTTGGTCTAGATAGGACAACATGATTGGCGCAGGCTTGGTGGGCTGAAGGGCCTGTTCCTGTGCTGTACTGTTCTTTGTTCTTTGGATGTGGGTGTTGCTGGCTGGACCAGCATTTATTGTCCATCCCTAATTGCCCCAAGCCCTTGATTTGGCCGGCCACTTCAGAAGGCATTTAAGAAACAACCACTTGCTGTGGATCTGGAGCCACATGTAGGCCAGAACAGGTGAAGACGGCAGATTTCCTTCCCGAAACTACAGTGGTGTACCAGATGGATTTTTACGACAATCGACAATGGTTTCATGGTCATCATTAGACTTTTAATCCCAGATTTGTTTTTATTGAATTCAAATTTCACCATCTGCCGTGGTGTGATTTGAACCCAGGTCCCTAGAGCATCACCCTGTGTCTCTGGGTTACTAGTCCAGTGACAATACCGCTATGCCAACACCTCCCCCTTTACATTTACCTGAGAGTGCCTCAGATTAGTTATCCAATGATGGCACGCCGAAAGCTCCACACTCCTTCACTACTGCACTGGAATGTCAGCCTGGATTCATTTAATTAGAAGGATTAAAATCAAATTTTCATTATCACAGATTGGCACTGAAATCAAGTCAACTTTGACAGTTGTGGTATTTAATAAATAGTTGAAGAAGAAAATAATTAAAGAGTGGTGTTTGCAAGTTCTCCCCATGTCTGCATGCGTTTCCTCCGGATGCTCCAGTTTCCACCCACACTCCAAAGATATGCAGGTTAGGTGGAATGGCCATGCTAAATTGTCTCTTAGTGTCCAAAGATGTGTGGTTAGGGGGATGAGTGGAGTAAATATGTGGGGTTACGGTGATAGGGCAGGGGAGTGGGCCTGGGTGAAATGCTCTGATGGAGAATCAGTACAGACTCGATGGGCTGAATGGCCTCCTTCTACACTGTCGGGATTCTATGAGTCCATTCTGGTATGGAGACATGAGGTGGGATTTTATGGCCTAGCTTGGGTGAGATCGTAAAATCCTGCCTGAGGCCAACAGAGATTTCTGTTCCGGGAATCGGGACGGGCTACGTGATAGGGTTTCGGCCATGGAACTAGAACCAATGGGGGTGAATTTTGAGCTTTCCTATCAGGCCGCAGCAGACTTACACCCTGCCTAATTCTTTGCTTGCACGCAGGCCAGCGGAAGCAAAAACTGGATGAAGATTGTATAAGATGTGCCCCAGACGATGACTGTGCTTTTAGGGCCGAGCTGTGGAAGTGAAAATTGATACCATTGTAAAACCAGCAGGTTTACGAAAGCAGAATGGCCTCATTCTCGTTTGAATGGCCCAACATTGGGTCCAAATGGTCTTGACCATGGGCAATATCTCGAGTCAATGGCGAATAGCCAAAGACACTTCAAAGCAGCCTCACTTTCGAAGGGGAGATTTCAGCCAGACTTGAATTCTGGATTATTCAGCCATCAAACCAGAGTTGCCTAAGTGGTGAGGGAATACATTAAAGGTTTCTAAGGAATCAAGCAGTCGTGCTTGCTGTCTGTTACATGCCAGGTGTGCTTCTTAATGTCTTGTTATATTTATTGCCCCAAGTGATCTGGGACAGATAATATCCGCGGGATTGGTTACCTCTCTCAACAGTTGTTACTAATGAAACAATATCCTCAGATATTTTCAGTTTTAAAAATTGAATTGGTTGATAATAGATAGATTGGAGTGTTCTCCATGGAGAGAAGAAGGCTAAAAGCAGATTTATAGAGATGTTCAAAATCATGAGGGGGCTGGCTAGAGTAGATAGGAAAAAACTGTTCCCACTCGTAAAAGGATCGAGAACGAGCGGGCACAGATTTAAAGTGATTTGCAAAAGAAACAAATGTGATGTGAGAAAAACCTTTCTTCACAGAGCGAGTGGTTCTGCTCTGGAATGCACTGCTGGGAAATGTGGTGGAAGCAGTTTCAATCGAGGCATTCACGTGGGCATGAGATGCTTATTTGAATAGAAGCAATGTGCATGGGCACGGGGAAAAGGCAGGGGAATGGCACTAAGTCATGTTGCTCGTATGGAGAGCCGGTGTAGATATGATGGGCCAAATGGCCTCCTACGGCACCATCACAACTCCATGGGCCCGATTTTACCAAAACTTCAACGGGCGCGAAATCACGGTAAAGTTGGGCGTCGGGCCTATACCGTGATCTGCACCTGATTCCGAGCAGATCGCGGCTTTACCGACACCCGATTCGGGCGCGGGTCCGGCCCGCGCCGAATCGGGCGGCCCGACGATTTAAATGCATTAGCATGCATTTCAATCGACTTAATGAACCGCGCGCCCAACTCTACCGCCAAATCCCACTTTACCGCCTTCTGGCCCGTTCCGAATCCGCGCTTTTAGCGACCTGCAGAATAAAAGTCTAAAGCAGATTTTTACTCTGCAGGGGAACCTCTGAAGCCCTCTCTGCCCTTGTGAAGTCACCATCCTCCGTGACCATCCTTCGCGAACCCCGCCGCTAACCACCCCGGCAGACCCCCCCCCCCCCAACTCCCCGGGATCAGACCCTCCTGGGAGGCAGGCCCCCCTCGGCAAAGCACACCCCCAACCTACCTCCATCACTGGTCTCCCTTCACCATCCTTCCGTTAGGAAGATAAGCTGTATGTTCCTCAGCTAGATCCACTTTGCTCAACACAAAGATGGTCCTTCTGCCTTGTGGGTCCATCTGGCTCACCAAGTCAGTTACAATACTGCGTTCAGCGTCTACTGAACCATCTTGGATACAAAGGATAATGAATGGTACTGGTCGATCTTCCTGGTGCTATCAGTACTGTAACATCAGGAATGGCTGCCGACACCAAGGATATAAGTTTTAGCATAAGCAAGGCTTACATGCAGAACCCTAATGCCATTATCCTTTGTATCCAAGATGGTTCAGTAGATGCTGAATGCAGTATTGTAACTGACTTGGAAAGCCAGATGGACCCGTCACATCACCTCTCCTCCTCCGACCCCCCCCACCCACCGCCGAGAGGGTGATCTGGGTCCTGCCCCCTCTCCTACTCCCCCCCCCAAGAGGGTGATCTGGGTCCCGCCCCCTCTCCTCCTCCCACCCCCCACCCCCAGAGGGTGATCTGGGTCCCGCCCCCTGTCCTCCTACCACCCACCACCCCCCCCTCCCCAGATGATCTGTGTCAGAGAGCCGCTCTCTCTGCTTTTTTCTCCCCGCCCGGGCGCGCTGCTTTGGATTTTTTTCGAACTGCGCATGCGCAGTTCAGAGCTCCGATCGGTCCGGCAGCGCTAAGCCCCGCCCACAGCGCGAATCGGACCGGAGCCAGCAAAAAGCGTATGGGCGCGCTGGAAAGAGGATTCCGGGCTCGGATCTATTTGACGCCCAGATTCGGCGCTTAGACTCAAAATGGTAAAATCAGGCCCTGTGACTCTAATTCTGTGATAATGCAAACTTCACCTCAAATCAAAGTAACTGTTTCCAATTTCCAAGAGTATTTTAGTTGTTAGGATGGAGGATAATGCTCGCAGGGCTATGTTTATTGTCTACCCTTGATTGCCTTTCAAGAATTTTTAATGGCCATTTGTTCACATGGGTTCATATGTTTATAGCACTTGAAATTCAGCCAAGCATTGATAACAGCCACAGCGGTCGAAACAATCGACTGCTCCCTGGTAGTGATATATCAGAAGTTGCTCATTTCAAATTCATTTCACATTTCAGTCAATATAAGGGAGCAGGTGGTTAGATTATTTTCCAGTGTCAAAACCAGTTTTTTTGTTTAATCCTTAGCCCGATGCCCGGGGCGGGGGAGGGGGGGGCAGCAGTACCAAGGTGTCCCTTGGGCATTGCCACTTTTCTCCTAGGGAAGTGCCATGGAGACCAGGCTGGCAATGCCCAGGGGACACACCCCTTACCCCTGACCTCCTGGAGCGGGGGGCGCCTGGATGGCCTCTGTTCCCTCCAGCAGGGTCGGCTGTCAGTTCCCCATTAGTGGGGAGCTGTTGTAAACTCTGCTGGAGTGAACCACTCCTGACAGGGGGAGCGGGGGAGACGTGAGTCGACACAAAGACTTCAGTCCCGGACCCTCTAATGGGATTTAAATGTGAATTTTAATATTTAAATCGACGACTCCGGAAATCCTGTCCCTGGAGACATGTGGAGGCAGTGGCGCCCAGCGGGGAGCTCGCTAAACGGCCTCCACTGCCGTCTCCCGGCCTGCGCTCTGCTGGAGCATTGCACCCATTGACTGAAAGTTCATAACATGACGTCCCCCTACTGGTCATGATACATATTTAACACAGTCAGCTTTCCTCTGATTTGATTTGATTTGATTTATTATTGTCACATGTGTCAGTAAACAGTGAAAAGCATTGTTTATTGCGCGCTTTCCAGACAAAGCATACCGTTCATAGAGCAGGAAAGGAGAGAGTGCAGAATGTAGTGTTACAGTCATAGCTAGGGTGTAGAGAAAGATCAACTTAATATAAGGTAGGTCCATTCAAATCCTGATGGCAGCAGGGAAGAAGCTGTTTTTGAGTCGGCTGGTACGTGACCTCAGACTTTTGTATCTTTTTCGCGACGGAAGAAGGTGGAAGAGAGAATGTCCGGGGTGCGTGAGGTCCTTGATTATGCTGGCTGCTTTTCAGAGGCAGCGGGAAGTGTAGACAGAGTCAATGGATGGGAGGCTGGTTTAAGTGAAGGACTGGGTTACGTTCACGACCCTTTGTAGTTTCTTGTGGTCTTGGGCAGGGCAGGAGCCATACCAAGCTGTGATACAACCAGAAAGAATGCTTTCTATGGTGCATCTGTAAAAGTTGGTGAAAGCTGTAGCAAACATGCTTATCCTCTTTAAATCACACCTGGGAAGATTGTTTGTTAAGTCAAATTGGGGCATTTTTAAAAGATGGTTCTCACCTTTCTTTTGCTGAATTAAATGAAAACATAGAACAGTACAGCACAGAGACAGGCCCTTCAGCCCACGTTGTTGTGCTGAACATGACAGCATATTAAACTAATCCCTTCTGCCTGCTCTTGGTCCATATCCCTCTATTCCTTGAATGTTTATGTGCTTATCTAAAAGCTCCTTAAATGTCCCTATCGTATCTGCCTCCACCACTACCCCTGTCAGCGTGTTCCAGACACGTACCATTCTCTGTGTAAAAAGCTTGCCCCTCACATCTCCTTTGAGCTTCCCCCTCTCACCTTAAGTGCGTGCCCCCTAGTATTAGACATTTCAACTCTGGGAAAAAGATTCTGACTGTCAACCCTATCTATGCCTCTCATGATTTTATAGCCTTCTATCAGGACTTCCATCAGCCTCCGCTGCTCCAGAGAAAACAGCCCTCATTTGTCCAGCCTCTGCTTATAGCTCATACCCTCTCATTCAGGCAGCATCCTGGTAAATCTGTACTGCACTCTCTTCAAAGCCCTCACATCCTTACCTGGATTAATTTTAAAACCTGGATAATGTAGAATTATTGGAGACAATGAAACTCATTCCATTGGTCGTTGACTTGTGAATTGCATGATGACACATCATCTGATAAAGCAATAAGTTTAGGCTTGCAGTGCTTTAAGAGTTCAATTCTGTTCCTGCCCTTTCGAGCTCATTGTCGGAAAATCAGATGAATATTTTTTCTGTGGCCAAGTTGGCATGAGAATGACCCATTATATATTTCCTGTTAGCAGTCCTTTCATTTCTTGGAAGCACAGAACAAATGTTCCAGGTCACTAATTCTTTTCTTCCTATTGCTCACGTCTCTTTATCTGGGATAACTGTAACTTCCACATCAGTGAATCTCAGTGTCGCAATAGCAATGTGGATGAAATGCTTCAATGGTCTTTCATGTACCATTCAATTACATTCTCTGCTCCAATTTTTTCCAGTCTGGCACAGAACCCCTCCCCCTCCCCACCAAAAATAAACCTTTCAGAAATGGGGAGGCGATGGCCTAGTGGTATTATCGCTAGACCTTAATCCAGAAACTCAGCTAACGTTCTGGGGACCCGGGTTTGAATCCCGCCACGACAGATGGTGGAATTTGAATTCAATAACAAATATCTGGAATCAAGAATCTATTGATGACCATGAAACCATTGTCGACTGTCGGAAAAACCCATCTGGTTCACTAATGTCCTTTAGGGAAGGAAATTTGCCATCCTTATTCTGGTCTGGCCGACATGTGACTCCAGAGCCACAGCAACGTGATTGACTTTCAACTGTCCAACAAGGGCTTCTAGGAATGGGCAATAAATGCTGGCCAACCAACGATGCCCAAGTTCCACGAATGAATAAAAAAAAACTGTGGCTTCCATATTCAGAATTCCAATTTTTAAAGAAATTATTTGTGAAATAAATGTGAAATATTTGTGAAATTTTAAAAGGATTTGAGATGGTAGATATGGAAAAAAATTCCCTCTTTTGCCTCCGAGGACATGAACATTGAGATAATTGGAGCTTTCATGATTGAGTTCAATATATTGTTGATGGATGAGGCTTTCAAGAGGAGGTCTGGTGGTGGAGTGGGTAGCACCCCTGCCTCTGAGCCAGAAGCTCCGGGTTCAAGTCCCACTCCAAGGGCAGAATTTTACAGTCCCTCTTGCCAGCAGGAGATTCTGGTCCCACCAAAGTCAATGTGCCCGCCACACCATGATGGGACTGTATAACTCCACCCCAGGCATTGGTGGCAGTTTCACTCATAACATGGCCAATCAGGTTGAGTGCCAACCTGCAAATCCTTCCAACACACACCAATGGCTGACGGTAAGAGCAGGAGGGGTTCTGGTCAGCCGTGCAATGGAAAGAAAGTTGGAGCCTTGACCATTATTAATTATAGTTCCAGGTGAGAACACGCATGTAAAAGGCTATGTTGCCACGTGGCAGTTGGGTGGATGGCCAGTATGGATTAGATTGGTGCCATCGGCATGGGATTCATCCCTGTTTTGCCTAAGATGGATTTGAGGCCCATTTCTTGCTATTGTGTGCTGGGAGTCGTGGTGCTGTGGGGCGCATTACCTTTGGGCAATGGAGAAGATGGAGTATCAGGAGAGTTGGCGCTAAGGCAGGAAATGGCATGGAGCTCCGAATGATTGAACCGAATGACAGAATGTGGCAGATGGAGTTCAACGTGGATAAGTGTGAGGTCATGCATTTTGGTCGCAAAAATGGGAAGGCGACTTATTATCTAAATGGGAGAGACTTCAGGATGCTCCAGTGCAGAGGGATCTGGGTGTCCTCGTTCATGAGTCACAGAAAACTAGCATGCAAGTACAGCAGATAATAAAGAAAGCGAATGGAATGTTGGCATTGAGAGCTGAAGGAATAGAATATAAAGGGCAGGAAGTATTGTTGCAACTATACAAGGTATTGGTGAGGCCGCACCTGGAGTATTGTGCACAGTTTCGGTCCCCTTATTTGAGGAAAGATGTAGTGGTATTGGAGGCAGTTCAGAGGAGGTTCACTAGATTGATTCCAGAGATGAGAGGTTTATCGTATGAAGAGAGATTGAACAGTTTAGGCCGATACTCTCTGGAATTTAATAGAATGAGGGGAGGCCAAATTGAGGTATACAAGATGATAAAAGGTATGGATAAAGTAGATGTGAAATGGATGCTTCCTTTTGTGCGGCATTCTAGGATGAGTGCTCATAGTCTTAGGATACGGGGCAGCAAATTTAAAACAGAGTTGAGGAGAAACTTCTTCTCCCAAAGGGTTGTGAATCTGTGAAATTCGCTACCCCAAAGTGCAGTGGATGTTGGGACAGTGAGTATATTTAAGGAGGAGTTAGACAGATTTTTAATTGGTAATGGGTTGAAGGGTTATGGGGATGAGAAGCATAACAACCATGATCAAATGGCATAGCGGACACTTTGGGCCGAATGGCCTAATTCTGCTCCTATACCTTATGAACTCTTCTGAACTTCTGAACAAGCTTAAATGTTCCTCTTCCCTTTGTTCATTCCTCCAGATTATTTTCTTTAGGCCATTCTCATCTCAAGCCACTTTTTTGCAGCCGAATTGGCAATCCTTCAAAGAACTCCCTGTCCAGAGTAGTGATTTACCTCCCCCTTGACTACAAATTACCAGCTCAGAGCAAATGGCCCCCCATACTGAACAATGCATCCAGCTAATGAATTCAGGTTTGACAATGGGCACTGGAGGTTCACAACAGGAGTGGGTAGGCGGATGCCGGGTATGTGTCTGATGTGAAGCCGGGTCTGTACCAATAAGGAGTCCCTTGCTGATTCCCAGAGCTAAGCAGTGTTAGCTCTGGAGGGAGCCAATGGACGCAAGAAATCTTTGCGTTTCATAACTGACAGTCAAAACCCAGCTCAATGACAGGAATGAGTTGGCATCACCCCACTCTCCGACGACCTGTTTCACATCCTTTTTCTGCAGAAAATGTGAACGTTCAGCTCAGACCTGAGGGAAACCCGGATACAAATATTGTTCGCAAACAAGAGGACTGAATTTTTTTCTCGGAAACAATTGTGCTGCTGCGTGAATCACTTCAAAGTGATTCATTCCTTTAATTTCTCTGGAATAATCAATAAAGTTGGCGGCGAGACATTCACAAGGCAAAGCCCACAGCCTAACTATGTGTTCAGCAAACAGACAGCCACGCACAAGCCTGAATTTGCACAAAGGTGATTGTCAGGAACATATGCACACAGCCTTGCCCCAAAACACATGAAAATATCTGTCCAATTCCAAAGAGGAAAACTCCCTTGATAACTAATATTGCTTGGCTTCCATCCCAGCTCATGGTGTGGAACACAATTTAAATTAAAAAAAAGAAAGCAAAACAAGATTCAGCAAGAAAATCTCCTCACATTCGCAGTCAGTATCTCCATTTCCACCTCGTCCCAAATCTTCCTGTGCCCATTAATTAGCTTGACAAGCATTCTTTCTGAACTGTTTTGAATCCAAATGAAACATTCAGGTCCTGCCAGCGACTGGTTACCAAGGCAACCACCTTCAATCTGAATTATTGGTTTCCTAAAAATAGTCAACAAAGGACAAAAGTGCAAACTTGCCAGGCCTTGAGGAAGGGTAGAGTTCGAAAAGTGTCCCCCACCCCCACCCCCCACTCTTCACCACATGATAGTACTAATGACCAGGCCAGAAACGCCAATGTACTTTAATGAAGTTAACCAAGACTCTGGGCAGGATTTTCCGTCCACATTCGCTCCAAGACCGGACAATCCTGCCCAAGGTCAAAGGGCATCTGCGTGGCCTGCCTCAGCTGCCCCCCACCCCCCACCCCCCCTTCCCCCCACCTGCCTGCTACGATTCCCGTGGTGGGCGGGACAGGAAAATTCTGCCCTTAACTCTTACATTTGATTTTGGCATTAGGGCGAGCATAAGGTGTTTCACTCCAGATTCAAATGACCCACCAGGAAGTTTTTATTAAAACAAATTTTATTTAAGAACACAGTTAGACTATATATATATTGGGGGCACGGTGGCACAGGGGTTCGCACTGCTGCCTCACAGCTCCAGGGATCTGGCTTCGATTCCGGCTTGGGTAGAGTTTGTACATTCTCAGTGTCTGTGTGGGTTTCCTCCAGGTGCTCCGGTTTCCTCCCACACTCCAAAGGTATACAGATTTGGTGCATTGGCCAGGCTAAATTGCATAGGTTAGAGGGTTAGCAGGATAAATATGTGGGATTACGGGGATAGGGCCTGGGTGGGATTGTTGTCGGTGCAGAGTGGATGGGCCGATTGGCCTCCTTCTGCACTGTAGGATTTCTTTGATCTCTATGATCTATGATAACAAAAAGAATTAGCATAACTTTCACCAATTAAAATACTTAAACATGACAAGTATAATTCTTAACAGCTAGCTCTCTCTGTTGTTCCAATTTAGCAGTATCCCCCCACAGACATGAATCCTTTTAGAACCAGCTGTCACAGAAAGCAAAGATGCTTATATAAGTACTAGATTTCCGGCCTTTTGACATTTCTGGAGAGTGATCCAGACAGACACTTGTCTTCTAATTCTCATGTAGCAAGCTCCAGAGAAAGCTCCACCCCCAAACAGTGGAATCTTAAAGAAAAAGGCTTATTTCATGGCTGATTCCAGTCTCCACTCCAAACAGAGCAAGAGATACAGAGAAAGCGACCTCTCTCTAAAGAGCTCAAAAACAGACTGCCTTGAGTTCTCTGTGAAAGCCTGGCTGTGCCCAGTCATATGACCTTACCTGTCAATCAGCCCAATCAAGTCCCACTCTGCAATATCCCAGGGGAAAACACAAAAACAACAGAACCCTGCATTAGTTCGGATTAAAACAAATGCTGCATCAATTAATATCAATTATGCTGCTGCAGGAACAATATGGTTCTGCTGGATCAAGACAAAATGGTTCCGAGAAAATGGAAGGGCCCAATAAGCACATTCTGCATAGAAACATGACTGAAATAAACTTCTTAAAGGCACTGTATCGTCACAATAGTGGGTGCATGGAATAGAATCCCAGGCATGGTTGTTGTTCCAGGATTAAGTAGACAGTTTTAGATGAGGCAAAAATGGAAAATGCTGGAAAATCTCAGCGTGTATGACAGCATCTGTGGAGAAAGAATAGAGCCAACATTTTGAGTCTGGATGACCCTTTGTCAGAGCAAGAGCAAAGAAAATCAGCAGAGATTCATACGATGAGGGTGGGGGGGGTGGGGTGGGTGCTGTAATTGGACAAAGGGAATGTAAATGAGGATGAAGAAGGCTGAGAAAGATGCTAAAAGTGTCCATCAAGTGGTCAGAATGTGTGAATGGCAGAACAGAGGTACAGATGGTTAAGGGACCGCCTGGGGATTATGGCAGATGCCCTGAAACTGGGGGAGAGGGGAATGGGGAAGGGCAAGAAGGAGAGCTAGAATGGAGAAGTGGAAAAATGGAAGTGAGAAAGACGGCTGATAAAAATGGATGAATGAGATGAAAAGAAGAAACAAAATGAAATTAAATAAATGGAAATGGGGTGAAGGTGGAGGAGAGAGTTCTTGTTCTGAAGTTTTTGAACTCAGTCCTCAGTCCGGAAGACTGTAAAGTGCCCAATCAGAAGGTGAGGTGCCACTGAGCCTCAGAAAGGAGTTATTAGGATGGATTTTGGATGAGTCGGAATGAATCCGGAACAATTTATAAATGGCAGACAGGAACCAGCACTGAGACTCTCGCTCCCAATTGTGATACCCCCAATTTCTCTGTTACGGGATAGGTGTGTGGATAGTGAGCATCCATTCTGCTCTCTTAATGTGGCTCATCACCCTTAGAATTTTCATCGCGTTGGAGCAGCTTCTTAATGACCCGTGGTCCACTGGTCTCAGGGGGGTCATGAACAAGCTCAAATGGCCTTATCCATGTCCTCCCACCATCCCCCCCTCACCTACCCTCCGTGAGAACTCATAACCCTTTCATGCCTAATCATCCAGTATAAGCTCTGGACTGATGCAATGAACACTATGGCTTGGGTGAAACAATTTAGAAAAATAACACACATTCATTATTTTTAAAAAGAAAAACAACTACAACCTTATAAAAGTGTCAATCAAACAGAACATGAAGGTATCAGTAACAGATGCTTTAAGCATTTGACACCTCTTAACCTTGCACAAATAGGCTCTGAGAAAAGAATTCACCCAACAAATCGGTGCTGGGACCCCAAATATTCACAAGATATATGAATGATTTGGATGACGGAACAAAATGTAACATCTCAAAGTTAGCAGATGATACCAAGTTGGGTGGGAGGTTGAACTGTGACGAGGATGCGGAGATCCTTCAGAATGATCTGGACAGGTTGGGTGAGATGCAGTATAATTTGGATAAGTATGAGGTCATTCACTTTGGAAGCAAAAACCAGAAGGCAGATTACTACCTGAATGGCTGTAAATTGCGAGAGGGGAGTGTGCAGAGGGACCTGGGTGTCCTTGTGCACCAGTCACTAAAGATAAGCATGCAGGTGCAGCAGGCAGTTAAGAAGGCAAATGGCATGTTGGCCTTCATTGTGAGAGGCTTCGAGTACAGGAGCACGGATGTGTTGTTGCAATTATACAGCGCCTTGGTGAGGCAGCGCCTAGAATATTGTGTGCAGTTTTGGTCTCCTTTTCTGAGGAAGGATGTTCTTGCTCTCGAGAGAGTGCAGCAAAGGTTTACCAGACTGATTTCAGAGATGGCGGGACTGATGTATGAGGAGAGATTGACCAGGTTAGGATTGTTTTCGCTGGAGTTCAGACGAATGAAGGGGGACCTCATAGACACTTATAAAATTCTAACAGGATTCGACAGGGTAGATGCATGGTGGTGGGGGAGTCCAGAACCAGTGGTCACAGTCTGAGGATTTGGGGTAGGTCATTTAGGATAGAGATGAGGAGACATTTCTTCACCCAAAGAGTGGCGAGCCTGTGGAATTCATTACCACAGGAAGTAGAGTCATAGAGTCGTAGAGGTTTACAGCATGAAAACAGGCCCTTCGGCCCAACTTGTCCATGCCATCCTTTTTTTAAACCCCTAAGCTAATCCCAATTGCCCGCATTTGACCCATATCCGTCTATACCCATCCTACCCATCTAAATGCTTTTTAAAAGACAAAATTGTACCCGCCTCTACTACTATCTCTGGCAGCTTGTTCCAGACACTCACCACCCTCTGCGTGAAAAAATTGCCCCTCTGGACACTTTTGTATCTCTCCCATCTCACCTTAAACATATGCCCTCTAGTTTTAGACTCCCCTACCTTTGGGAAAAGATATTGACTATCTACCTGATCTGTGCCCCTCATTATTTTATAGACCTCTGTAAGATCACCCATCACCCATCAACCTCTTACGCTCCAGAGAAAGAAGTCTGAGCCTATCCAGCCTCTCCTTATGACTCAATCCATCAAGTCCCGGTAGCATTCTAGTAAATGTTTTCTGCACTCTTTCTAGTTTCATAATATCTTTTCTATAATAGGGTGACCAGAATTGCACACAGTATTCCAAATGTGGCCTTACCAATGTCTTGTAAAACTTCAACAAGACGTCCCAACTCCTGTATTCAACGTTCTGACCGATGAAACCAAGCATGCCGAATGCCTTCTTCACCACTCTGTCCACCTGTGACTCCACTTTCAAGGAGCGATGAACCTGTACCCCTAGATCTCTTTGTTCTGTAACTCTCCCCAATGCCGGACCATTAACCGAGTAAGTCCTGCCCTGGTTCAATCTACCAAAATGCATCACCTCGCATTTGTCTAAATTAAACTCCATCTGCCATTCGTCAGCCCACTGGCCCAATTGATCAAGATCCCGTTGCAATTGGAGATAACTTTCTTCACTGTCCACTATGCCACCAATTTTGGTGTCATCTGCAAACTTAGTAACTCAACCAAATTTGTGAGACATGATTTTCCACTCACAAAGGAACAAGGTAGATGAACTTGGGGCGTGGATTGGTACTTGGGACTACGATGTTGTGGCCATTACGGAGACGTGGATAGAACAAGGACAGGAATGGTTGTTGGACGTTCCGGGGTATAGATGTTTCACTAAGTGTAGGGAAGCTGGTAAAAGAGGTGGAGGAGTGGCATTGTTAATCAAGGATAGTTTAACGGCTGCGGAAAGGCACTTCGAGGGGGATCTGCACACTGAGGTAATATGGGCTGAGGTTAGAAATAGGAAAGGAGCGGTCACGTTGTTAGGAGTTTACAATAGGCCCCCAAATAGTAACAGAGATGTGGAGGAAGAAATTGCTAAGCAGATTATGGATATGTGTGGGGGTCACAGGGTAGTTGTCATGGGGGACTTTAACTTTCCAAATATTGATTGGAACCTTTGTAGGTCAAATAGTTCGGATGGGGCAGTTTTTGTGCAGTGTGTGCAGGAGGGTTTCCTGACACAATATGTGGATAGGCCGACAAGAGGTGAGGCCACATTGGATTTGGTACTGGGAAATGAACTGGGCCAAGTGTTAGATTTGGTTGTGGGAGAGCACTTTGGAGATAGTGACTACAATTCGGTGTCTTTTGTTATTGCAATGGAGAGGGATAGGGCCGTATGGCAGGGCAAGGTTTACAATTGGGGGAGAGGTAATTATGATACGATTAGGCAAGAATTAGGGGGCATAAGTTGGGAACAGAAACTGTCAG
The DNA here is from genome assembly GCF_964213995.1 of Mustelus asterias. Taxonomy (NCBI): domain Eukaryota; kingdom Metazoa; phylum Chordata; class Chondrichthyes; order Carcharhiniformes; family Triakidae; genus Mustelus; species Mustelus asterias. The sequence goes on from NC_135803.1 coordinate 12,165,023, forward strand.
AGAAAGGAACTAATGAATAGTGGAACTTTTTCAAGGAACAAATACTGGATGTCCTTGATAGGTATGTCCCTGTCAGGCAGGGAGGAAATGGTCGAGTGAGGGAACCATGGTTCACAAAAGAGGTGGAATGTCTTGTGAAAAGGAAGAGGGAAGCTTATGTAGGGATGAGGAAACAAGGTTCAGATGCCTCGATTGAGGGTTACAAGTTAGCAAGGAATGAGCTGAAAAAGGGGCTTAGGAGAGCTAGGAGGGGACACGAGAAGTCCTTGGCGGGTCGGATCAAGGAAAACCCCAAGGCTTTTTACTCTTATGTGAGGAATAAAAGAATGACCAGGGTGAGGTTAGGGCCGGTCAAGGACAGTCGTGGGAACTTGTGTATGGAGTCAATAGAGATAGACGAGGTGATGAATGAATACTTTTCTTCAGTGTTCACCAAGGAGAGGGGCCATGTTTTTGAGGAAGAGAAGGTGTTACAGGCTAATAGGCTGGAGGAAATAGATGTTCGGAGGGAGGATATCCTGGCAGTTTTGAATAAACTGAAGGTCGATAAGTCCCCAGGGCCTGATGAAATGTATCCTAGGATTCTTTGGGAGGCAAGGGATGAGATTGCAGAGCCTTTGGCTTTGATCTTTGGGTCCTCGCTGTCCACGGGGATGGTGCCAGAGGACTGGAGAATGGCGAATGTTGTTCCTCTGTTTAAGAAAGGGAAAAGAAATGACCCTGGTAATTATAGACCAGTTAGTCTTACTTCGGTGATTGGTAAATTGATGGAAAAGGTCCTTAGAGATGGGATTTACAACCATTTAGAAAGATGTGGATTAATCCGGGATGGTCAGTACGGATTCGTGAAGGGCAAGTCGTGCCTACAAATTTGATAGAATTTTTTGAGGAGGTAACTAAGTGTGTTGATGAAGGTAGGGCAGTTGATGTCATATACATGGATTTTAGTAAGGCGTTTGATAAGGTCCCCCATGGTCGGCTTATGATGAAAGTGAGGAGGTGTGGGATAGAGGGAAAGTTGGCCGATTGGATAGGTAACTGGCTGTCTGATCGAAGACAGAGGGTGGTGGTCGATGGAAAATTTTCGGATTGGAGGCAGGTTGCTAGCGGAGTGCCGCAGGGATCAGTGCTTGGTCCTCTGCTCTTTGTGATTTTTATTAATGACTTAGACTTCACGGTGGAGGACACAAATAGTTTGCCAAATATTAACGATAGAGGGTTGGCAGCAGGAGAAATACTTAATACGATGAATGTTACCAGAGAGGCAGTGCTGGGTAGACTAATGGGACTGAAGGTGGACAAGTCCCCGGGTCCGGATGGAATGCATCCCAGGGTACTGAAAGAAATGTCAGAGGTAATAGTGGATGCGTTAGTGATTATTTATCAAAACTCGTTGCATTCTGGGGTAGTGCCGGTTGATTGGAAAACGGCTAATGTTACGCCGCTGTTTAAAAAAGGAAGGAGACAAAAGGCGGGTAACTATAGGCCGGTCAGCTTAACGTCTGTAGTAGGGAAAATGCTGGAATCCATTATTAAAGAGGAGATAGCAGGGCATCTGGATAGAAATGGTTCGATCAATCAGACGCAGCATGGATTCATGAGGGGAAAGTCGTGCTTGACGAACATGTTGGATTTTTATGAAGATGTGACGAGGGCGGTTGATGGAGGAGAACCGGTGGATGCGGTGTTTTTGGATTTCCAAAAGGCGTTTGATAAGGTGCCCCATAAAAGGCTGCTGAAGAAGATTAGGGCACACGGAGTTGGGGGTAGTGTGTTAAAGTGGATTGGGGACTGGCTATCCGACAGGAAGCAAAGAGTCGGAATAAATGGGTGTTTTTCCGGTTGGAGGAAGGTAACTAGTGGCGTGCCGCAGGGATCGGTACTCGGGCCGCAACTGTTTACCATTTATATAGATGATCTGGAGGAGGGAACGGAGTGTAGGGTAACGAAGTTTGCAGACGACACAAAGATAAGTGGAAAAGTGAATCGTGCGGAGGACGGAGAAGATCTGCAGAGAGATTTGGACAGGCTGAGTGAGTGGGCGAGGATATGGCAAATGGAGTATAACGTTGAGAAATGCGAGGTTATACACTTTGGAGGAAATAATAACAAATGGGATTACTATCTCAATGGAAACAAATTAAAACATGCTACCGTGCAAAGGGACCTGGGGGTCCTTGTGCATGAGACGCAAAAGCCCAGTCTGCAGGTACAACAGGTGATCAAGAAGGCAAATGGGATGTTGGCCTATATTGCGAGGGGGATAGAATATAAAAGCAGGGATGTCTTGATGCACCTGTACAGGGCATTGGTGAGGCCGCAGCTGGAATACTGTGTGCAGTATTGGTCCCCTTATATGAGGAAGGATATATTGGCATTGGAGGGAGTGCAGAGAAGGTTCACCAGGTTGATACCGGAGATGAGGGGTTTGGATTATGAGGAGAGGCTGAGGAGATTGGGTTTGTACTCGTTGGAGTTTAGAAGGATGAGGGGGGATCTTATGGAGACTTATAAGATAATGCGGGGGCTGGATAGGGTGGAGGCGGAGAGATTCTTTCCACTTAGTAAGGAAGTTAAAACTAGAGGACACAGCCTCAAAATAAAGGGGGGTCGGTTTAAGACAGAGTTGAGGAGGAACTTCTTCTCCCAGAGGGTGGTGAATCTCTGGAATTCTCTGCCCACTGAGGTGGTGGAGGCTACCTCGCTGAATATGTTTAAAGCGCGGATGGATGGATTCCTGATCGGTAAGGGAATTAAGGGTTATGGGGATCAGGCGGGTAAGTGGTACTGATCCACGTCAGATCAGCCATGATCTTATTGAATGGCGGGGCAGGCTCGAGGGGCTAGATGGCCTACTCCTGCTCCTATTTCTTATGTTCTTATGTTCTTAGAGGAGGGGGCTGAAGGGTGGATCAGTAAATTTGCTGATGACACCAAGATTGGTGGAGTAGTGGATGAGGTGGAGGGTTGTTGTAGGCTGCAAAGAGACATAGATAGGATGCAAAGCTGGGCTGAAAAATGGCAAATGGAGTTTAACCCTGATAAATGTGAGGTGATTCATTTTGGTAGGACTAATTTAAATGTGGATTACAGGGTCAAAGGTAGGGTTCTGAAGACTGTGGAGGAACAGAGAGATCTTGGGGTTCATATCCACAGATCTCTAAAGGTTGCCACTCAAGTGGATAGAGCTGTGAAGAAGGCCTATAGCGTGTTAGCTTTTATTAACAGGGGGTTGGAGTTTAAGAGCCGTGGGGTTATGCTGCAACTGTACAGGACCTTGGTGAGACCACATTTGGAATATTGTGTGCAGTTCTGGTCACCTCACTATAAGAAGGATGTGGAAGCGCTGGAAAGAGTGCAGAGGAGATTTACTAGGATGCTGCCTGGTTTGGAGGGTAGGTCTTATGAGGAAAGGTTGAGGGAGCTAGGGCTGTTCTCCCTGGAGCGGAGGAGGCTGAGGGGAGACTTAATAGAGGTTTATAAAATGATGAAGGGGATAGATAGAGTGAACGTTCAAAGCCTATTTCCTCGGGTGGATGGAGCTATTACAAGGGGGCATAACTATAGGGTTCATGGTGGGAGATACAGGAAGGATATCAGAGGTAGGTTCTTTACGCAGAGAGTGGTTGGGGTGTGGAATGGACTGCCTGCAGTGATAGTGGAGTCAGACACTTTAGGAACATTTAAGCGGTTATTGGATAGGCACATGGAGCACACCAGGATACTAGGGAGTGGGATAGCTTGATCTTGGTTTCAGATAAAGCTCGGCACAACATCATGGGCCGAAGGGCCTGTTTTGTGCTGTACTGTTCTATGTCTATGTTCAAAAGCCATGCTGACTGTCCTTAATCAGTACTTGCATCTCTAAATGCCTGTAGATCCTGTCTCTCAAAATACCTTCCAACAATTTACCCACCACAGATGTGTGGCTCACTGGCCTGTAGTTCCCAGGCTTTTCCCTGCAGCCCTTTTTAAACAAAGGCACAACATTTGCCACTCTCCAATCTTCAGGCACCTCACCTGTGACTATCGATGATTCAAATATCTCAGCTAGGGGATCCGCAATTTCCTCCCTAGCCTCCCACAATGTCCTGAGATACACTTCGACAGGTCCCGGGGATTTATCCACCTTAATGCGCTTTAAGACTTCTAGCACTCCCTTCTCTGTAATATGTACACTCCTCAAGACAACACTATTTATTTCCCCAAGTTCCCTAACATCCATGCTTTTCTCAACAGTAAATACTGATGAGAAATATTCATTTGGGATCTCACCCATCTCTTGTGGATCTACACATAGATGACCTTGTTGATCTTTAAGAGGCCCTACTCTCTCGCTTGTTCCTTTTTTGGCCTTTATGTATTTGTAGAAGCTCTTTGGATTCTCCTTTGCCTTATCTGCCAAAACAATCTCATGTCCCCTTTTTGCCCTCCTGATTTCTCTCTTAACTCTACTCCTACACCCCCTATACTCTTCAAAGGATTCACTTGATCCCAGCTGCCTATGCATGTCATGTGCCTCTTTCTTCTTCTTGACCAGGGCCTCAATATCCCTAGTCATCCAGGGTTCCCTACTTCAACCAGACTTGTCCTTCACTCTAAGAGGAATGTGTTAACCCTGATGTCCCTTTGCCTTCCCACAGCCTCCTCCAATTAACTCCTGAAAGTTCCTGCCCGATACCATCAAAATTGGCCTTGCCCCAATTTAGAATTTTAACTTTTGGGCCAGACCTATCATTTTCCATAGCTATATTAAAACTAATAGATTTATGGTCACTCTTCCCAAAGTGATCCCTCACTAACTCTTCTGTCACCTGCCCTTCCTTATTTCCCAAGAGGAGGTCAAGTTTTGCCCCCTCTCTAGTTGGGCCATCCACATACTGAATGAGAAATTCCTCCTGAATACACTCACCAAATTTCTCTCTATCCAACCCTCTAAAACTATGGCTGTTCCAGTCAATGTTGGGAAAGTTAAAATCCCCTACTATTACCACCCTATTTTTCTTGGAGCTATCTGTAATCTCCTTACATATTTGCTCCTCAATTTCCCGCCGACTATTTGGGGGCCTATAGTACAACCCGATCAAAGTGATTTCCCCCTTCTTATTTCTCAGTCCTACCCATATAGACCCAAGTCGTTGATGCCAAAACATTGAATGTATTCAAGAAGCGGCGAGATATCGCACTCGGGGTAAATGGGATCAAAGGTTATGGGGGGAAAGCAGGATTAGGCTGTTGAGTTGGATGATCAGCCATGATTGTGATAAATGGCGGAGCAGGCTCGAAGGGCCAAATGGCCTCCTCTTGCTCCTATCTTCTATGTTTCTATGTGAATAGCACATTACAACATAGAGATGTCAGTCAAGCAACATCAACACTTCTCTACACCTGTGTGAACAAACTCACCCACAGGATTTTATTAGAGTTTGGGCTCTCAGCTGGCTGAGAACCCTAAAGTGAGGGAAAGCTATCGGGTTGGATATTAACCAAAAGAATAAGATTTTAAATGAGATATTAGACCACCTGCAATTGGGAAGTAATTAATTGTCTGTTAAACACTTTGGGGCCTCCTAAGATTGTTGTGATAGTGTGATCCCCTTTAACGGGGCGATCACTTGTGAGTCACGTGATCCTCCCGGGGCCTATCGGAAAGAAGCGAGCAAACCTCAGCCTATCGCATGTTAGGGTGTGGGTCTGGGTCAGTGGAGTCTGCAGTGTGAGCCCTGGAGTTGGTGGGGCCAAACCTTTATCCGTGCTGAGCCTGTCTGTATATAGTTCTAACTGTTCAATGCATCACCATTGTGATTTAAAGCTTCCTCATTGTACTGCCTCATGCTACAATATTGGCAACGAGAATAAATTGGCCTGGTCACAAAACAGTCAAGATTTGGAAGGGGAAGAATCCCTGAGAACCTGAAAGGAAGATAAAAAGTCATTGTCCCCACCATTGTGCAGGAAAATCAAAACATGTGACCTGGAAGGGTGGTCTAAATATAAAAAAATTGTAAACCTTCCCTTTGCTGTCAAATTCAATCAGGACAGAACAAACATGGGCGGCACGGTGGGTGGCACAGTGGGTGGCACAGTGGGTGGCACAGTGGGTGGCACAGTGGTTAGCACTGCCACCTCACAGCGTCAGGGACCCCAAACTCCCCCCCTCCGGCCAGGCTCCATCTGCTTCTACTCTGGACTTCAGTGGGGCCTGAAAACTCATCCCAGAATGTCGACAAAATAAGAACTCTCATGTAATGACGTGAGCTGAAACAAAAACACATTTTTAGTCATTGGTATCGTTGGTTATCAGTGACATTTTGAAGATGAATAATGTTTTAAAGGAAATAAGTGCAGCTGAGTACATGGTCACGCCCAGGATAAACTACCAATCACGCAATCTGCAAAAAGGACAATGCATCACATTCCACCTTTACTTTATTGTCTAATCACATTAGAATTGATCTTAGAGTTATAGATGTTTACAGCCTGGAAATGGGCCCTTCGGCCCAACTTGTCCATGCCGCCCAGTTTTTACCATTAAGCTAGTCCCAATTGCCCATATCCCTCTGTACCCATCTTACCCGTCTAAACGCTTTTTAAAAGACAAAGTTGTATCAGCCTCTACTACTGCCTCTGGCAGCTTGTTCCAGACACTCACCACTCTCTGTGTGAAAAAATTGCCCCTTTGGACACGTTTGCATTTCTCCCCTCTCACCTTAAACCTATGACCTCTAGTTTAAGACCTTTGGGAAAAGATGTTGACTATCTACCTGATCTATGCCCCTCATTATTTTATAGGCCTCCATAAGATCAAAGATTATAAGATCTCCTTCAAGAGAATAAAGATTATAAAGTAATCCATGTTAATGACGATCTCTATTGGCAAGACTTTGAGTCAAACTCAAATCATATCTACTTGTATAATGCCATTGGAAAATGTCAATTTGCACTGAGGGCAGACACTGCCACATGGCATGTCCTTCTTCGAAATGCTTAAGGCATCCAGAATGTTAGCTGGGAAAATGGAGTGGAGTGGAATTCAGGGGGATAATAGTTAGATAAATACCTCTGTGACATTCCCAACATAGCATCCCACTGGAGAATGTAGCAGAAAGGCAGGGTCGATGGAATACAATGCCATTCCCAACACGCTTCCAGTAAAATTAGGTCAGTGGAGTGGGAACAGCTGCAGGGCAAATCCCAACCGCGATTATATAAAAGAAATGCAGCAAATGATAAAAAAGCTGCAGAAATGTGTTCCTTTTTAGATTTGATTTGATTTGATTTATTATTGTCACATGTATTAACATACAGTGAAAAGTATTGTTTCTTGCGCATTATACAGACAAAACATACCATTCATAGAGAAGGAAATGAGAGAGTGCAGAATGTAGTGTTGCAGTCACAGCTAGGGTGTCGAGAAAGATCAACTTAATGTAAGGTAGGTCCATTCAAAAGTCTGACAGCAGCAGGGAAGAAGCTGTTCTTGGATCAGTTGGTATGTGACTTCAGACTTTCGTATCCTTTTCCCAATGGAAGAAAGTGGAAGAGGGTATATCTGGGGTATATGGGGTCCTTAATTATGCTGGCTGCTTTGCCGAGGCAGCGGGAAGTGTAGACAGAGTCAATGGATGGGAGGCTGGTTTGCGTGATGGACTGGGCTTCATTCACGACCCTTTGTATTTTCTTGTGGTCTTGGGCAGAGCAGGAGCCATATCAAACTGTGATAAGAATGAGGGGAGAATCTCATAGAGACTTACAAAATTCTAATTGGAATAGTCAGGGTAGATGCAGGGAGGATATTCCCAATAGTGGGGGAGTCCAGAACCAGGGGTCACAGTCTGAGGATTCAGGATAGACCATTTAGGACGAAGGTGAGGAGACATTTCTTCACCCAAAGAGTGATGATGAGCCTGTGGAATTCATTACCACAGGAAGTAGTGACGCCAAAACATTGAATGTATTCAAGAGGCGGCTAGATATAGTACTTGGGGTGAACAGGATCAAAGGTTATGGGGAGAAAGCAGGATTAGGCTATAGAGTTGGAGGATCAGCCATGATCGTGATGATTGGTGGAGCAGGCTCGGAGGACGAAATGGCCTCCTCCTGCTTCTATCTTCTATGTTTCTATGTTTCAATGCAACTAGAAAAAATGCTTTCTATGGTGCATCTGTAAAAGTTGGTGAGAGTCATAGCAGACATGCCAAATTTCCTTAATCTTCTGAGAAAGTAGATGCTAGAATACAAGAGCAGGGATGTACTTCTGAGGCTGGATAACGCTCTGGTCAGACCCCATTTGGAGTATTGTGAGCAGTTTTGGACCCCATATCTGAGGAGGGATGTGCTGGCCTTGGAAAGGGTCAAGAGGAGGTTCACAAGAATGATCCCTGGAATGAAGAGCTTGGCGTATGAGGAACGGTTGAGGACTCTGGCTCTGTAGTCGTTGGAGTTTGGAAGGATGAGGGAGGATTTTATTGAAACTTACAGAATACTGCGAGACCTGGATAGAATGGACGTGGAGAAGATGTTTCCACCAGTGGGAAAAACTAGAACCAGAGGGCACAACCTCAGGCTGAAAAGACGATCCTTTAAAACAGAGATGAGGAGGGATTTCTTCAGCCAGAGAGTGGTGAATCTGTGGAACTCTTTGCTGCAGAAGGTTGTGGAGGCCAGGTCATTGAGTGTCTTTAAGACAGAGATAGATAGTTTCTTGATTGATAAGGGGATCAGGGGTTATGGGAAAAAAGCAGGAGAATGGGGATGAGAAAAAAATCAGCCATGATTGAATAGCGGAGCAGACTCAATGGGCTGAGTGGCCTAATTCTGCTCCTATGTCTTATGGTCTTATGGTCTTATAGGCGTTGGTGGGCTTTCTTAACTATAGAGTCAGCATGGGGGCACTAGGACAGTTTGTTGGTGACCTGAACACCTAAAAACTTGAAGCTCTCGACCATTTCTACTTTGTTCCTGTTGATGTAGACAGGGACATGTTCTCCACTACGCTTCCTGAAGTCGATGACAATCTCCTTCATTTTGGTGACATTGAGGGAGAGATTATTGTTGCCGCACCAGTTCACCAGATTCCCTATCTCACTCCTGTACTCTGTCTCGTCAGTGTTTGAGATCCGACCCACTATGATGGTGTCATCAGCAAACTTGAAAATCAAGTTGGAGGGGAATTTGGCCACACAGTCATAGGTGTGCGAAATCCAGCAATGCCCATCCCTATGAAAGAATAAAGCAAAATCAGCAATTAGCACAAATACTTTTATTTATTCATGGTACATGGGCATCACTGGCTGCCCAGTCTTTATTGCCCATCCCTAGTTGCCCTTGGAGGGCAGTTGAGCGTCAACCACATTGCTGTGGCTCTGGAGTCACGTGTAGGCCAGACCAGGTAAAGGTGTTAGATTTCTTTCCCTAAAGGACATTAGTGAACCAGATGGTTTTTTCTGACAATCGACAATAGTTTCATGGTCATCAGTGGAGACTTAATTCCAGATATTATTGATTGAATTCAAATTCCACCATTTGCAGGATTCGAACCCGGATCCCCAGGACATTAGCTGAGTTTCTGGATTAATAGTCCAATGAGAATAGCACCAGGTTAGTGCCAAATCCAGATGTGACCTAATATCACTGCTCCATTTGTGCCTGTTTTTTACCCTTTGATCAAAATAATGACAGCTTCATAACAGACTGTTTGCTCCCTCTTCAGAATCTCTTTGCTTTATTCATTCACAAGAAAACCAGCCTCCCATCCATTGACTCTGTCTACACTTCCCGCTGCCTCGGAAAAGCAGCCAGCATAATCAAGGACCTAACGTCCCCTGGACATTCTCTCTTCCACCTTCTTCCTTCGGGAAAAAGATACAAAGATCTGAGATCACGTATCAACCAACTCAAGAACCTGCTGCTGTCAGACTTTTGAATGGACCTACCTCGCACTAAGTTGATCTTTCTCTACACCCTAGCTATAACTGTAACACTACATTCAGCACTCTCTCATTTCCTTCTCTATGTATGGTATGCTTTGTCTGTATAGTGCACAAGAAACAATACTTTTCACTGTATACTAATACATGTGACCATAATAAATTAAATCCAATCATATCAAAGATGTGGTTCGGTTTCCTCCAACACTCCAAAGATGTGCGGGTTAGGTTGATTAGTCATGCTAAATTGCCCCTCAACATCAGGGGGATTAGCAGGATAGTTACATGGGTTTACGGGAATAGGGCCTGGGTGGGATTGTTGTCAGTGCAGGCTTGATGGGCCGAATGGCCTCCTCCTGCACTGTAGGGATTCTATGAGTCAGCTGGTATGTGACCTCAGACTTCTGTATCTTTTTCCCAATGGAAGAAAGAGGAAGAGAGAATGTCCGGGGTTATGTGGGGCCTTTAATTATGCTGGCTGCTTTTCCGAGGCAGCGGGAAGTGTAGACAGTGTCAATGGATGGGAGGCTGGTTTAAGTGATGGACTGGGCTTCATTCACAACACTTTGTAGTTTTTTGTGGTTTTGGACAGAGCAGGAGCCATACCAAGCTGTGATAGGACCAGAAAGAATGCTTTCTATGGTGCTGACATGGTAGTTTTGGCCATGCCAGCATTTATTGTCCAGCCCTAATTGTCTTTCAGAAAGGGGTGGTAAGCTGCCATCCTGAGTACAGCTGAGCAGATGGCGAGTACATTTAACAGCCAACCACATTGCTGTGGGTCTAGAGTCACATACATAGGTCAGACTAGGTAACGACAGTAGACTTCCTTGCTTAATGGCATTAGTGAGGCAGCTGGGTTTTAGGATAATTCAATAGACTCATGGTCACCATTACTACGAGTAGCTTTTTATTGCAGATTTACTGAGTTAAAATTGAATTCCCCAGTTGCAGCGGTGAGATTTGAACACCCACCCTCTGAACTCATAGCCCAGCCCACTGGATTACTCATCCGCTCACATAACCACTCTGCTATCATGCCACATAAAACTTTTAAGATGGATTCAGAAAAGGATGAAGCTGGGAGATTGATGAATGTAGACGCGGAGTCAGTTATTGCTGATTGGAAATGGAGAAAATGTACCAGGTTAGAGTGGTTTGGGAAGCTTAATGTTAGTGAGGGATGATGTGTCATAAATCGTGGGCAACTCGATGAGGCTTAAGAACAAAAGGCTTTATTGCAAATGATCAGGCCGAATAACTATGCCACTGTACAGTACTCCTTCCCGGCTCCAACTGCGGATCCTCTCCCGACCTGGGATACACGTCCTCCCACTCCAATGGCTCAGCTTCCCGCCACAACACTCCATAGGATCCGACCCGACCATGTGGCCCTCAGGGAACGCCCCTTAAGGGGCGCCATGATGTAACGTGAATTTAAAAGGATAGATAGAAATAACGGACAACTTAGCGACACACCAAGTTATAGAATCCCTACAGTGCAGGAGGAGGCCATTCAGCCCATCGAGCCTGCACTGACAACAATCCCACCCAACCCCAACCCCGTAGCCCCACTTAGTTACCTTTCTACCCTTAGTTACTGATGCGCTATTCAGACACGAGGCTTGAAGCTCAGTAAATGAAAGGCTTTTATTTACTGTTAACAAAGCTACCAGAACTTATATACACTATCCCAGACTGAAGGGGTCCCGGCCAGAGCAGGGACTCTTATACCTCTCCCAGGAGGCGGAGCCCGACTGGGGTGTGCCACAACACTACAGTACAAAGGTGTAACAACCCCACCCTAACCCCAACAGCAACAATAGCACAACCCAACAGTAACATATGTACATCCTTGTAGTACTGGCCAGCCCCTGGCTCAGCACTATCCAGTGGGAACCAACGATGGTTCACCACAGTTACCCTGCTGGTCTTCCTGACACTACGGGGCAATTTATCGTGGCCAATCAGCCTAACCCGCACATTTTTGTCAGCAATGGTTAGTTGTTTTTTGTTGCTAGCATCAGTTAGCAACAACATATTGAGTTGTTCGTAAGAATATAAGCAGATAAGAAGTAGGAGCAGGAGTAGACAACATGGCTGATCTTCTTCCTCAGCTTCACTTTCCTGTCTGCCTCCCATTTCCCTTAACAAAAATCTGTTTGCCTCAGCCTTAAACGTACTTAAAGATGGAGCATCCACAACCCTCCAGGTTAAAGAATTCCAAAGATTCACAACTCTTTGATTGAAGAAACGTCTCCTCATCTGACTGGCCCATTATTGTGAACTCTAGGTTTCCCAGGCAGGGGAAACAATTTCTCAGTGTCTACCCTGTCAAGCCCTTTCAGTAAGAAGTCTCACAGCGCCAGGTTAAAGTCCAACAGGTTTATTTGGAATCACGAGGTTTCGGAGCGCTGCATCTAATGAAGGAGCAGCGCTCCAAAAGCTTGTGATTCCAAATGAAATCTGTTGGACTTTAACCTGGTGTTATGAGACTTCTTACTGTGCCCACCCCAGTCCAACGCCGGCATCCCCTCATCAAGCCCTTTTAGAATCTGATATATTTCAATGGGATTGCCTCTCATTCTGCTAAGCTGCAGAGAATTTAGGCTGCAGTTATTTTCAGCATGCCATCTTAGGACAACCTCTTGGAGCCAATCCAGTGAACATTTACTGCACTGACTCCAGTGTAAGTCTGTCTTCCCTTAGACATGGAGATCAATATTCAGCAGTGTCCAGCAGACAATACTCCTGATCCGATCTCACCAAAACCCTGCGCAATTGTAGCAAGACTTTCTTATTCTCGTACTTCAATCCCCTGGCCATAAAGACAAGCATGTGATTTATTTTCCTAATTGCTTGGGTGTACTTGCATGTTAACCTTCCATGCTCCTTGTGTGAGTGCACTCACTTTCTGAGTATCAATGTTTAGAAAGTTCACATCTTTCAAAAAATATTCTGGTTTGGTAGTCTTACTATCAAAATAAATAAACCCACGCTATAGTCCATTTGTTACCTTGTTACCTACTTATTTAATCTGTCTATACTTTTATAGAACAATCTGTAGAATCTCTACCTTTCGGCACGGTGGTACAGTGGTTAGCACTGCTGCCTCACAGCGCTAGGGGCCCAGGTTCGATTCCTGGGTCACTGTGCGGAGTCTGCACGTTCTCCCCGTGTCTGCGTGAGTTTCCTCTGGGTGCTCCGGATTCCTCCCACAGTCCGAAAGGCGTGCTGGTTAGGTGCATTGGCCGTGCTAAATTCTCCCTCAGTGTACCCGAGCAGGCGCCGGAGTTTGTCGACTAGGGGATTTTCATAGTGACCTCACTGCAATGTTAACGTAAGCCTATTTGTGACTAATAAATGTACCTACTTAACTTACTTACAGTGCAGAAGGAGGCCATTCGGCCTATCGAGTCTGCATCGACTCTCTGAAAGAGCTTCTTACCCAGGCCCTCACCCCGTTTTATCACCATAACGCCCACATCTACTGTGGCTAATCCACCTAACCTGCACATCTTTGGACTGTGGGAGGAAACCAGAGTACCCGGAGGAAACCCATGCAGATACGGGGAGAATGTGAAAACTCCACACTGTCACCCAAGGCTAGAATTGAGCCCGGGTCCCTGATGCTGTGAGGCAGCAGTGCTAACCACTGTGCCAATGTGCCATCCATCTGCAGCTTCTTTCTATCCTGCTTACAGCTTGCCTTCCCACCTAAGTTTGAATTGTCAGCAAACTTGGATACATCAATCTCACTCTTGATCTAAGTCACGATACGGATTGTAAATTACTGAGGTTCCGCACTGCTCCTTGCACCAGCTACAACCTCCCAACTTGAAAATGTCCTGTTTATTCCTATTCTCTGCTCATTAGTCAATCCTCTCTCCGTCCTATGTATTACTCCAAACTCCATGAAACTTTATCCCATGTATTAACCTTTTGTGTGGAACTTTATCAGATGCCTTTTGGAAATCCAAGTGGACTACATCAACTGGCTTCCCTTAATCTACTCTGCTCGTTACATCCCGAAAACGCTTTTGTTAAAAACAAGTAGAAAAGGCGGCGAAGAAACATTTCAATGACCTACAGGGAACTGGGGCAACTGCAAAAGAGGGAAGGAGTCTCGCTCTGCCCCACTTTGGCATTTGGAGAGTAGTAAGTCTGTGGAATTCACTACCACAGAAAGTAATTGAGGTCAAAACGTTGTGTGATTTCAAGAAGAAATTAGATACACCTCCTGGGGTTAAAGGGATCAAGGAATGTGGGGGAGGAGGTGGGAGCAGGATATTAAATTTGATGATCAGCCATGATAATAATGAATGGAGGAGCAGGCTCGAAGGGCTGACTGGCCTACTCTTGCTTCTAGTTTCTACGTTTCGATCAGTTCAGGACTAAATATAATCCACAATCCATAAAATCTGCTTTGCGTCATTGTTAAACATGCAGTCCAAGTGTCCCTTAAATATCTGATATTTCACAAACATTGTCTCTTGCATCACTGATATTTTAACCTAACTTATTTATATTGAAGTATTGAGCACTTAAATATGTAGCTGCTTCATGAGAAAATGCTGTTTTAAAGTAGTTATTTTCACCCCACTGGATTCCCCACCTCCCTCTGCCCTTCCCACCCGCTGAAAACAGGGGGTGGAAAATCACCCCCCCCCCCCCCCCCATTGTGTGCCATTCTGGGCACCACATTTTCGGGAGGGTATGGAGAGCTATGGAGATGGTGAAGAAATATTTATGCAAGATGGTTTCCTGGGTGCGAGACTTCAGTTAGGTAGAGAAATTGGGATTGTTCTTCTTAAGAAGAGAAGGTTAAGAGAAGATTTGTTCAATATTGTGGAGGTTCCTGGGCAAAGCACGTGGAGAGAAACTGATTCTATTGGCAGAAAGGTCGAGAACATGGGGTGGCACGGTGGCACAGTGGTTAGCACTGCTGCCTCACAGTGCCAGGGACCCGGGTTCGATTCCTGGCTTAGGTGACTGTCTGTGCAGAGTTTGCACACTATCCCTGTGTCTGCATGGGTTTCCTCCGGGTGCTCTGGTTTCCTCCACAGTCCAAAAGATGTGCTAGTTAGGTACATGCTAAATTCTCCTTTAGTGTACCCGAACAGGCACTGGAGCGTGGCGGCTCGGGGATTTTCACAGCAATTTCATTGCAGTGTTGATGTAAGCCTACTTGTGACACTAATGAATAAACTTTACCTCAAATTTAAAGTGATCGGCAAAAGGAACAAAGGAGCTAGGGGGAAAAACTTTTCACAGAGCGAGCAGTTACAATGTACAGCCTGAAAGTATGGCGGAGGTAAATTCAACTGTGGCTTCCAAACTGGAAGAAAATCAGCCCCTGAAGGGAAATACTTGCAGGGTTAGGGGGAAAGGGTTGTGGAGTGGGGCTAGGTAAATGGCACTTGAAGAGAACAAGAATAAATTCAACAGGCCAAAATGCACTCCTACTGTGCTGTAACCAATCAATGATTCCCTGATCGGTGGTGCTCTGTACAAAATGTTTCATTCACGGCATGGGCAGCACTCAGCTTAATGAACACTCAAGCTAGATGGTGCATTAGTTGTCAAAAAATTATTGAACATTTTTAGCTGCTCAAATCATGAAACTACTCAAAGATCACAGCCTTCTGCTTAATGGGCCAAATGGGACATTATGTGCATTACCTCCTGTTCAATCCATCTATATTCTCCTCCCCGGACAGAAAGCAAAAATATCAATTTGTGGCTTATGAGCTAATGCAACTCTCTGACTCCATAAGACTTCGATCAAAAAGATCAGACAAAAGTCCGAAGCATTGCCATTGGCTTATTGTTCATCAATTCCAAAATGTTGCTGATATGATTCCCATCTCACAATTTGAACAGGAGTTTGATTCATAGGTTAATCACGTAGCACGATTTGAATTGATTTTCAGTAACTTGTCAACTGTCTAATGAACACAACAGAATTAAATATTCAGTAACAATCAGCCAGAGCTGCCCAAGGTGTAGCCTGATGTGCTAAAATGTCCAGATGACCACTGGGAGTAAAGTCATAGAGGTTTATAGCATGGAAACAGGCCCTTCAGCCCAACTTGCCCATGCCACCCTTTTTTTTTAACCACTAAGCTAGTCCCAATTGCCTGTGTTTGGCCCATATCCCTCTATACCCATCTTACTCATGTAGTGCTTTTTAAAAGACAAAACTGTACCCGCCTCTTACTGCCTCTGGCAGCTCGTTCCAGACACTCATCACCCTCTGTGTGAAAATAATTGCCCCTCTGGACCCTTTTGTATCTGTCCCCTCTCACCTTAAAACTTTGCCCTCTAATTTTAGACTCTCCTGTCTTTGGGAAAAAAATGTTGACTATCTAGCTGATTTATGCCCCTCATTATTTTATAGACCTCTACACGATCACCCCTAAGTCTCCGACACTCCAGGGAAAAAAGTCCCAATCTATCCAGCCTCTCCTTATAACTCAAACCATCAAGTCCCGGTAGCATCCTAGTAAATCTTTTCTGCACTCTTTCTAGTTTAATAATATCCTTTCTACAATAGGTTGACCAGTACTGTGCTCAGTGGCCTGAACTGTTCTTCAAAAAGTTCTTGCATGGGGTCTGGGCATCACTGGAAAGTAAGAAGTCTCACAACACCAGGCTAAAGTCCAACAGGTTTATTTGGTCGTGGCTTGTGCTACCAAATAAACCTGTTGGACTTTAACCTGGTGTTGTGAGACTTCTTACTGTGTTTACCCCAGTCCAACGCCGGCAATCTCCACATCATCACTGGATAGGTCAGCATTTATTGCTGATCCCTAATTTATTGCCCATCCCTGGAGAAGGTGGTGGCGAGATGTCTACTGGGACTGCAGCAGGACGTGTGGCAACACACATTCATTTTGGGGGTAGAGTTAGGGTGGGAGGGTGAAGGAAAATCATGGGTTCAAATTGATGAATCTGATTCGGGAACCTCATGTTTGACTCTGTTCAAAGTCAGATTGAAATTCCCTTTCCTCATTTCGACTTTCATAGAATCATAGAATCGTTCAGTGCAGAGGAGGCCCTTCAGCCCATCGAGTCTGCACTGACATATGTGAAACATCTGACCTCCCACCTTGCTTCATCTCTTCAAAGTAATTTTTCTGTTTTGGATAACTTTAATGGAAAAAAAATATTTAAAACGAGTTGTCAACTTATATTGCCCTGCACCAAGACCATTTTCACCCAGGTAGAATTTGGCATTCGGTTGGTATCTGTAAGAAAGAGCCGAGTATAGAATGTGGAATGCACAAATATAAGAATCATTGCTTAAATGTTTCAATTTTAGAGATGGAGGAATTGTGGTGCACCAGGTAGTGCCCTTTTGCCACTGAACCAGAATCACAGATGGCATGGGCGGCATGGTGGCACATTGGTTAACCTCACAGCTCCAGGGTCCCAGTTCAATTCCCGGCTTGGATCATTGTCAGTGCGGAGTCTACGCATTCTCCCTGCGTTTCCTCCGGGTGCTTCGGTTTCCTCCCACAGTCCAAATGCTGCCTGGCCAGTATTTATTGTAAGACGTTTAACAACATCAGGTTAAAGTCCAACAGGTTTATTTGGTAGCAAAAGCCACACAAGCTTTCGGAGCCCCAAGCCCCTTCTTCAGGTGAGTCTCCACATCTCCACATCAGTATTTATTGCCCATCCCTAATGGTCACATGTAGGCCACAGCAGGTTAAGGGCAGCAGATTTCCTTCCCTAAAGGACATTGGTGAAGCAGATGGTTTTTTTTTTACAGCAATCGACATCATTTGACTTTTAATTCCAGATTTCTATTGAATTTTAATTTCACCATCTGCCGTGGTGGGATTTGAACCCGAGTCTCCTGAGCAGAGCAGAATTCCTGGGTCACTGGATTACTAGTCCCGGGACAAATCCATTATGCCACCGCCTCCCCTTTGACTGAGAAGAATAACACTTAGTGTAGGAACATAGGGACACGATGACTGGTTCTAATGAAAAGCCATCATCCTGAAAAGTTAACTCTTTCTCTCTCCGCAGATGCTACCTGACCTGCTGAGTACTTCCAGCATTTTTATTTTTTTGACTCCAGCCTTTCATGTCACCTCCATTACTCCACACCATTTACCCAGCTTAGTTGCGTATCCCTTGATATAGTTACTCAACCAAGATCTGTTGATCTCAAGAAGTATACAAAGAACAAAGAACAGTACAGCACAGGAAACAGGCCCTTCGGCCCTCCAAGCCTGTGCCGCTCCTTGGTCCAACTAGACCAATCGTTTGTATCCCTCCATTCCCAGGCTGCTCATGTGACTATCCAGGTAAGTCTTAAACGATGTCAGCGTGCCTGCCTCCACCACCCTACTTGGCAGCGCATTCCAGGCCCCCACCACCCTCTGTGTAAAAAACGTCCCTCTGATGTCTGAGTTATACTTCGCCCCTCTCAGCTCTTAGCCCGTGACCCCTCGTGATCGTCACCTCCGACCTGGGAAAAAGCTTCCCACTGTTCACCCTATCTATACCCTTCATAATCTTGTATACCTCTATTAGATCTCCCCTCATTCTCCGTCTTTCCAAGGAGAACAACCCCAGTCTACCCAATCTCTCCTCATAGCTAAGACCCTCCATACCAGGCAACATCCTGGTAAACCTTCTCTGCACTCTCTCCAATGCCTCCACGTCCTTCTGGTAGTGCGGCGACCAGAAGGACGTGGAGTACTCCAAATGTGGCCTAACCAGCGTTCTATACAGCTGCATCATCAGACTCCAGCTTTTATACGTGGGACAAGGCTTCTAATATAATATATTATTGATCCCGCAGAATTCTTAAAGAGGATAAGGAAAGATGTTCAATGCAGCAGATGGTAAAAACAAAAATAACATAGTTATTGGGTTTGTGTAATTGCTATTTATTTATTAGAGGCTCTATATTGTCAAAAAGGAATATAAGTGGAAAATCAATGTATCAGGGAAGCAAATGGAATTTAACCCTGAAAAGTGTTAGGTGACATATTTCAGGAGGACTAACAAGGCAAGGGAATATACACTAAATGGGAGGACACTAGGAAATACAGAGGGAAATTGGGGTGTATATCCAAAGATCCCAGAAGGACAGGTACATAAGGTGGTTAAGAAGGCATATTGGAATCCTTGCCTTTAGTCGCCTAGGCATAAAATATAACAGCAAGGAGTTTACGATGAAACTGTAAAAAACACTCGTTAGACCACAGCTAGAGCACTGTGTGCAGTTCTGGTCGCCACATTATGGGAAGGATGTGATTGCACTGGAGGGGGTGCAGAGGAGATTCACCAGGATGTTGCTTGGGCTGGAGTGTTTCAGCTATGAAGAGAGGCTGGTTAGGCTGGGGTTGTTTTCCTTAGAGCAGAGAAGGCTGAGGGGGGACTATGTTGAGGTGTATAAAATTATGAGAGACATAGGTAGGATAGATAGGAAGGAAAGTTTCCCATTAGTAGATGCATCAATAACCAGGGGCCATTGATTTAAGCTAAGGGGCAGGAGATTTAGAGGAGATTTGAAGAAAAATGTTTTCACCCAGAGGGAGGTGGGAATCTGGAACTCACTGCCTGAAAGGGTAATAGAGGCGGGAGGCCTCACAGCATTTAAGAAGTATTTAGATGAGCACTTGAAATACCATTGCGTCCATGGCTTTGGACCAAGTGCTGGAAAATGGGATAAGAATAGATAGGTACTTGATGGGCAGCACAGACATGATGGGCCAAAGGGCCTCTGTTTGTGCTGTAAAATAAGAAGTCTCACAACACCAGGTTAAAGTCCAACAGATTTATTTGGCAGCACGAGCTGTCAGAGTCTCAGGCTCCTTCATCAGGTGAGTGAAGAGCTGTGTTCACAAACAGCCACAAACTCAATTTACAACCGGTTGAGGTTGGGATCTTGGGTTCATGTCACACTATCTGTAACGCCCATGACTTGCCTGGGCTTGCAAAATCTCACTAACTGTCCTGGCTGGAGACAATACACACCTCTTTAACCTGTGCTTGGCCCTCTCTCCACTCACAATATCCGTACCTTTAAGACTTGATCACCTGTAAAGACTCGCATCCCAACCCCCATTATCTTGTGAATTGAGTTTGTGTCTGTGCTTACCCCAGTCCAATGCCGGCATCCCCACATCATGTGCTGTAAAACTCAGTGGGGGAATCTTACCAAAAAATGGCAGTGTTATTTCCAGCCACCGTGTTTCACTCCAGATTCTATCACATTCTGTGGAAAAACAAAATCAAGGGGGTGTGCTTCACGCCATCAGGCAGGGAGTGCAGGGGGTGGGACCTCAACCTAGATCATTGCCCCCCCCCGCCCCCCCCACCACCCCCCCCCCCCCCCCCCCCCGCCCCCCCCCACCCCCCCCCGCCCCACCACCCCCCCATCCCCCCCGCCCCCCCCCACCCCCCCCGCCCTCCCCCCCCCGCCCCCCCGCCCTCCCCCCCGCCCTCCCCCCCGCCCCCCTCGCCCTCCCCCCCGCCCCCCTCGCCCTCCCCCCCGCCCCCCTCGCCCTCCCCCCCGCCCCCCCCGCCCTCCCCCCCCGCCCTCCCCCCCGCCCCCCCCGCCCTCCCCCCCCCGCCCCCCCCGCCCTCCCCCCCTGCCCCCCCGCCCTCCCCCCCCGCCCTCCCCCTCCCCCCCCCGCCCTCCCCCTCCCTCCCCCCCCCCCCGCCCTCCCCCTCCCCCCCCCCCCCCCCCCCGCCCCCCCCCGCGCCCATTCAGAGCCGGCCGACTGCTTTTTAATCAGTGAGGGAATCAGCAGTTATGAGGAAAAGGTGGGAAAGTGGAGTTGAGGATTATGGTACCAGATCAATGATGATCTCACTGAATGATAGAGCAGCCTCGATGGGCCGAATGGGCTATTTCTGCTCCTACTTCTTCTGGTCTTATGGTCTTTTAAAATGTGATGGCTTGATTCAAATCAGTGGGTTACAAGTCTACTTCAGTGTGATGTTAAGAGTCAGTTCGAGTGGTGTGTGATTGGAATACATAGAAGCCCGGCTAGGTCCTGTCCTGTTGTCCGACTCCTGCTCCTAATATATATGTTCATATGTTAATTCATGATTGGCAGGATTGCCCCAAATGTTATTGGTCATAGGACTGCAACCCAATCCATTATCAGCTGGGGCCTGTCACTACCACACATGGAGACGGTGTAAATCAGGCCAGCCCGGGCCCAAATGTGATTGCAAGCTGCTGGAGTCAGGGTGAACAATGAAACACGCAGTGAGAAAGACCTTTAGCCAATGGAAAAGATCACAAATGAATGTTCAGCCTTAAAATGCAGTTGAATTTCTCACACCATTCACTCTCCAGCAAAAGAATTACTCATTTCATGAGTTAGCAGTGGGTCAGCCTTTGTGAATGGGAAGTGTTATCACTCCATGAGCCTGAGATAGTCTGCGACCACAGGACCCAGATTCAGCAAGTCTGTGCCAGATACCCAAGCAGATCCCATGACGCATGCACACTGCCACACTCCCAGGTGCCAAGACTGTTCATGGATCCAGTTCAACTGGATGGCTGGTTGCTGGGTGATAGAGGATGTCCATTGTAAAGGTGGCTCATGATGCCACTTCAGCATTCTAACACAGGTAGAAGAGAGATACAATCGGAGTCATGCCTCCACAAAAGCAATGGACGAGAGGACGATAGGGGTCCTGATGGTTAGGTTCCACTGCCTGGATCGTTCTCAACCTTGCCAAACGCAGAAGATATTTGAACCTTTACCGGCACTGCATCCAGGTGTGATGCAGCATGTCATGCCCGCTGATCTCGGCTGCCACCTCTCCCGAGGCCTTCCTTCTTTGGTGGGCTGGCCTTCTCTTGCCATTCCATGGCATGAGGGCGTCCCACTTGGCACTCAGTGCCTCCATGAGAGTCAGACATTCATCCAAGATGCAGGGCACAAAGTGCCCAACTGCATTGCCTTCCCATCTGGCATGTGGACTGGTTGCTGCTGCCATCACTATCCTTCTTGCTCATCTCCCTGTGTTTCCCCTGTAACTCTCTCATGTTCTGCCACAACCACGGTTAAATATCCTGCCAGGTCCCCATTGGACCCAGTGCTCGCTACACTCCCGCTCCTGCGGGAATGTAGCGGGCACTGGGTCCTCCGTGTGGGCGGCACAGTGGCACAGTGGTTAGCACTGCTGCCTCACAGCACCAGGGACTTGGGTTTGATTTCCTGCTTGGGTCACTGTCTGTGTGGAGTCTTTACTTTCTCCTCGTGTCTGTGTGGGTTTCCTCCGGGTGCTCCGGTTTCCTCCCACAGTCCAAAGATGTGTGGGTTACGTTGATTGGCCATGCTAAATTGCCCCTAGTGTCAAGGGGATTAGCAGGGTAAATATGTGGGGTGACAGGGATAGGTGCTGGGTGGGATTGTGGTCAGTGCAGACTCGATGGGCCAAATGGCCTCCTTCTGCACTGTAGGATTCTCCATTGGTGGAGGCGGGGGGGGGGGGCAGTAGGGTATGTGGTATGAGGAGGAATTTCTTCAGCCAGGTGAACCTATGGAATTGCTACAAAGGGCTGTGGAGGCCAGGTTATTGAATGTATTTAGGACAGAGATAATTGGGTTCTTGATTGGTAAGGGGATCAAAGATTATAGGGTAAGGGCAGGAGAATGGGGTGAGAAACATATCAGCCATGATTGAATGGCGGAGCAGACTCGATGGGCCAAATGGCCTAATTCTGCTCCTATATCTTATGGTCTTATGTCATACTGGCCGCCCTTGATTGGCCAGCCAGCATATCACAACTTTTGGATGTCCGTGGATGGAAGCAGAAAATACGGTCCCTTCTGGTCCCACCCATTCAACCAGCGTGAAATTCAGGCCATGATTAGCACATCTAATTTTGCCTTTTTTAAATTCATTCATGGGACATGGGCATCGCTGGCTGGCCAGCATTTATTGCCCATCCCTAGTTGCCCGAGGGCAGTTGAAAGCCAACCACATTGCTGTGGCTCTGGAGTCACATGTCGGCCAGACCAGGTAAGGATGGCAGATTTCTTTCCCTAAAGGACATCAGTAAACCAGATGAGTTTTTACGACAACCGACAATGGTTTCCTGGTCATCAGTAGATTCTTAATTCCAGATGTTTTGAATTGAATTCAAATTCCATCATCTGTTATGGCGGGTTCGAACCCAGGTCCCCAGAACATTAACTGAGCTTCCGGATTAATAATCTAGCGATAATACCACAAGGCCACCGCCTCCCCTTGCTACAGTCACTCTGTCTAATGTATGCAGATGTAATGAAACAAAGACAAAACCTACATTTATATAGCACCTTTCACAATGTCCCAAATTGCTTCATAGTCAATTCAGTACTTTTAAGTTCTGGTCGCTGTTATAATGGAGACAATGTTATCAAACGACAGAGCAGGCTCGAGGAGCTGGATGGTCTACTCCAGCTCCCAGTTTGTACGTGCGAATGTCATTCTGGCTGAATGAGATAAATTGGGTCTTTCTCATCCATAATTATCTTGCAGACAGAGGGTAGAACCATGGATGTAGTGCTGTGTATTTTGTTGCTGGTAAAGGTTTACTGTGGGGTGAAATGGCCAGGACAGGAGTGTGTAACAGGTCCATTGTGAATCAATAACCTGTTTTACACATGATTTCAATCCTGTCGTTTTGTCCACTTATCTATTATCCCACTCTTTCTTGGTGCATTTTATGAGTTTGTTTGAGGTATTGAAATATTGTGATAAAATTGTGGATTGTAATGTTCAATTCTGGTAACCACACTACCAGAAGGATGTGGAGGTTTTGGAGAGGGTACAGAGAAGATTTACCAGGATGTTGCCTGGTATGGAGGGCATTAGCCACGAGGAGAGGTTGGAGAAACGTGGTTTGTTCTCACTGGAACGACGGAGGTTGAGGAGCGACCTGATAGAAGTCTACAAGATCATGAGAGGCATAGACAGAGTGGATAGTCAGAACCTTTTTCCCAGGGTGGAAGAGTCAATTACTAGGGGGCACAGGTTTAAGATGTGAGGGGCAAAGTTTAAAGATGATGTACAAGGCACGTTTTTTGCACAGAGGGTGACAGGTGCCTAGAACTTGTTGCGGGGAGAGGTAGTGGAAGCTAATGCAATGGTGACTTTTAAGGGGTATCTTGACAAATACATGAATAGGATGGGAATAGAGGGATATGGTCCCCAGAAGGGTAGGGGGTTTTAGTTCTGACAGGCAGGCTTGGAGGGCCGAAGGGCCTGTTCCTGTGCTGTAATTTTCTTTGTTCTTTGTTCTTTGTCTGGATGATATATATTTTAAACATACAGGGAAGCAGCAATCCACAGAATCTTCAGACTTGCTAATCAAGAAAACACTGATAAAATGCAAGACATTCAGGGCGGAATTTTCCGAAGTGTCAGGTTCTGACTGAAAGCCGTGCTTTTCTCTGCAGAAACGCGCAAGATTTTCATTCCAGGGACTGGATTTTAAATTTAAAATTTTTAAAGTTTATTTATTCGTCACGAGTAAGGCTTACGCTAACAATGAAGTTACTGTGAAATTCCCCTAGTCGCCACACTCCGGCGCCCGTTCGGGCACACTGAGGGAGAATTTAGCATGGCCAATGCATCCAACCAGCACGTCTTTCAGAAAACCGAAGAACCCGGAGGAAACCCACAGAGACACGGGGAGAACGTGCAAACTCCACACAGGCAGTGACCCAAGCCAGGAATCCAGGTCTCTGGAGCTGTGAGGCAGCAATGCGAACCGCTGCACCTACCGATTTTCCAACCTGTTCTGCAGCTGGGATTCTTGGGTCCCACTGCAATGGATGGAGATTTGGCTGAGCGCCCAATTCTCCATTCTCACTGGTAGTGGCGGAGGGGCTTGAACAGCCGGAGGATTCCCACCTGGATCACGACGTGTTGTTATGTATCTTGGGGCATAGCCGCTTTAAGGGAATGGGTCATGTTACCTGGTGTGTGGGGTGAGCTGGCTGGGAATCGCCCTGTGTGGGCAGTCAACAGTTGGAGTGTGGAGTGAGTAGACTGAGTAAAGATCTGTGTTCCTGGCCGTCTGGCTGTGGAGTAGTTCATGAGGGGGCACCTCAGTACTGAGAGATTTAACAGGCATGTTTTGCCCTGTCATTCTGGTGGGGCAGGCCAGCATAGAGCCAGCAATGACAGCCTGGGAGTGGTGGGGGCAGGAGGGTGGTGGCGAGGGAAGTTGCATGGAGTTAGGGAGCACGGTGACACAGTGGTTAGCACTGCTGCCTCACAGCTCCAGGGACCCGGGTTCAATTCTGGCCTTGGGTCACTGTCTGTGTGGTGTTTGCACGTTCTCCCCGTGTCTGCGTGGGTTTCATCCGGGTGCTCCGGTTTCCTCCCACACTCCAAAGATGTGCAGGTTCGGTGCATTGGCCATGCTAAATTCCCCTTAGTGTCCCGTGGTGCGTAGGTTAGACAGATTAGCGGGATAAATATGTGGAGTGATGGGGATCGGGTGCGGGTGGGATTGTTGTCGGTGCAGACTCGATGGGCCGAATGACCTCCTTCTGTACTGTCGGGTTTCTATGATTCTACATCTTCATGTAGGTGCACGGGTGGGCCAGCAGACCAGTTAAGCAGGGGACAAGCACCTTCCTCCCTTGCCCGGGAGGGGAAATTGAAACTTTCCTTGCTGTGGGCTTCCCCGCACCTCTCGTCACTACTGGCAGCTGGCGGGGGGAGGAGGGGGTGGGGGGGGTGGGAGTGGTGGGGGGGGGGGGGGGGAAGGAGGAGGATGTGGTGGGGGTGGGGGGGAGGGGTGGTGGTGGTGGGGAGGGGGGGTGGTGGTGGGGGTGGGGATGGGTGGCACCGGGGGTGAGGGGGTGTTCGTAAAATTGAACTCTTTGTTTTCCTCTAGTTCTCTTATCCATCCCTAATTTAGTCATTTCACCATTGACAGCCAAGCAGTCAGCTGTTGAGGTCCTTAACCCCGGAATTCCATCCCTAAGCCTCTCCGTCACTGCGCTGCTCTCAAGATGCTTCTTGAAACCCATCGTTTTGGCTCAGCTGTCAGTCACCTGCCTTATTTTTTTCCCTGTGTGAACAGCCCGATGTCAGAGTATGTCTGATCACATGCGTACTCAGTGCCTTGGGATGATGTTTTACCACATTAAAGGCTTCACATAAATGCAGTTTGTTGAGTTATATACGGCAATCATTACAGGTGTGGAAGAACAATCCTTTCCTCCCCAGGCATATTGCAAGGATGATTTATGTGGAAAGTTTTTTAAAAACCCATCTGCAAGTGAAGATGGTTTGGGGCTAACAACTTGGTGCAAATATGTTACAAAAGCGTAAACAAAGCTGATGTTGAATATTAATGCCGTGTCATTAAATCATAAAATATAAACCGATGTAAAGTAAATTCAGAACCAGTTAATTAAAATAACCACTTCAAGCGGCGGATGATTAATGTATAGAATAATCTGCCAAGGTGGCTTCAAAATACTGGGTTGATGGAGCCTGCGGCCTAACGATACAGGCTTCAGTAAAACAAGCACCTGTTGTCATCCCTGGCTTTTTATTATGACAAAACAATGCAATAGCCCACTTTATAAGCATTTTCTAAACTCTGTATGGCATGTATTCCATGGACTTTGAGGTGACAGGCTATTTTGGGTGACCTTATGTCCCAGTCACAGTGTTCAAGATTGCAAAGCATCCCTGGTATGGCCATTGAAGTTTCTCTTCTCCTGTTACACAGTGCCACACAACTGGATCCTGCTCATACCAGCAAGAAAAGATCACCTCTAGCTCTTAGCGGACTCAAATGTAGAAGAGATTTCTGGCACTCAGTTCATTTCAGACTGGGCGTCTGTACGTGACTTGGAACTCAGTGATCACAGCTCTCTACCAGAATGGTAGACTACAACAATAGCACCAACTTGAATTTATGTAGCACCTTTAGCATAATAAAATGGCCCCAAATTCAGGTCGTGACATTTCATCGAAAGTAAAAATGTTTCCTGCTTGTGTCCAAGTATTGCTCCAAAGTTTGTTTTAACTCTTTCATGTGATGTGGACATTGCTGGCTGGGCCAGCATTTATTGCCCATCCGGTGAACTGAGTGGCTCACTAGGCCATTTCAGAGGGCATTTAACAGTCAACCACATTGCTGTCGATCTGAAGCCAGACCACGGAAGGATGGCAGATTTCCTTCCTTGAAGGGGACATGAGTGAACCAGATGGGTTTTTACAATAATCACCATTGGTTTCATAGTCATCATTAGATTTTTAAATTCCAGATATTTAGTGAATTCAGATTTCACCATCTGCTGTGGTGGAATTCGAACTTGGGCCCCTAGAGCATTACCCTAGGTCTCTGGATTACTAGCCCAGTGACAGTACTAGTACGCTATCGTCAGGAGTTCCTCTAGGGAGTGTCCTATCCCCAACCATCTTCAGCTGCTTCATCAATGACCTTCCTTCCATCATAAGGTCAGATGTGGGGATGTTTGCTGTGACTACACAATGTTCAGAACCATGGGGCAGCATGCTGGCACAGTGGTTAGCACTGCTGCCTCACCGTGACGGAGACTTGGTTTCGATACTGGCCTTGGGTGACTATCTGTGTGGAGTTTGCACACTCTCCTCGTGTCTGTGTGGATTTCCTCCGGGTGCTCCAGTTTCCTCCCATAGTCCAAAGATGTTCGGGTTAGGTTAATCAACCATGCTAAATTGCCCTTAGTGTGAGGGGGATTATCGGGGTAATTGCAATGGGTTATGGGGAAAGGGCCTGGGTGGGATTGTTGTCAGTGCAGCTCGATGGGCCGAATGGCCTCCTTCTGTACTGTAGGGATTCTATGATTCATTCACAGCTTCTCAGATATTGAAGCAGTCCATGTCCAAATGCAGCAAGACCTGGAAAAAATATCCAGGGTTGCGCTGACATTCGAACCACAAAACTTCCAGGCAATGACCACCTCCAACAAGAGAGAATCCAACCATTTCCCCTTGACATTTAATGGCATTACCACCGCTGAAGCCCAAACTATCAACACACTGTGTTACCATTGACCATAATACTTAATTGGACTAGCCATATAATTACTGTGGCTCCAAGAGTAGGTCAAATGCTGCAGCAAGTAACTCAAGTCCTTATGCCCTGTAGTCATGTGGCGCTTTAAGGGAAGGTGTTTCTTGAGGGCCAGGTGATCAGCAAGGGCCCTATGGAACATTCCGGTGGAAATATGAGCCAATCGACAGGGTCCTGGAGGGACTCGCAGTCAGCACCAGGGAGTCAGGCAAGAGCAATCTAGTCAGGCCTTGTTGTTTATAAATATTGCTTCTGTTGTCAATAAAGTCTTTTATCGATAAAACTACATCGAGTCATCATCGATCTGTCACACTCATCAAGCCTGTCCACCATCTACCTGATAGAAGTCTACAAGATTATGAGAGGCATGGACAGAGTGGATAGTCAGAAGCTTTTTCCCAGGGTGGAAGAATCAATTACTAGGGGGCACAGAACAAAGAACAAAGAACAGTACAGCACAGGAAACAGGCCCTTCGGCCTTCCAAGCCTGTGCCGCTCCTTGGTCCAACTAGACCAATCGTTTGTATCCCTCCATTCCCAGGCTGCTCATGTGACTATCCAGGTAAGTCTTAAACGATGTCAGCGTGCCTGCCTCCACCACCCTACTTGGCAGCGCATTCCAGGCCCCCACCACCCTCTGTGTAAAAAACGTCCCTCTGATGTCTGAGTTATACTTCGCCCCTCTCAGCTTGAGCCCGTGACCCCTCGTGATCGTCACCTCCGACCTGGGAAAAAGCTTCCCACTGTTCACCCTATCTATACCCTTCATAATCTTGTATACCTCTATTAGATCTCCCCTCATTCTCCGTCTTTCCAAGGAGAACAACCCCAGTCTACCCAATCTCTCCTCATAGCTAAGACCCTCCATACCAGGCAACATCCTGGTAAACCTTCTCTGCACTCTCTCCAATGCCTCCACGTCCTTCTGGTAGTGCGGCGACCAGAACTGGACGCAGTACTCCAAATGCGGCCTAACCAGCGTTCTATACAGCTGCATCATCAGACTCCAGCTTTTATACTCTATACCCCGTCCTATAAAGGCAAGCATACCATATGCCTTCTTCACCACCTTCTCCACCTGTGTTGCCACCTTCAAGGATTTGTGGACTTGCACACCTAGGTCCCTCTGTGTTTCTATACTCCTGATGACTCTGCCATTTATTGTATAACTCCTCCCTACATTATTTCTTCCAAAATGCATCACTTCGCATTTATCCGGATTAAATTCCATCTGCCACCTCTCCGCCCAATTTTCCAGCCTATCTATATCCTGCTGTATTGCCTGACAATGCTCTTCGCTATCCGCAATTCCAGCCATCTTTGTGTCATCCGCAAACTTGCTGATTACACCAGTTACACCTTCTTCCAAATCATTTATATATATCACAAATAGCAGAGGTCCCAGTACAGAGCCCTGCGGAACACCACTGGTCACAGACCTCCAGCCGGAAAAAGACCCTTCGACCACTACCCTCTGTCTCACAGGTTTAAGGTGCGAGGGGCAAGGTTTAAAGGAGATGTACCAGGCAGATTTTTTACACCGAGAGTAGTGGGTGCCTGGAACTCGTTGACGGGGGAGGTAGTGGAAGCGAATACGGTCGTGACTTTTAAAGGGCATCTTGACAAGTACATGAATAGGATGGGAATAGAGGGATATGGTCCCCGGAAGAGTAGGGGGTTTTAATTAAGTCGGGCAGGATAGTCGGTGCAGGCGTGGAGGGCCGAAGGGCCTGTTCCTGTGCTGTAATGTTCTTTGTTCTTTGTACACGGAACAAGTCAGGAGCACATTGGATGAGTGCAGCAACAACGCTCAAGAAGCTCGACACTATTCAGGACAAAGCAGCCCACTTGATTGCTACCCCTTCCACAAACATTCAATCCTTCCACCACCAACGCACAGTGGCAGTCCGTGTGTACCATTTACAAGATGCACTACAGGAACTCACCAAGGTTCCTTTGGTAGCACCTTCCAAACGGATGACCACTACCATCAAAAGGTCAAGGGCAACAGATACATAGGCACACTACCATCTGGAGGTACCCTTCCAAGTCACTCACTATCCTTTCTTGGAAATATATCTCTGTTCCTTCAATGTCACTGGGTCAAAATCTTGGAACTCCCTCGCTAACAGCACTGTTGGTGCACCTACACCTCAGGAACTGCAGCGATTCAAGAAGGTGGCCCACTATCACCTTCTCAAGTGCAACTAGGGAGGGGCAATAAATGTTAGTCCAGCCAATGTTGTCCACATCCTGTTAACAATTTTAAGAAAGAACATTGAAGACAGTTCACGGAACTCTGTAGTATCACTGCCACTGAGGAAGTGAGAGTTCCTTAGAGCTTCCTCTACTATCTCATTGGACGTGCGGCATGGCCACCGATGGAGAGGGGTTTGGGAGATACAGAACGGGAGGGCGGCCAATGGAAAACTGATAAAAGAGGAATTGAAGGAGAGAGGAAGGAAGGAAGGCATCTATAGATCCCTCATCTTAATCGAAGGACACTCCAAGTATTTTACAGCGAGTGAAATACTTTTTATTCATTGTTGTAACACAGAGAAGCCTACAACCAATTTGTGCACAGAAAGCTCTCATGAACAGCAATGTGGCAAATGGTGCTGGGATGACATTCTAAACAGGAAAGAAGGACGAGACAGTCAGTGCATTCCCAAATAGTGAGCTTTTATACAGTGCATGTGTAATATCCGACCTCTAAATTTCCAGTAACTGAGTCTCCACCTCAGTCTCAAAGTTTGCCATGAAAATTTGACCTTGCACATTTCATCGAGATAGACAGTTTATGATTAAATCTGAATTATTAATACAATGATGAGTATAATGATAAGTGGTCATCACAGACAGGCAGATTTTTTAAAAAATAAAATGTTTCACTGTCTCTCGGTAGTTTCAATCGCGAATATTTCCTACATTACTGGGATCTCTAAACTTCACAGAATCCAAATCAATGACCTGGACTCCAGGGCTTAAATTACAATGAGAGATTATACAAATGAGCGTTGCATGTCCTGAAATTAACGGAGGCACAGTGGTTAGCACTGATGCCTCACAGTGCCAGGGACTTTGGTTCGATTCCCGCTTGGGTCACTGTTTGTGCGGAGTCTGCACATTCTCCCTGTGGCTGCGTGGGTTTCCTCCGGGTGCTCCAATTTCTTCCCACAGTCTGAAAGACGTGCTGGTTAGATGCATTGGCCATGCTAAATTCTCCCTCAGTGTATCCGAACAGGCACCGGAGTGTGGCGACTAGGGGATTTTCACAGTAACTTCATTGCAGTGTTAATGTAAGCCTACTTGTGACACCAATAAATAAACTTTAAAATTTTCAGAGTATAAAGGAGAATAAATGGGGTATACGGAGTGATTCTATTTCTGCTCTTGAGGAGTTTAGGACCAGGTTACACCATCAAACAATTGGGGTGGCATGGTGGCACAGTGGTAAGCACTGCTGCCTCACAGCGCCAGGGATCCGGGTTCAATTCCCGGCTTGGGTCATTGTCTGTGCGAAGTCTGCACATTCTCCCCGTGTCTGTGTGGGTTTCCTCCGGGTGCTCCGGTTTCCTCCCACAGTCCAATGATGTGCGGGTGAGGTGGATTGGCCATGCTAAATTGACCCTAGTGTCAGGGGGTTTAGCAGGGTAAATATGAGGGATTATGGGAAGAGGGCCTGGGTGGGATTGTGGATGGTGCAGACTCAATGGGCCAAATGACCTCCTTCTGCACTGTAGGAATTCAATGGATTCTATTCTATGAATTCAAGCCAAACATTTCAGGAGTGAAATTAGGAAATATTTCAATATGTCAAGTGTGGTCGAAGTTTGGAACTCTCTTCTACAAATGTCCATTGATACGCAATCGATTGTAAATATTCAAATTGAAATTGATAGATATCTGTCATCAGAATTTGGGGCAAAGAATAGTATGTGGAGTTGGATTGTAGTCTTATTGAATGGCAGGGCACAGTTGAGGGACTAATTAACTCCCTCCTGCTTCCTCTGTCCATAAAAAGTAGGGATTAGCTCATATAATGAAAGAACTGACTTATACATGGACATTCTAAAGTGGTTGCAGCCAATTAATTACTTTTTAAGTGTAGTAACTGTAGTGTAGGAAGTGCTGCAATTGAATATGTGCACAAGAACAATAGAACATAAAAAATTGGAGCAGGAATAGACCACGCAGCCCTTTGAGCTGCATCGCCATTCAATATGAACTTGGGCTCCAACATTAAGGGCGGCACGGCAGCACAGTGGTTAGCACTGCTGCCTCTCAGCACCAGGGACCCCGGTTCAATTCCGGCCTCAGGTGACTGTGGAGTTTGCACATTCTCCCCATGTCTGTGTGGGTTTCCTCCGGGTGCTCCGGTTTCCTTCCTCAGTCCAAAGATGTTCAGGTTTAGGTGGATTGGCCATGATAAACTTCCAGGGAGGATTAATGGGGTAAATATTTGGGGTTACGGGGATAGGGCCTGGGTGGGATTGTTGTCGGTGCAGGCTTGATGGGCCGAATGACCTCCTTCTGCACTGTAGGGATTCTATGATTCTAACTCCACTTTTCTGCCCACTTCCCAGACCCCTTGATTCTCTGAGAGACCAAAAATCTGTCTATCCCAGCTGAAGATATATTCAACAATGGAAGATCCTGGGACAGGCTGCCAGCAGCACCTGGAGGGATGGGTGTATTAATAATAAATGTATGAGAGGGGTGATTTCCTTAAAACATCTGTGAGCGAAATCACAGAGGTAACATAAGTTTATCGAGTAGGATCAAGAACCAGCACAAGTGGTGAGGCAGCCTTGGTACGTAAGGACTGAGTGAGTATTTCAGCCTTTAAAGATCACAAGTACATTTCAAATTCTTTAAACTAGAGCAAGTAATGATAAAATTTAAAGGTAGTCATGGCAGAGGAATTCGGTCAGATTTAATGCTCCTCCTGTGCAGTCAGAACATGTCCAGCATGACCACATGTACAAGTTTTCCCTGCAATATTTGAGAAAGGATATTGGCATCTAGATACAGAGTTAGTCTGGGTGGAGCTAAGAAGTGTCAAGGGATAGAGAATATTTGTGGGATTGGTTTATAGTTCTCCAAACAGCAGTAGTGAGGTAGGGGATAGCGTTAAACAGGAAACTAGAAATACATATAACATGGCCGCCATGGTGGTCGTGGGTGATTTTAGTCTACATATTGATGGGGCAAACTACATTAGCAATAATATGATGGCGGATGAATTCCTGGAATGTGTACAGGATGATTTTTGAGTCAGTATGTTGAGGGACCAACTGGAGGAAAGGCTATCCTAGATTTGGTATTATGCAATGAGAAGGGATTAATTAATAATCTGGTTATGTGGGGTTCTTTAGGAAAGATTGAGCATAAAATGGTGGAATTCTTCATTGGGATAGAAACTGAAATTTTCAGTCGGAACAAAGGAAACATGAGGGGAGAGTTGGCTCCAATAGATTGGATAACTTCATTAAAAGGCCTAATGATGGATAGGCAATGCCTATTATTTAAGAAACAAATACATGTTTTTTTGGTGCAAAAACACACCAGGCAAAGTGGCCCAACCATGACTCCAAGAGGAGTTGCTCGAAAAAGTAGCAAGTCTGAGGATTGGGGGCAGTTTAGAATTCAACAAATGAGGATCAAGGCATTGATTAAGATGGGAAAATAGAGGATGAGAATAAACTTGCAAGGAACGTAAAAATATAAGTATCTAAAATCAGAAATATGAGTGAAGATAATAGGGTGACACGGTGGCACAATGGTTAGCACTGCTACCTCACAGCGCCAGGGACTTGGGTTCGATTCCCGGCTTGGGTCACTGTCTGTTTGGAGCTTATACGTTCTCCCCGTGTCTGTGTGGGTTTCCTCTGGATGCGCCGGTTTCCTCCCACAGTCCAAAGATGTGCGGGTTAAGTGGATTGGCCACGCCAAATTGCCCCTTAGTGTCAGGGGAACTAGCAGGGTAAATATGTGGGGTTGTGCGGGTAGGGCCTGGGTGGGAGTGTGGTCAGTGTAAACTCGATGGGCCAAAAGGCCTCCTTCTGCACTGTAGGGATTCTAACATTCTATCGTAATGTCTCTTACAGTCTGAATGGGAGAAATGATGATGGTGATCATTGGAATGGCAGAGTATGGTTTCTGGCCCCTTTAAAGGGCAGTCTTCTGAAAGGATCACTTGATCCGGGCTAACCAATCAGGAACTGAATTGGGGGCTTCACTCCAATTTGTTTTGGGCTTTTCCCAGCGGTTAGATCTAAGAGTTGTGTCTGAAGTATTGAATCTGCGTCACTCTGTAAATAGTTGTTAGTCATTAAGAAGCATCAAGGGTTTCTTGTTCACTGGTGGAGCCAAGTGACTACACAGAGAAATTAAACAATTAGTCTAGTTCTGTCTTCACAGAAGAAGACATAAGTAACTTCCCAGGAATGTGAAGAGAGGCAAGCATCCAGTGAGAAGGACGAATTGAAAGAAATTGGTATTAGTAAAACAAATAATGTTGGAGAAATTAATGGAACTGAACACTCATAAATTTCCAAGGTCTGCTGATCTACATCCCAGAGTACTGCAAAAACAGAACACCTCTGGAGTGTCATCTTCGAATGTGCACTCAAATCCATCGCAGAGATATTCTGTCTGGAGAGGCTCATGGGAAAGGACTGAGCCAAGTTGAAGTGGTTTGTTTGTCTTGGTATCCATAACAACAACACGTCATCCACAAGTCATCAACACGTCAACAACACGTCATCCACTGCTGTTTGTAATATTTATTAATGATCTGGATGAGGGTATAGTTGGGTGGATTAGCAAATTTGCTGATGACACCAAAGTCGGTGGTGTGGTAGACAGTGAGGAAGGGTGTCGTAGTTTGCAGGAAGACTTAGACAGGTTGCAAAGTTGGGCCGAGAGGTGGCGGATGGAGTTTAATGCGGAGAAGTGTGAGGTAATTCACTTTGGTAGGAATAACAGATGTGTTGAGTATAGGGCTAACGGGAGGACTTTGAATAGTGTGGAGGAGCAGAGGGATCTAGGTGTATGTGTGCATAGATCCCTGAAAGTTGGGAATCAAGTAGATAAGGTTGTTAAGAAGGCATATGGTGTCTTGGCGTTTATTGGTAGGGGGATTGAATTTAGGAGTCGTAGCGTTATGTTGCAACTGTACACAACTCTGGTGCGGCCGCACTTGGAGTACTGTGTGCAGTTCTGGTCCCCACATTACAGGAAGGATGTGGAGGCTTTGGAGAGGGTG
The DNA here is from genome assembly GCF_964213995.1 of Mustelus asterias. Taxonomy (NCBI): domain Eukaryota; kingdom Metazoa; phylum Chordata; class Chondrichthyes; order Carcharhiniformes; family Triakidae; genus Mustelus; species Mustelus asterias. The sequence continues at coordinate 12,200,286 of NC_135803.1, forward strand.
CAGAGGAGGTTTACCAGGATGTTGCCTGGTATGGAGGGGAGATCCTATGAGGAGAGGCTGAGGGATTTGGGATTGTTTTCGCTGGAAAGGCGGCGGCTAAGAGGGGATCTTATTGAAACATATAAGATGATTAGAGGTTTAGATAGGGTGGATAGTGATAGCCTTTTTCCTCTGATGGAGAAATCCAGCACGAGGGGGCATGGCTTTAAATTGAGGGGGGGTAGTTATAGAACCGATGTCAGGGGTAGGTTCTTTACCCAGAGGGTGGTGAGGGATTGGAATGCCCTGCCAGCATCAGTAGTAAATGCGCCTAGTTTGGGGGCATTTAAGAGATCCGTAGATAGGTTCATGGACGAAAAGAAATTGGTTTAGGTTGGAGGGTCACAGTTTTTTTTTTTAACTGGTCGGTGCAACATCGTGGGCCGAAGGGCCTGTTCTGCGCTGTAATGTTCTATGTTCTATGTTCTAAGTGGACAGCAGAGTTCATCTGGGCCCAATGCTCTATAATTTGGTGGTATTATACTGACATTAAAACATGGATTAATTGTCAACTTGGGTGTGTTTTGTTCTAATGACTAATAAATCCATTTAAAAGCATTCTTTCTGGTTGTATCACAGCTTGGTTTGGCTCCTGCTCTGCCCAAGATGGCAAGAAACTACAGAAAGTCGTGAATGTAGCCCAATCCATCATACAAACCAGCCTCCCATCCACTGACTCTGTCTACACTTCCCGCTGCCTCAGCAAAGCAGCCAGCAAGGACCCCACACACCCCGGACATTCTCTCTTCCACTTTCTTCCTTCGGGAAAAAGATACAAAAGTCTGAGGTCAAGTACCAGCCGACTCAAGAACAGCTTCTTCCCTGCTGCTTGTCAGACTTTTGAATGGACCTACCTTGCATTAAGTTGATCTTTCTCTACACCCTAGCTATGACTGTAACACTACATTCTGCACTCTCTCGTTTCCTTCTCTATGAACGATATGTTTTGTCTGTATAGCGTGCAATACATGTTAATACATGTGACAATAATAAATCAAATCAAATCATATCAAAGGTATTGGTTAAAAACAGCCTCCAGGCTGTTCAGGAATAAGAGGTAAAAAAAACATTCCCTTTAAAAAATGAACTCAGACTGAACAGCTGTGCTTTTGAGGAAGCATTTCAGAGTTAAATGACCATGAAGTGCTTTATAAAGAAGCAATCATAATCCCTCCCATGTAAAAACAGAAAGCACTGGAAAATCTCAGCAGGTCCGACAGTACTTGTGGAGAGAAAATAAAGCCAGAGTTTTGAGTCTGGATGATTCTTCGGCAGTGCTCGCTGGGCCCCACCCCTTGGAATTTTTTTTCACTATGTCACTAATGCCACTCGACAATCACCAGGCAAGACTGTTCTCTTCCTGTGGGGGAGCACTTCAGCAGTCACGGGCATTCAGCCTTGGATCTTCAGGTAAGCGTTCTCCAAGGCGGCCTTCACGACACACGACAGCGCAGAGTCGCTGAGCAGAAACCGATAGCCAAGTTCCACACACATGAGAACGGCCTAAACCGGGATGTTGGATTTATGTCACATTATCAGTAACCCCCACAGCTTTCCCCCTGATCTTGCAGAATCTCACTAGCTGTTCTGTCTGGAGACAATACACATCTCTTTAACCTGTGTTTAATGCTCCCCCCACCCACATTATCTGTACCTTTAAGACCTGGCTGGCTGTAGAGATTTGCATTCTAATCAGTATTCTGTAACTTGATTTTGTGTCTCTGTGCACTGTTGGAGAACAGATTTTCACTCCATCTGATGAAGGGGCAGCGCTCCGAAAGCTTATGGTATTTACTACCAAATAAACCTGTTGGACTTTAACCTGGTGTTGTGAGACTTCTTACTGTACTAACAATGAGGCCAAGGAAGCCGCCATTGGGGCCACTGGCTTCCACGCCGTTGTTCCCTCCTGCTATCCCACGCTGCAAATACACGAGAAAATTCCACTCACAGTCTCCAGAATGGAAGATTCTGTCCCATAAATTATTTTTTTCCTTTATCTACTGTCAGCTTAACAAGTGTCCCCACACACATCTTCATGCTGTGCCCCTTTAAATTCCAAATTAACTTTTTTGTTGGACAAGCATTTCTCACAAACGTACACCGCAAAGAGTACAGGTTATGAATCAACACCAGCGTAACCAACTGTTACAGCAGCATGTTGTTCCTACCTGCCCCAGGAATGTAACCTGCCTGATAATTGCCCAATGCAGTGACTGCATGTTCTTTGAGGCAGCTTTGATATTTAAATGCTTTGCTTTAAAAGTGTAATGTATTTACATGTCTATAAGGTGACTAAATATGAAATGTCCTCTCTAAAAAAGACAGCAAAATTGGAGTGGGATGGGGAAAACAATTGCTAGCTGAATGAACAAGTTTGAAAACTAATTTGAATTAATGTTGGAGTTTAAAATGAGAATGGTCACAGCATCACAAATACAATTTGTGTTTATATAACACAGAATCATAAAATCCCAACAGTAAAAAAAGGAGGCCATTCGGCCGATAACAATCCCACCCTATCCCCGCAACCCCACATATTTACCCTGCTAGACCCCCCCCCGAAACTAGTGTCAATTTAGCATGGCCAATCAACCTAACCCGCACATCTTTGGACTGTGGGAGGAAGCCAGAGCACTCGGAGGAAACCCACGCAGACACGGGAAGAATGTGTAAACTCCATACAGACAGTCACCCAAGCCGGGAATCGAACCTGGTCCCTGGTGCCATGAGGCAGCAGCGTTGCCACCGTGCCATCCCCAGTAAGAGTAGCATGTCTCAAGGTGCTTTGCAAGGCCTGAATCAGACAGAAATTTGTACTGAGCCACATGAGGAGACAAGAAGACAAGGCCAAAAGTTTGGTTCAGTGTGGTAGAGTGGAATGTTCACACCACGTTCCCACTGCAGGGAAGTCGGAGAACTTGGTGGCCAGCCAAATCTCGGCTCACTGCGGAGGGATGGGAAAATCCCGCCAGCGTGAACAGTGGTAAGATTCTGGCCGTAGGTTTTGGTGAGCGTCTTGATGGTGTAGTGAGGCCTGGGAGGGATCTGGGGAGGGAATTTCAGAGCTTAGGCTCAAGGCATCTGAAGGCCTTCAATGGTGGAGTAATTAAAACGAGGATGCGCAAGAAAGCAAAATTTGAGGAACACAGAGGGTGTTCAGAGGGTGGTAGGCTGGATATAGTCAGTAATCTGAGAAGTCAACCTTCAGTATCCGAGCATTAGACTCCAGCTTTATCCCATTGATGGCTCCCATTGCACTTCATCCAGAGCTCATCCTGCACTGGTTATCAATGCGGAATCAGACAGTCCCCCTCATTTAACCCAAAAGCACTGATCCAAATGTCCTCACGTTATATACTGTAACGGAGTAAAAAGTGAATACTTCCTCCATAGTTAGGAACCAGCAATCAAACTCTGGCATGCCTCTTGAACCTTAAGAGATGAGGGATTGTTGTTTTCCATTTGGCATTGGGAACGTTGCATCAAACAGCTGCACTCGCTTAATCAAAACCACTTCCTCCAAGTCTTTCCTGCAAAAGAGTCCTGAGACTGTTTGACCTCCGACTCACCCATGCTTATGTTACTCTGCTTATGCTGGTTGCTAGCATTAGAATGCAACAAGAAACGTACTGCTCGTACTTGTCTCTGTGGAGCTTCTGGCCATTCTCAACCGTGGAAGCATCTGACAGGGATGCACTCCAACATGTGGCCAAGTTGTCTCATTTCCTGTCCTTCCCCGAGGATATCATGTCTCTTGTTCGACTGTGGCTGAGTGCCAGCTACGTTTCGACCCAGAGTATAACATGATGCTGCTGGCTGTACATCGCATTGGCCAGGGTTCGGGAATAAAAAATAATGTCGAGGCTATCACTGTTTCAATCTTTTTTTCTTATTTTATTAGTGTCACAGTAGGCTTACATTAACACTGCAATGAAGTTCCTGTGAAAATCCCCTAGCCGCCACACTCCAGCGCCTGTTGGGGTACACTGAGGGAGAATTTGGCATGGCCAATGCACCTAACCAGCATGTCTTTTGGACTGTGGGAGGAAACCGGTGCACCCGGAGGAAACCCACGCAGACACGGGGAGAACATGCAGACTCCACACAGACGGTGAACCGAGCCAGGAATCGAACCCGGGTCCCTGACACAGTGCTAACCGCTGTGCCACTGTGCCACCCCAGATAGCAAATCATAGAATCTCTACAGTGCAATTATTTTAATTAGGTTTTTTAGACAAGAATTTTTATAATTTTTTCTGACCCCTGTCTCTCCCTTTCTCAATCCCATTTTTCTTTCCCTCTTTTTAATTTACTTCCTGTACTTGATTTCGCAGAGGGGTAGCACCAACCCTGGGTCAGTTGGAAGTGCTTTTATCTCAGAGTTGGATGATTTTGGGATCAAGTCCAATTCCAGGACTTAACCAACACAATCAAGGGTGACTCTCCCATTGCAGTACTAAGGGAATGCTGTGCTATGAGATGAGATATTTAGATGCAGGATGAATATTGACCAGGAGATGGGGAGAGAACCCTTTTGCCTTTCTTCATATTTGTACCTTGGGAATGTCTATGTCCACCGGAGAGGGCAAACATAGAAACTAGAAGCAGGAGTAGGCCATTTTGCCCATTAAACCTGCTCCGCCATTCATTATGATCGTGGCTGATCATCAAATTCAAATATCCTGATCCCCTCTATCCCCAATTTCCTTGATCCCTTTAGCCCCAAGAGCTATATCTAATTTATTTTTGAAATCACACAATGTTTTGGTCTCAACTTTTTCTGTGGTGGTGAATTCCACACATTACCACTCCCTGGTGAAGAAATTTCTCCTCATCTCATTTCTAAAAGGTTTACACCTCATGACCCCTAGTTCTGATTTCCCCCACCATTGGGAACATTCTTCCTGAATCTATCCTGTCTAACCCTGTTAGAATTTTATACGTTTCTATGAGATCCCCTCTCATTCTTCTAAACCCCAATGAATAGAACCCTAAATGACTTAATCTCTCCTCATGTGACAGACCTGCCATCCCAGGAATCAGCCGGGTAAACCTCCCCCCTATAGCAAGGACAGAGCATTATTTTAAAATCTCATTGAAAAGACAGCTTCTCCAAAAGTGATTTTGATTTGATTTATTATTGTCACATGTATTAGCATACGGTGAAAAGTATTGTTTCTTGCGCACTATACAGACAAAGCATACTGTACATCGAAAAGGAAAGGAGAGGGTGCAGAACGTAGTGTTACAGTCATAGCTAGGGTGTAGAGAAAGATCAACTTAATATGAGGTAGGTCCGTTCAAAAGTCTGATGGCAGCAGGGAAGAAGCTGTTCTTGAGTCGGTTGGTACGTGACCTCAGACTTTTGTATCTTTTTCCACGGAAGAAGGTGGAAGAGAGAATGTCCGGGGTGCGTGGGGTCCTTGATTATGCTGGCTGTTTTTACGAGGTAAGTGTAGACAGAGTCAATGGATGGGAGGATGGTTTGCATGATGGACTGTTCTTCGTTCACCACCGTTTGCAGTTTCCTGCGGTCTTGGGCAGAGCAGGAGCCATACCAAGCTGTGAAAGAATGAGAGGAATGCTTTCGATGGTGCATTTGTAAACGTTGGTGAGAGTCGTAGTGAACATGTCATATTTCCTTAGCCTCCTGAGGATGTAGAGACATTGGTGGGCTTTCGTAACTATAGCGTGCATGGAGGGACCAGGACAGGTTGTTGGTGATCAAGGCACCTAGAAACGTGAAGCTCTCGCCATTTCTTCATCCCCATTGATGTAGACGGGGGCACATCCTCCACTATCCTTCCTGAAGTCGATGACTAACTCTTTCATTTTGCTGACATTGAGGGAGAGATTATGGTCATCGCATCAATTCACCAAATTCTCTATCTCTTTTCCATGCTCCGTCTCATCATTGTTTGAGATCAGACCCACTACGGTGGTGTCATCAGCAAACTTGAAAATCGAGTTGGAGGCAGATTTGGCCACACAGTCATAGGTGTATAAGGAGTATAGTCAGGGGCTGAGGACACAGCCTGGTGGGGCACCGGTATTGAGGATGATCGTGGAGGAGGTGTTGTTGCCTATCCTTACAGATTGCAGTCTGTGGGTTAGAAAGTTCAGGATCCAGTCGCAGAAGGAGGAGCCGAGTCCCAGGCCACGGAGTTTGGAGATGAGTTTTGTAAGAATAACGGTGGCACTCCTGCAGTGGCAGAGTGTCAGCTGGATCTTGCTGGAGTCCGGCATCTCACCTCATGTCCCGTTAGTTAGATATTTCCTTCACCCTTCTGCTCAAAATGTTTCTGTGCTGTAAGTTGCTGACAGTCCGAGCTGATATGGGAGCGGAGAAGGATATGGGACATTGTGACCCAGCCTGTCTCCTTGAAACAAAAGGATGGAGAAATAAGCAAAGGAGAAGGAAATAGAGTGAATTAGAGCCACATCAGGTCGAGAGAGAGAGAAATAAACAGAAGGAAAGAAAATTTCAATTTCGAAAGAGAGGTAAAAGGGAAGGGGGAGAAATTACATTTTTAAAATGTCTGAAAACAATTTACACCAGATGAAATGAGAAACCATTAGTTAGATTGTTCAGTTCCTGGGTTGGAGAGATTGATTATAGCACTGTATGAAAAAACATCATCTTGCCAAAAAATTATATTATTGCTTCCGGGATTTAACGTTTTGTCATGTTTTTAATGTGCAAATCCGATCGGTTGTGAAGGATAACAGGGAGGCCGAGCAGCTGATGTAACTGGCAGGGCTGTGTACATCAAACAATAAATTATGGGAGACTTGCAACTCACTGCATATCTCTTAATCCCCCGAAATGTCTTGGCTGCTTTGCATGTTAATAACAGAGCGCATTGTGAAGTCACGAACATGATCCAGCCTGATGTGTCCAAATCCCTGGTGCCCACAACTTCCTGACTGAGAGGCTAGAAGGCTCAGAGCCAAAGCCGTGCTACCATAGACATGCGGCAAGTCTGGCCAGGGGTCAGGGCTGGTGGTCCGGCAAAGTTGAACTCAGTCCCCAGTGACTTCAACCGTGCTGCACTCCAGTAAAGTGTCACTTTAGATCATGCACTCCAATCCTGGATTGCAGTTTATGGCTCAGAGCAAAATATTTATGACCCAGAGGAGAGAGTCAAGCTGACAAAATAAACATGACTAACAAATGCATTTAATTCATAGCTGGGATAGTACTGATCTATGTTCTATGTTGGTGTCATGGAATATTCAAGATCCTTGTTTACCTCCGGTTGCTTTAGCAAACTCCATTTACAATCCCCCCTTGCTTTAGCTTGGCACTGAATTTAATTTTGCATGTGTGGTGAACCATAGATGGTTACCACGATGGGTACTGACCCATAGATGGTCAGCACTATGGGTACTTGTACATATGTTACTGTTGTCACTGTTGGGGTTAGGGTTGGGGTGTTCTACCTGTTGATATTGTTCTGTGGTGCACTCCAGTTGGCTCCGCCTACCTGGAGGAGTATAAAGGTCACTGCACTGCCTGGTGACCCTTTAGTCTGGGATTGTATTGTTAAGCAGTATGCTCCATTCTTGTTACTAATAAAAGCCTTTATTTCCCGGGTATGATCTAGCCTCCCGAGTGATTTAATCGCGCATCAGCATGTAAGTGCCTTTTTGGAATATATTAACTGTCAGGAGCTGAACCAACTGAGGTTACGAGCTGGGGCAAAAACTCAGGGACTACCAACATAGAAACATTGAAAATAGAAGTACGAGTAGGCCATTCGGCCCTTCAAGCCCACTTTCCCTTTCACTGTGATCACGGCTGATCCTTTATCTCAATACAATACCCCCATGCTATCCCGATAACCCTTGGCACCTTTAATGACACCAGTTGTGAAAACATTGACCAGAAAATCTGTTTCCTTGCAAAAGAACAAAGAACAAAGAACAGTACAGCACAGGAAACAGGCCCTTCGGCCCTCCAAGCCTGTGCCGCTCCTTGGTCCAACTAGACCAATCGTTTGTATCCCTCCATTCCCAGGCTGCTCATGTGACTATCCAGGTAAGTCTTAAACGATGTCAGCGTGCCTGCCTCCACCACCCTACTTGGCAGCGCATTCCAGGCCCCCACCACCCTCTGTGTAAAAAACATCCCTCTAATATCTGAGTTATACTTCGCCCCTCTCACCTTGAGCCCGTGACCCCTCGTGATCGTCACTTCTGATCTAGGAAAAAGCTTCCCACCGTTCACCCTATCTATACCCTTCATAATCTTGTCCACCTCTATTAGATTTCTCCTCATTCTCCGTCTTTCCAGGGAGAACAACCCCAGTTTACCCAATCTCTCCTCATAGCCTCATACCAGGCAACATCCTGGAAAGCCTTCTCTGCATTCTCTCTGCAATATTGGTTGGGCCGAAGGAGAAGTACTGGCCAGGGCGCTGAGAGCGATGCTCTGGGCAGAATTCTCTAGCTGCGCTGGTCTAAATGCCAGAAATTCCCGCCCGACTGTCAATGGGGTTTCACATTGTCCGCAACCCGCCTGCTAAAATTCCAGTGGCAGGCAGGATGGGGGAATTCCAGCCTCTATTTCAAATCATGCCACGGGATCTCCTGCATCTTTCTCAGAAGGCGGAGGGGTTTAGGTTTGAAAAGCAGTCCATCCGACAGGGCAGTTCTCCCTCAGTGACGGTCCGCAATGTGTGCTGAAGTCTCTTGAGTAATGTTTGAAGCCACAACCTTTTGAGTCAATGACAAAGTACTGACGGAGGACACAATGGCACTAAATAGATAGAAGTTATAAGCAGGCAGTCATACCGGGGCCTCAGAAGGAAGACAAGTGGGTCACAGCTAGGAAGGGTAAAAGTCATAAGGGTGATGTACCAGAAAGTACCCCAGTGGCAGTCTCCCATAATAGTAAGGGCTGGGCAACAGATGGGAGAGGGGAAGGGAACGAGCAGTCAGTGGAGGGATCCCCTGTGGTTGCCCTCCAAAATAGGTATATTGTTTTGGATTCTGTGGAGGGGGATGACCCTCCAGGGGTAAGCCACGAGGGCCAGATCGCCTGCACAGAGACAGGCTCAGAGGCCCAGAAGGGAAAGAAGGGGATTAGGAGAGAAATAGTGGTGGGGGATGCGATGGTTAGAGGCATGGACAGGCGGTTCTGCGGGCGCGAACGAGACTCCAGGATAGTAGTCTGCCTCCCTGGTGCCGGGGTACTGGATGTCTCCGAGAGGGTAGGAAGCATATTAAAAAGGGAAGGTAATCAAACAGATGTAATTGTACACATTGGTGAAAATGACATAGGTAGAACGAGCAGGGGGGATCACACGAGAGGGAGATGGGTGCTAGGCTAAAAAATAAGGCCTCGAGGGTAGCAATCTCTGGACTGCTCCCAGTGCCTAATGCTAGTGAGGCCAGGAACAGGGAGATTCTACAATTGAACACGTGGCTAAAGGACTGGTGCAAGAGGGAGGGTTTCAAATTCATAGATCATTGGGAAGTCTTCAAGAGAGGATGGCACCAGTACGGAAAGGATGGGTTACACCATAACTGGAAGGGCACAAATATCCTGGCTGGAAGTTTTGCTAGAGTGTTTCGGCAGGGTTTAAACTAGTGTGGCAGGGGAGTGGGGATCAAAACAGTAGGTCAGTAAGTACTGAGGCTAGGGTCGAGCTGGGGGCCAGGGCAAGGCTAGCTAAGAAGGAGAGCATTCTGGAGCAGGATGACCTGAGTGGGCCTGGAGGTCTGGAGTGCATCTGCTTCAATGCGAGGAGCGTAACGGGTAAGACAGACAAACTTAAGGCCTTAGTGCTTACGCGGAATTTGGATGTGGTTGCGGTGACAGAGACATGGTTAAAAGAAGGACAGGACTGGCAGCTGAATATTCCGGGGTATAAGTGTTTTAGGCGAGACAGAGGAGGAGCTAAAAAAGGTGGGGGAGTAGCGGTATTAGTTAGGGAGCATATTACAGCGATGCAGAGGGTGGACAATTTAGAGGGGTCATGTAATGAGTCGCTGTGGGTGGAGCTCAGAAACAGGAAAGGTGCAATCACTATGCTGGGGGTATACAACAGGCCATCCAACAGCCCACAGGAAGTGGAGGAACAGATATGTCAGGAGATTCTGGATATGTGCAGAAAAAATAGGGTTGTTGTAGTGGGAGACTTCAATTTCCCTGGTATAGACTGGAAAGTGCTAGGGCTGGGGGTCTGGACGGGGAGGAATTTATAAAATGGGTACTGGAAGGTTCTTTGGAACAGTATGTAGATAGCCCAACTAGAGAGAGGGCTATACTGGATCTAGTTCTGGGAAATGAGCCCGGTCAGGTCGCCAAAGTTTTGGTCGGGGAACATGTGGCAAATAGTGACCACAACTCTGTTAATTTTAGGATAGTAATGGACAAGGACGAGTGTTGTCCTAAGGGTAGGGTGCTAAATTGGGGGAAGGCTAACTATAGCCAGATTAAGCAGGAATTGGTGGCCGTTGAGTGGGAGAGGCTGTTCGGGGGTAAGTCCACGTCTGGCATGTGGGAGTCTTTTAAGTAACAGTCGATAAGGCTGCAGGACAGGCATGTGCCTGTAAAAAGGAAGGATAGGAAAGGTAGGATTTGAGAGCCGTGGATAACCAGGGAAATTGAGGATCTGATCAAAAAAATAAGAGAGGCGTACGTTAGGACCAGGCAACTGAAAACAGATGGAGCTCTGGAGGAATACAGAGAGAGTAGGAAAGAACTCAAACGGGGAGTTAGAAGGGCAAAAAGAGGTCACAAAATGTTCTTGGCAGACAGGATTAAGGAGAATCCTAAGGCATTTTATTCATATGTTAGGAACAAAAGAGTTGTCAGGGAAAAAGTCGGACCTCTCAGGCACAAAGGAGGGGAATTATGCTTAGAACCCAAGGGAATAGGGGAGATCCTCAATGAATACTTTGCATCGGTATTCACAAAGGAGAGGGACTTGTTGACTGGGAGTGTCTCAGAACTGCCTCCAATACATTTATGTCCTTCCTTAAATAAGGAGATTAAAACTGCGCACAGTACCTGAGATATGGTCTCACCAATGCCCTGTATAAATGAACCATAACATCCTTACTTTAATGCTCAATTCCTCTCGTAATAAAGGATAGCATTCCATTACCTCATGATCAGCCATGATCATATTGAATGGTGGTGCAGGCTCAAAGGGCTGAATGGCCCACTCCTGCTATTTGCTATACTTCTATATGTCTATTAGCCTTCTTGGTTACTTGCTGCTCTTGCACATTAACTTTTTGTGACTCATGCATGGGGGCACCTGAATCCCACTGTACCTCAGCAGTTTGCAGTCGTTCCATATTTAAATAAAACACTGCTTTATCATTCTTCCTGCCAAAGTAAACACCTTCACACTTTCCCACATTATATTCCATCTGGGAGATTTTAGCTCAGAAAATATGTTTCAAAATACTGTATCTGGCGATAGTTATGTAGCTGAGAGAGCGAGCACATGACATGTTTCAGGGATGGCAGGGTGGCACAGTGGTTAGCACTGCTGCCTCACAGCGCCAGGGACCCGGGTTCAATTCCCAGCTTGGGTCACTGTTGTGCGGAGTTTGCACATTCTCCCTGTGTCTGCGTGGGTTTCCTCTGGATCATCCGGTTTTCTCCCACAGTCCAAAGATGTGTGGGTTAGGTGGATTAGCCATGCTCAATTGCCCCTTAGTGTCAGGGGGACTAACAAGGGTAAATGCAGGGGGTTTTGGGGATAAGGGCTGGGTGGGATTGTGGTCGATGCAGGCTCAATGAGCTAAATCGCCTCCTTCTGCACTGTAGGGATTCTGTGATCCAATGTTGCCAATGCACACTGAAATCACATTACACAAATACATCAGATTACTTATGAATTACAATGTGGAAACAGACCATTCAGTCCAAGCAGGTATTTTTCCACCAAACAGGCATGATGTCAACTCCATGGGAGGTAATTTACGGCTTTGCTCGTCCAGCAACTGGAAAATCCCACCCAAGGTCAACAGACCTTCTCATGCTCCGCCCCTCATCCGCTCCAATTCCCGTGGTCCATGTGCTGTTGCCTTATCTGTTTATCCCTCTTTCCTTCAATCACCCAACTAACCTCCACAAAATGCAATGCAATTGTGTTCCATGCACAATCCTCCTGATCTCCGTCTCATTGACTTAGATGATGCTGAGAATGTGTAACAAGTAAGCATTAAACTATTTGGAATTACATTCAAAGTGATCTCAAAATGGATTAGTTTTTGATTCTAGACATTGTCATTTGAATTCAAATTCCACCAGGTGCCAATGATAGGATTTGAACCCATGTCCCCAGAGCATTAGCCTAGGAAACCAGCAAACCTTAGCAAACTAGCCTCCCATTCATTGACTCTGTCTATACTTCCCGCTGCCTTGGCAAAGCAGCCAGCATAATTAAGGATCCTATTCACCCCGGACATTCTCTCTTCCATCTTCTTCTGTCGGGAAAAAGATACAAAAGTCTGAGGTCACATATCAACCGACCCAAGAACAACTCCTTCCCTGCTGCCATCAGACTTTTGAATGGACCTACCTCGCATTAAGTTGACCTTTCTCTACACCCTAGCTATGACTGTAACATTACATTCTGCACTCTCTCCTTTCCTTCGCTATGAATGGTATGCTTTGTCTGTATAGCGCTCAAGAAAAATACTTTTCACTGTATACTAATACATGTGACAATAATAAATCAAATCAAATCAAAAGACCTCTGAAATTTGATTTGATTTGATTTGATTTATTATTGTCACATGTATTAACATACAGTGAAAAGTATTGTTTCTTGTGCGTTATACAAAACATACCGTTCATAGAGAAGGAAAGGAGAGGGTGCAGAATGTAGTGTTACAGTCATAGCTGGGGTGTAGAGAAAGATCAACTTAATGCAAAGTAAGTTCATTCAAAGGTCTGACAGCAGCAGGGAAGAAGCTGTTCTTGAGTCGGTTGGTACGTGACCTCAGACTTTTGTATCTTTTTCCCGAAGGAAGAAGGTGGAAGAGAGAATGTCCGGGGTGCGTGGGGTCCTTGATTATGCTGGCTGCTTTGCCGAGGCAGCAGGAAGTGTAGACAGAGCCAATGGATGGGAGGTTGGTTTGCTGGATTGGGCTATGTTCACGACCTTTTGTAATCCCTTGCCCAGTGACATTACCACTGCATCGCCATCTCCCCTGACCCTCCCTCAGCCCAAATCCATAATTTCTTTGAACCCTGTCTTGAATATACTCAGTGACTGAACATCCCTACCTTGTTGGAAAAGGGAACTCCAAAGATTCCTCACCCTCTGAAGGAAGAAACATCTCTTCAATTGATTCCTAAATGAGTGATCCCGTGCCCTGAGTCTAATGCTGGACTTTCCAACTTTCACTATCCAATGGGATTTCTAATCAACGATGCTCAGATACACCAGAATAATTTCTTCAGTGCATCCCTTTCCTCGATGTTTTCTGTTCTCCGGAGCGGTGCCAAGCTGCAAAGTTTGGCCAACCTCTTAAAAAATTACAAGCTTAAGGGTTTGCTTACATCAAACCCTCTGATCAAGCACCAGAAAGCAAAAGATTAAGCACGGTTCATCATCTGTGTTTACATCCTATCATCTGTGTTTAGACGCACTGTTCAGTTTTGAAGTGGGCTGTTCAGATATTTCACAGATGAGAGCTCGAAAGCACAATTATGTTTTCTATTTATTTCTATGCTGGATGATTAATTATTAACATTGGTTATAGAGTCATAGATGTTTACAGCATGGAAACAGGCCCTTTGGCCCAACTTGTCTATGCCGCCCATTTTATTTACCACTAAGCTATTGCCTGCGTTTGGCCCATATCCCTCTTTACCCATCTTACCCGTGTAACTGTCTAAATGCTTTTTAAAAGACAAAATTGTACCCGCCTCTACTACTGCCTCTGGCAGCTCATTCCAGACACTCACCACCCTCTGTGTGAAAAAATTGTCCCTCTGGACCCTTTTGTATCTCTCCCCTCTCACCTTAAAATTATGCCCTCTAGTTTTAGACTCCCCTACCTTTGGGAAAAGATATTGACTATCTACCTTGTCTATGCCTCTCATTATTACCTCTATACCTCTATTAGATCACCCCTAAGCCTCGTACACTCCAGGGAAAAAAATCCCAGTCTATCCAGCCTCTCCTTATAACTCAAATCATCAAGTCCCGGTCGCATCCCAGTAAATCTTTTCTGCACTCTTTCTAGTTTAATAATATCCTTTCTATTATAGGATAAAGTGTTGGTTGAATTTTCCAGATCAACGAAGCATATCTCAGGAAGCCAATCTCATCATCCATGGAATAATGGACGTGCAGAAGATCTCAAGCCTACCATGGCCAGGAAAATGCCAGTTAATCTGTGTTCAACATATCATCAGCCACCCTTGGGTTGTAGTTATGTTGATTTGAATTGATTTGATTTTTTGATTTGATTTATTAGCAGTATGCAGTGAAAAGAGTTATTTCTTGTGCACTATACAGGCAAAGCATACCAGTCATAGAGAAGGAAAGGAGAGGGTGCAGAATGTAGCGTTGCAGTCATAGCTAGGGTGTAGAGAAAGATCAATTTAATATAAGATAGATCCATTCAAAATTCTGATGGCAGCAGCAGGGAAGAAGCTGTTCTTGAGTCGGTTGGTACATGATCACAGACTTTAGTATCCTTTTTCCCGACGGAAGAAGGTGGAAGAGTGTATGTTTGGGGTGCATGGGATCCTTAATTATGCTGGCTGCTTTTCTGAGGCAACGGGAAGTGTAGACAGAGTCAATGAATGGGAGGCTGCTTTGCGTGATGGACTGGGCTTCGTTCATGACACTTTGTAGTTTCTTGCAGTCTTGGGCAGAGCAGGAGCCATACCAAGCTGTGACATAACTGGAAAGGATGCTTTCTATGGTGCAATGTTTGAAATGAGGTTTGAGGAAACTTGGTAAAATGATTTTCTTTTGTGGGATGTCGCTAGTAAGTGCCAGCATTTGTTGCCATCTATAATTGCCCCTGGACTTGAGTGGCCATTTCAGTGGGCAGCTAAGAGTTAGCCACATTGCTGTGGCTGTGGTTCTGGGATCACATGTAGGCCAGACCAGATAAAGATGGCAGATTTCCTTCCCTAATGGATATTAATGGATATTAATGGACATTTTCTATTCTAATCGATAGTGGTTCTATGGCCATCTTTAGACTTTTCATTCCAGATATTCAGATTCCACCATGGTAGGTTGTTGCATAAGGTTAAATCCTACGGGATCCAGAGTGAGTTAGCTGAATGGATATAAAATTGGCTTGATGACAGAAGCCAGATGGTGGTTGTAGAGAGTTGTTTTTCAAAATGGAGCCTGTGACCAGCGGTGTGCCTCAGGGATCAGTGTTGGGTCCACTGTTATTTGTCATTTATATTAATGATTTGGATGAGAACATGGTAAGTTTGCAGATGACACCAAGATTGGTGGCATAGTGGACAGTGAAGAAAGTTATCTCCAATTGCAATGGGATCTTGGTCAAGTGGGCTGATGAATGGCAGATGGAGTTTAATTTAGACAAATGCGAGGTGATGCATTTTGGTAGATTGAACCTGGTCAGGACTTACTCAGTTAATGGTAGGGCATTGGGGAGAGTTACAGAACAAAGAGATCTAGGGCTACATGTTCATAGCTCCTTGAAAGGGGAGTCGCAGGTGGACAGAGTGGTGAAGAAGGCATTCAGCATGCTTGGTTTCATTGGTCAGAATATTGACTACAGGAGTTAGGACGTCTTGTTGAAGTTGTACAAGACAATGGTAAGGCCACACTTGGAATATTGTGTACAGTTCTGGTCACCCTATTATAGAAAGGATATTATTAAACTAGAAAGAGTGAAGAAGAGATTTACTAGGATAGTACTTGATGGTTTGATTTATAAGGAGAGGCTGGATAGACTGGGACTTTTTTCTCTGGAGCGTAGAAGGCTGAGGGATGATCTTAAAGAGGTCTATAAAATAATGAGCGACATAGATCAGCTGGATAGTCAATATCTTTTCCCAAAGGTAGGGGAGTCTAAAACTAGAGGGCATAGGTTTAAGGTGAGAGGGGAGAGATACAAAAGTGTCCAGAAGGGCAATTATTTCCCACAGAGGGTGGTGAGTGTCTGGAACAAGCTGCCAGAGGTAGTAGTAGAGGTGGGTACAATTTTGTCTTTTAAAAAGTGTTCAGACAGCTACATGACTAAGATGGGTATAGAGAGATATGGGCCAAACGCGGGAAATTGGACTAACTTCGGGGTTTAAAAAAAAAGGGCGGCATGGACAAGTTGGGCCGAAGGGCCTGTTTCCATTCTATAAACCTCTTTGACTCTTTGACTCTATCTTCAATGGTGGGATTCAGCCCCAGGTCCCCTGGAGTCTACGGATTACTAGCCCAGTGACAATACAACTGCGACAATGCCTCCCCACTGAATATGCATGATCTAATTGAAAATCAGTGAGAGGGAAGTTAAGTCTACTTAAAGTTTCCCCAAAGTTTCTTGGAGGGCACAAAGAATTGCTGACACCTCTCACCGCTGTCCATGAATCAATCGATTCGTCATCCATCTCCCAGACTCAAGGTAATATTTAAGCAATTAAACATTATTTTTTCCAGCTTGAGATCTGAAAATTTCATTAATTGCCTAATGGACCTGATCGCATTTGGCATCCGGACATCTGATATCAGCATTTCCCTTTTCCATTATTTCACTGATTTGAAAAGCGCCTTAATGACATCCCAAAACCATTTTTCTTAAATAAATATTTGTTTGAAGGGCTTAACCAAATGAGATGTGGATCGTGATGACATCACACCCAAAAGGCCCAATGATGTGTTTTGATACATCATTTTATTAGCTTTGGCAACCATAGAATCCCAAGAGTACAGAAGGAGGCCATTCGGCCTATCGTATCTATACCGACCACAGTACTACCCAGGCTCTATACCCACAACCTCACGCATTTACCCTGCTAATCCCCCTGACACTAGGGGCAATTTAGCATGGCCAATCAACCTAACCCGCACATCTTTGGACTGTAGGAGGAAACTGGAGCACCCGGAGGAAATTCACGCAGACGCGGGGTGAATGTACAAACTCCACACAGACAGTGACCCAAGCCAAGAATCAAACCCGGGACCCTAGAGCTGTGAGGCAGCAGTGCTAAGCACTCTGCCACCGTGTGGACAAATTCCGAGAGTTTGAACCACATGATTTCTGAACAAATAATCAAACAAGTTATTTCGGTCCTCATTGCCAATATTTTCAAGAGTCTAACAAATGAAAGTGTCCAAAAATAAGAGAAAAACACACAACGTTTAACGTTTAATTTCTGGACACGTCAGGGCAATCCTGAAGGATCAGTAACAGTCAAGCAGACATTGCAGCTTTGTGAGAAAATCCTTGTCTACAAAATAAGGTTTCTTCAATCAAAGCAAAGTACTACAGATGCTGGAAATCTGAAATAAAAACTGAAAATGATAGATAAACTCAGCAGGTTCTGCACCATCTGCGGAGAAAGAAACAGAGTTAACATTTTGAGTCCATGTGACCCTTCTACAGAAATGAAGAGGGGTGGAAATGTGATCATAGAATCCCTACAGCACAGAAGGAGGCCATTCGGCCCATTGAGTCTTTACCAACCAATGCCACCCAAGCCCTATTCCCGTAACCCTCATTTATGCTGCTAATTCCCCTGACACCAGGAGCAATTTAGCATGGCCAATCAACCTAACCCGCACATCTTTTGGGCCGTGGGAGGAAACTGTAGCACCCGGAGGAAACCCACGCAGACATGGGGAGAATGTGCAGACTCCACACAGAAAGTGACCCACGGACAGTGGAATTGAACCCAGGTCCCTGGCACTGTGAGGCAGCAGTGCTAACCACTGTGCTACCGTGCCATCCATGATGAATTATATAGTTGGAGAAGAGGGTGATGGAGAATAGAAGGGCAGGGATAGGTTGATGTAAAGGGGTTCTCACTGGAGTGACGGAGGTTGAGGGGAGACCTGATAGAAGTCTACAAGATTATGAGAGCCATGGACAGAGTGGATAGTCAGAAGCTTTTTCCCAGGGTGGAAGAGTCAATTACCAGGGAGCACAGGTTTAAGGTGCGAGGGGCAAGGTTTAAAGGAGATGTACGAGGCAGATTTTTTACACAGAGAGCAGTGGGTGCCTGGAACTCATTGCCCAGGGAGGTAGTGGAAGTGGATACGGTAGTGACTTTTAAGTCTTCTTAAGTATCTTTTAAGTATCTTGACAAGTACATGAATAGGATGGGAATAGAGGGATATGGTCCCCGGAAGGGTAGGGGGATTTAGTTAAGTCGGCAGCATGGTCGGTGCAGGCTTGGAGGGCCGAAGGGCCTGTTCCTGTGCTGTAATTTTCTTTGTTCTTTGAGAGATTGACAAAGATGTCATGTACATAAAACAAAAGAGGGTGTTAATGATGCCATTATGGGCTGAAGAAGATGCTAATAGTGGCAAAAGATAAGACAGCAGAATGTATTAATAGGAGAACAAAGGTCAGTGCTCTGTGGGAGCAAAACTGAAGAATAAGGGTCAGGAGGCCATGTGGGGGAGTTCTGTTGGGGCCAGCCCTTTCAACTCAGCATCTTGCTCTCATGCCCACAAGTCCATCCTTGGCCTGCTGCAAAGCTCCAGTGATCCCAACGCAAACTGGGGGAATAACACCTCCACCGGGATTCTACCGCCCCGCCCACCATGGAATAGGAGCAGGCGAGGGGCAGACAACGGAAATATCCATTGACCGGGCCATAAACCCTCTCCACTCATCTTCTGATTAGGCATGTTCCAGCTTCCTGGACTCAACTTTGAGGTCAACAACTTTAGACTGTGACTGTACCCCTCTTTCTTGACCTATCCCCACTTTTTTTTTTCTTTGGTTCCCTTGACTTCCGATGGAGCACCACCCCACCAAAGCCCCCTTGCCCCCACGCCTTCCCAGCCGAAATCAAAATTTGATTTTTCTGGCCTTGCACCCCAGACCCGCCATCCACTTGCCAACCTGAAATTTGAGACTGGGCAGGAAAAGGCCGTTGAGTGGTCATTAAGGAGCCACTTAAACTCCTTAATTGGGGCAAAGATGGGTTTGCCACCAGAGGCACTGACTGCTCCAGAATGAAATTGCTACCTGGTCAGCAAGTACCCCGGAAGGAATCCCACCCATGCAATTTCACACTCCACACACCCCCCACACCCCTACTGCCCCCTTCCCCCAGCCCTTGCCCCGGTCCCCCATTTCAGCTGCAGTGGGTGTTGGGGGAAGGGGGGAATGTGTAAAATTTTTACCTTGCTCTTGAAAGATAAACCACTTGAAGCCAGGTTGAAGTGCTCAGGTTCTTTATCCAAGGGCTTTATCACTCAAAAAGGCGACATTTATAATTCATCACTAATATTTTATTCAGTATTCCAATGGAAATTGATATGTTAAGTGTATTTTGTTTTGTTTTTTGATCTGCACTCTTGAATGGATGCACAGTAACTTTTGCCCTTCTGCACAACACTCAAAGGGATTTCCATTAGCCAGATTGTGAGGTGCAACTTCTGACAACACCTCCATATCATCACCGTTCTAAAAGTGCTTCATTGGCTGGAAGGAGCTTCGGGATGCCCTGGAGGGATGAAAGGTACGATAATATCACACTTTATTCCCTTTAGTGAACATAAATGAACATTCCCGGAACAACAGCGGATTCTAAAGCTTTCTTCCATCTTCAAATCAATTGATTCCCAATTGCTAGATTCTAAGTACAACCACAACTATCATTTTTCTATCATTTTACTGAATAGATGCACTGCCAATTATTTAACCAATGACAAGTGATACAACAAAAATACCTTTCAGTAAAATATCAAATTAAAAACAGAAAATGCTGCATCAGCTCAGCAGGTCTAGCAGTATCTGTGGAGAGAGAAGCAGAGATAATGTTTCAAATCCGCATTTTCTGTTTTCATTTCAGATTTCCAGCATCCGCAGTATTTTGCTTTGACTTTTAAATAAAAGTGCCCCATCTACAGTGTTTACAATACCACCCACTTTGTCTCACTGACAAGTTTGAGCATGTGGCGTTCTGTCTTATCATTTTAGTCAGTCATAAAGATGATGACTCATTAATACGGAAGCAAAAGTTCTCGTGAGGGAAATTGTCCGCACAAAGTCCCCAGTCGGATTTGAACTCACAATCACTGCTGCCTCATAGCGCCAGGAGCTTAGGTTCAATTCTAGTCTTTGTAGACGTGATGTGGAGATGCCAGCGTTGGACTGGGGTGGGTACTATAAGAAGTCTCACAACACCAGGTTAAAGTCCAACAGGTTTACTTGGAATCGCAAGCTTATGGAGCGCTGCCCCTTCATCAGGTGAGTGGAGAGGTAGGTTTCAGAAAAAAGGCATATATAGATAAAGACACAGTTGCAAGATAATGGTTGGAATGCGAGTCTTTACTGCTTTGGTGGAGTTTGCACATTCTCCCCGTGTTTGCGTGGGTTTACTCCTGGTGCCCCGGTTTCCTCCCACAATCCAAAGATGTGTAGGTTAGGTGGATTAATTGTCCATTAGTATCCCAAGATGTACAGGTTAGATGGATTCGCTATGGGAAAGGGCTGGGTGGTGGTCCTGGGTAAGCTATACTGTCAGAGAGTCGGTGCAGACTCAATGGGCTGAATGGTCTCCTTCTGCACTGCAGGGATTCTATGACATGATCTATTGGTGCACCATCTGCAAGATTGGCTGGGCAGTGACAAATTTAAGGCAAGGGACAATCAGCCGGGGAACAAAAATTGGAGACGTTTTGGTGGATTGTCAGGCACGTTAAAATTTGAAACTTCCAGGGAAGCTCAGAGGTACCCATAGTAAGTTTGAAAGGAGATCCCACACAATGGGAAAGAGAGATTTAAGCACAGCGGGAGCTCACCTCTCTCTTTCAGTTCGTTCTGGAAATATGCAGATAAGGCAGCATCTGGACGAAGACACAGTAAGTAGTCTCACAACACCAGGTTAAAGTCCAACAGGTTTATTTGGTAGCATGAGCTTTCGCAGGGCTGCTCCTTCATCTCTATCTGGAAATGGAGAAATAGAGTAAATGGGTGGAATTTTTCCAAATATCAACAAAGGCTGATAGCGGGCAGGAAGAGTGCCAGAACCTGTCTCTGCCATCTTGTTTGAGACATAGTACAACAAATGCAAAGGGGTGGGTCCCACCTCGTCACCTTGGTGGCGTGGGCACTGATTCAACCCCTGTCCCACCAGTATTTAAGGGTGGGATTTTGTGTCCCAATTTGCAGCGAACGTAATTGGCGACTGGGGTGCAAAATATCACGAGAGGCCACAAGTGCGACTTGTACTAATGGGATTTTCTAGAGAGATTGTCCCCACCCCCTGCCAATGACATAACCAGGTTCCCACCATGCAACAGCGGGAACTCCATTTGCACACATTAGTATCTGATGATAGGGCCTCACGCAGCGGCTGGTGGGGGGAGGGAAATGTGGGGGGGCGGGGGAGAGACAATCCCCATCACACTTTCACCTTGACATGAAACGCAATTTGGACATAGAAACATAGAAAAACTACAGCATAAAACAGGTCCTTCGGCCCCACAAGTTGTGCCGAACATATTCCTACCTTTTAGGCCTACTTATAACCCTCCATCCTATTAAGTCCCATGTACTCATCCAGGAGTCTCTTAAAAGACCCTATTGAGTTTGCCTCCACCACCACTGACGGCAGCCGACTCCACTCGCCCACCACCCTCTCCCATCCGCTCCCATCACCGATCCCACCCAATCAAAACAGGAGCAGAAACTTGCCTCCCCCTCCCTCCCAACAATCTTTCAGGTTGTCAACCTTTTATCCGGAGTAGAAGACGTTGAAGATTTTACAGTTTAGAAGCAAGTGTGAAGCCAAGAAAATGAGGTGGAGGTGGAAATAACAAAAGGGAAGCTTTGCCTGTGATAAGGTGAGAGCAGGTGTGATTAAATGACTAAAGGAAGCCAAAATGGGGAGCTTCTCAATGGGGAAAGACTTCGGAAATCTGAAGCACAGAGGGAGTTGGGAGTCCTGATTCAGGACTCTCTTAAGGTTAATGTGCAAGTTCAGTTGGCAATTAGGAAGGCAAATTCAATGTTTGCATTCATTTCTAGAGGGCTAGAATACAAGAGCAGGGATGTGTTGGAGTAAAAATTGAAACTGTGACCTTGGAGAGTTAATAAGTGCAGAACTAACTGCACTCAGCACTTATCATGTGGTTAACAAAGAACATCCTGGTGGTGTATAAAAAACTACAGAACAGACAAAAAACCAGACTTTGAGGTCCAGATGGTCAGTTTAGCTTAAGAAAAAGCAGAACCGAAACAGATAAAGCGGAACCAAACAATAAGTTTTGTTAACGATTGTTTTTGAAGGAATGTGAGTGGAGGTCAATTGTTGCTAGGGGGGCATAATTGGCTAATGCATGTAACCACCCAAAGCTAATGATGAGATAACCACTGATGTCTGTATGATTGAAGTGTATATAAAACGGCTCGCCGCCACTCCAAATCAAGAAGTTGACTGTGAGCACTGCGGAGTGCCCAGCACTTCTCCCAAAGCTTTGTCCAATAAACTGCATGTTGAATCTTTAAACCTGACTCTCAGCGCCCGATTTTACCATTTGGAGTCTAAGGGCCGGATCCAGGCGTAATGCAGATCCGAGCCCGGAATCCTCTTTGCAGCGCGCCCATATGCTTTTTGCCGGCTCCAGTCCGATCCGCGCAGTGGGCGGGGCTTAGCACTGCTGGAATGATCAGAGCTCTGAACTGCGCATGTGCAGTTCGAAAAAAAAATCTGAAGCAGCGCGCCCGGGTGCGAAAGAAAAAAACAGTAGAGAGAGCAGAGACGGGGAGAGGTGGGGGGGGGGGGGGGGGGGGGGGGGGGGAGGATGGACTTGGGAGAATCTTGCAAACTGAAAATAATGTAGCATCTTCTTTGTGCTGCCTAACTATCTATGGGAAAGGTAATTAAACTACAGTGTCCCAGTGAGCAATTAGTGACCTGTATAATACATTTGTGATCTGTAACTGGATTGTTGATGTCCCTGTAGCCATGAGCCAGGTGCTCCAATGTTCAGAGTCATGTGGTGAACTTGGAAGAATTGTCCCAGTGGTGGAACTTGGTTGGAAATAAGATTCAAGGAGATTACTAAATCTGGGAAATCAACCATAGTGAAAAGAAGTTTGTATTGGCAACTCTTCTCTCACATTCCATGGCAGATGTGCCCCTACTTATGAATGTGATTTGCATGAGCAACGTTGGGTGCAGCTAAACTGCCTCTGGAGCAGCCTTGGATCCTTTCTTTCATCTTGTTTTCATCTGAACATTGCACAGAATTAGAGGAATTCTCTTTGGAAGATAATGTCAAAATTATAATCGCAGGAACTAAAAACCTGACGGTCAAAAATTTGGGAAAATATTTCAAAATATATATCCCGCCATCCATATTTTGACATATTTTCCCAAATTTTTGACTGTCAGGTTTTTCGTTCCTGCGATTATAATTTTGACATTATCTTCCAAAGGGAATTCCTCTAATTATGTGCAATGTTCAGATGAAAACAAGATGAAAGAAAGGATCCAAGGCTGCTCCAGAGGCAGTTTAGCTGCACCCAACGTTGCCCATGCAAATCACATTCATAAGTAGGGACACATCTGGAGAATTAAAGTGATCAGCTTTGGAGGCCAAGGGCGTGCTTGTGGACAGTATGGAGATATGGAGAGGGGGATTCCCTGGCCTCTCTGGCACGTGATTCTTGGGGTGGGAGGTGGCATGCATTGTGCTGGTGGTAGGATCTTCCGGTCCTGCTGCCATTAATGGGATCTCCCATTGACTGTACCCCGTGCCGCTGGAAAACCTGCGGCGTGGAGTATTCCGTCGGCGGGACCGGAAGGCCCTCCTGGTTTGAACAGCCGGAGAATTCTGGCCATTGAGAAAAGCAATCACCCAGAGACTGTTCAATCTGGTGCGTTTGCATACTGTATAAATGTTTTTGTTAATTTTGCAACATTGCTTGAATCTAGCGAGGAGGCCTGAATTTTTTTATTTGTGGGACTTTGGTGTCGCTGGCTGGCCAGCATTTATTGCCCATCCCTAGTTGCCCTCGGAGGACAGTTGAGAATCAACCACATTTCTGTGGCTCTGGAGTCACATGTAGGCCAGACCAGGTAAAGATGGCAAATTTCCTTCCCGAAACGACATTAGTGAACCAGGTGGGTTTTTCCGACAATCGACAATGTTTTCATGGTCATCAGTAGATTCTTAATTCCAGATATCTTTGAATCATAGAATCCTTACAGATCAGAAGGAGGCCATTCGGCCCATCGAGTCTGCACATACAGCAATCTCACCCAGGTGCTATCCCCGTGACCCCACATGTTTACCCTGCAAATCTCCCTGTCACTAAGGGGCAATTTAACATCGCCAATCCACCTAACCTGCACACCTTTGGACTGTGGGAGGAAACCGGAGCACCAAGAGGAAACCCACGCAGACACAGGGAAAATGTGCAAACTCCGCACAGTGACCCGAGGCTGGAATTAAACCTGAGTCCCTGGAGCTGTGAGGCAGCAGTGCTAGCCACTGTGCTACCTGATATTTTACTGAATTTAAATTCTGCCACTTACCATGGCAGGATTCAAACTGGGTCCCCAGAACATTAGCCTCGTGATAATACCAGTGGACCTTTGCCTCACAATAACTATATAACTATATTTAAATGTATTCTAATCGTGATACCATTATTGAACATCGGGATTCCCGGGAACATCAGGATTCCCGCTATGTCACTGCGGAGGGACAGAGACGTTCACCATGGGAAATCCCGTTGACATAAATCCTGTTTTGGGACTCCCATGGGATTTTCTAATCCCACTCCCCCCAAAAATAGGAGCGGATCAGAAAATCCACCCCCCCCCCCCCACCCCATATGTAGCTGCTGACACAGACTCAGGTCAGCAGACAAGACACAACCCCAGACATAGATGTAGATGAAGGTACAGATAAATGACCCTCTTCCGAGCCTGCGGTTTTGGAGCAACAAGAGATGATAATACAAAAACATGATGTGGAGATGCCGGCGTTGGACTGGGGTGGGCACAGTAAGAAGTCTCACAACACCAGGTTAAAGTCCAACAGGTTTATTTGGAATCATGAGCTTTCAGAGCGCTGCTCCTTCATCAGGCGAATGATCAGACTCACCTGATGAAGGAGCAGCGCTCCAAAAGCTCGTGATTGTCTGCTATGTCAGAGCAGCTCTCTCCACAGGTGCTGTCAGACCTGCTGAGTTTTTCCAGTATTTTCTGTTTTTGTTTCAGATTCCAGCATCCGCAGTACTTTACCTTTGTAAGAGATTATAATGATGATTAGTAACCTGGTACACAGCCACAACTTCCATGTTCTTCACAAATAACAGAGGCACAGCATAAATCTTGATTCGAGTGTTTGGACCCTATTCTTTATTTGGCTAAAGTATATTCAGATGCTTGTATATGAGATACAGATGTTGCCAAATCATCAAAAATTGAATGCATTTCCTGTTTAAATATCTTTAAAAACTTTTTAATGTCTTTGCAATACTTTGGGAGTCTGTTTGAGCTGCTTACTGTTTAGCTTAGCATGTTTAAAAGGAGCTCACTCCATTCTGTTAGCCAAGAGTGTATAACATGAACTTATTCTATACGTAGAAGGGAGGACCTTGCATTGCTTTAACACCTTTCCCATCCTCTGAAAGGACTTGCCAATCAATGAATTTACTTCTGAGGGTTAAAATGCTGCTAAATAAGCAAATTATCGGCAGATATGAACATTGCAGTGTTCCTGGAACAGCAAATGGATTAAGTAAAACCACCCGCTAATCTGACCCTGAATTCCTACAGAGATTTGTCTGGGCACCAGCCATGGGCTTGTCTCACAGTCGGCTTTAGCTTCTTACTAATATTTATTTGCGACATTTGTTATTGTTCTGTCTTTTATCTCCCCTGTTGATATTCTCCTTGCCAAGCCTACATTCCAGGTCAAAAGGGTGGCGTTATCAGTATGGTCCCAGATGACAGTCCATGTTGCTTTATCATTGGCTCTCAACTCAAAGGTGTGCAGGTTAGGTGAATTGGTCATGCTAACTTGTCCCTTAGTCTCCCAAGATGTCGAAGTCAGGGGGAATTAACCATGGTAAATTCGCAGGATTATAAGGATGGAGCAAAGTGTGGGGGGGAGTGGGCCTGGGTAAGATGCTGAGTCAGTGCATGCTCAATGGGCTGAATGGCTTCACTCTGCACTGTAGGGATTCTATGATTCAATGATTTGTAAGGGCAGCTCTCTGACACTGATGCTCAGCATATCATGAGTTCAGCCTGGCAGCCATCTTAAAGACTGGGGGTGGGATTTTCCAGCCGCGCTCACCCCAAAACCAGAAAATCCTGCCCGAGATCAATGGAGTTTTGCTTGGTCCACCCGCTATGATTCTTGTGGCGTGCGGGACGGGTAAATTCCCCCCTGGGTTTGTAGTAGCTGTTAAGTAGCATTTAACATTTTCACCCTTTCTCCCCTAAGTACCTTCATGGTCTCCCTCTCTCCCTTCCTCCCTCCCTCCCTATCTCTGGAACCACCTCCAGCCGTCCAATTGTCTTGAGATCACAGCCCTGCTCCCATTCCAGCTTCTCGTGCATCCTCTGATTTCAATTGCTCTGCACTTCGCATTTAATTGGTACCCACCAGAGCCTTAAACTCTGAAATTCCCTCCCTTAACCTCAC
This sequence comes from Mustelus asterias, assembly GCF_964213995.1. Lineage (NCBI taxonomy): Eukaryota > Metazoa > Chordata > Chondrichthyes > Carcharhiniformes > Triakidae > Mustelus > Mustelus asterias. Next base: position 12,227,144 of record NC_135803.1, read on the forward strand.
CATCACTCTATCCCTCTCTTTTCTTTTTAAGGTAATGGGGAGACGTGGCAGGCAGTCTCACTGAATCCAGAGAGCCAGACTAATGTCCTGGGGGACCTGGGTTTTCACTTCCAGTACAGCAGCAGTTGGCAACTTAAGTTCAGTTGATAAATCTGTGGGTGGCATGGTGGCACAGTGGTTAGCACTGCTGCCTCGCAGCGCCAGGGACCCAGCATCGATTCCCGGCTTGGGTGACTGTGGGTGCGGAGTTTGCATGTTCTCCCCGTGTCTGCGTGGGTTTCTTCTGGGTGCTCCGGTTTCCTCCCACAGTCCAGAAGATGTGCTGGTTAGGTGCATTGCCCATGCTAACTTCCCCCTTAGTGTAGCTGAACTGGCGCTGGAATGTGGCAACCAGGGGATTTTCACAGTAACTTCATTGCAGTGTTAATATAAGCCTACTTGTGACAAAAGTAAATAAACTTCAAACTTGAAAAAATCTTGGAATGCAAAGCTGGCCTTAATAACGGTGACCATGACAACTATCATCGATTGTTGTAAAAACCTATCTGGTTTAGGGAAGGAAATCTGCTATCCTTACCTGGTCTGGCTTACATGTGACTCCAGACCCAGCGGTTGACTCTTCATTGCCCTCTGAAATGGCCTGACAAGCCACTCAGTTCAAGGGGCAATTAGAAATGGGCACCATAGAAAGCATTGTTTCTGGTTATACCACAGATTGGTATGGCTCCTGCTCGTGAATGAAGCCCAATCCATCACGCAAACCAGCCTCCCATCCATTGACTCTCTGTCTACACTTCCCGCTGCCTCGGCAAAGCAGCCAGCATAATCAAGGACCCCACGCATCCCGGACATTCTCTCTTCCAACTTCTTCCATTGGGAAAAACATACAAAAATCTGAGGTCATGTACCAACCAACTCAAGAACAGCTTCTTCCCTGCTGCCATCAGGCTTTTGAATGGACCTACCTCGCACTAAGTTGTTCTTTCGCTACACCCTATCTATGACTGTAACACTACATTCTGCACTCCCTCCTTTCCCTCTCTATGAACAGTATGCTTTGTCTGTATAGTGCACAAGAAACAATACTTTTCACTGTATACTAATACAACAATAAATCAAATCAAATCAGAAAGGCTGGTCTTGCCAGCAATGCCCTCATCCCAAGAAAGAAAAAACTCTCCTTAAAGTGACCTTTTTGACATCTGCCCAAATATTGCCTTATGTGGCCCTGTGTTAAATTTCGTTGGATAACATTCTGATGAAGCACTTTGAGATGTTTTATGATGTTAAAATTGCTATCCAAATGCAAGTTATTGTTAATGTTCGACCATTCACATAGCTTCTGTCATTCCATAGCACATGGGGAGAGTCAGGGCTGGAATATTTGGGGCGTAGAGAGTAGAGACTGTGGGCATCGAGGTTGGGCAACGAGACATGGTGGGCCCTAATTATTGGATGTTTTAAAGGATATAGATGTCAGGTATCCCCTCAACACCAATTCCAATAGTTTTCCAGCAATTTAATGAAGGATGTGTTAGATTGTGAAAGACTCGCACTCCCCTTTTCAGTGACTACTTACATTGAGATGTCTTGGGCATCTCAAACATCTTGCAGACACTTCCCACCTCAGAATCACTGTAGTGCAGAAGGAGGCCTATTGGTCCATCAAGCCTGCACTCACTCTCACACAGATTCTGGTTGGAATTCTCTGGCCATTCATGTCGGCAGGATTCTCCAGTCCTGCCGGCAATGCACTCCTGCCTGCGAGCTTCCCACCAGCATGGGGTGACACCAATGGGAATTCCCAGGGAGAATGTGCAGACTCCACACAGACAGTCACCCAAGGCTGCGATCGAACCCGGGTCCCCGGCTCTGTGAGGCTGCAGTGCTCACCACTGTGCCACCGTGCCGCCCTTACCTTGCTGCAGACAACAATTATTTTAATTCCTCCGCTGGAATTCAGCTCTTGCTGTTTGGACTACAGCCAGGCTTGGGTGGTGCAGGGAGCGATCCTGATAAGCCTCCGTCCCCAAGTCTCTGGGGTTGGAGCTGGTTGAGAAAACCAGCGATTGTAAGTTCAAATCCAACTGAAGGCTTTGTGCAGGCAATTTCCCCCACGAGGACTTGTACTTCAGCTGTAATTATTCACCACATTTATTCCTGAATAAAATAATGAGACAGAAAGTCACACGTTTAAACTTGCCAGTGAGGCAAAAGTAGGTGGCCTTGTAAGCATTGTAGATGGAAGCATAAAATTATAAAGATGTGCCAGATTGTGTGAATGGGAAAAATTGTGGTTAATTGATTTGGGATTTAATGGGGGAAGACAGTGGCATAGTGGTAATATCACTGGACTAGTGATATCTAGAAGCCCAGGCTAATGTTCTGGGGCAAGTGTTCAAATCCCATTTCAGCAGCTGATTGTCATAAAAATCCATCTGCTTCACTGATGCCCCATTAGGGAAGGAAATCTGCCACCCTTACCTGGTCTGGTCTGGTCGGGTCTACGGGTGACTCCAGATCCAAAGCAAAGAACAAAGAACAAAGAAAATTACAGCACAGGAACAGGCCCTTCGGCCCTCCAAGCTTGCACCAACCATGCTGCCCGTCTGAACTAAAACCCCCTACTCTTTCGGGGGCCATATCTCTCTATTCCTATCCTATTCATGTATTTGTCAAGACGCCCCTTAAAACTCACTATCGTATCTGCTTCCATTACCTCCCCGGCAGCAAGTTAACAAGTTCCAGGCCCCCTCTGTGTAAAAAACTTACCTCGTACATTTCCTTTACACCTTGCCCCTCCCACTTTAAACCTATTCCCCCTAGTAGTTGACTCTTCCACCCTGAGAAAAAGCTTCTGACTATCCACTCTGTCCATGCCCCTCATAATCTCCATCAGGTTGCCCCTCAACCTCCGTCATTCCAATGAGAATAAACCAAGTTTCTCCAACCTCTCCTCCTAGCTAATGCCCTCCATACCAGGTAATTTTTTCTGTGCCCTCTCCAAAGCCTTCACATCCTTCAATATATTTGACTCTCAAACTGGCAATCTGGTAATGTGGTTGACTCTTAAATACCCTCTGCAAGCAAGTCACACAGTTCAAGGGCAATTAGATTCGAACAACATACACTTGCCCCTCCAGCGACACCCACATCTCGTGAAAGAATAAGGAGGAGTTGTGAGGTCATCCACCTAAAGAGGATAGGACAAGGTACTTTGAAAACTCAAACAGTGGCGGTCCAAAGAGAATTGTGGATCCAGGTACATAGATCATTAAATTGTCATGAACAGGTACAGGAAATAATCGAATGGATGGAAGGAATGCTGTCCTTTATAGTCAGAGAGCAAAAATACAAGGGGTTCGAAGTCCAAAGATGTGCGGGTTAGGTTGATTGGCTAGGTTAAAAATTGCCCCTTAGAGTCCTGGGATGCATAGGTTAGAGGGATTAGCGGGTAAATATGTGGGGGTAGGGCCTGGGTGGGATTGTGGTCGGTGCAGACTCGATGGGCCGAATGGCCTCCTTCTGCACTGTAGGGTTTCTATGATTTCTATGCTTCAGTTCTCTAGACCCCCAATCAGACACTAAGACTGTGAGAACTTCTGGGCACCACCCACTAAGAAGGAAACACTGACCTCGAAGGGAGTGCAGCGGCCATTTTACTAAATTAACGATTTTATATACTCTTTTCAGAAGGGAGTTCCAGGATTTTGACCCAGCAAGTGAAAGAACGGCAATATAGTTCCAAGTTCCGCACTGAATTACACAACTGCGCCCCAGCTGACAGCGTTACTGTTCTCATCTGTATGCTCATGCACACAGTCTGCATGGGAAACATAGAAACTAGGAGCAGGAGGAGGCCATTCAGCCCTTCGAGCCTGCCCCACCATTCATATTGATCATGGCTGATTATCAAATCTAATGGCCGGAATGTTCCGGCTATTCACATCAGCGGAATGTTCCCATCCCGCTGCAGTGAACGGAGATTTGGCTGGCCGCCAAATTCTCCAACCTCGCTACAGCGGGAGTGTTGTGTGAACGGCCAGTAAGGTCGCACCTGATCCTGCCTTCCCCCCATATCCCTTAATCCCTTCAGCCCCAAGAGCTATGTCTAATTTCCCTTTGAAATCACACAACGTTTTGCCCTCAACTACTTTCTGTGGTAGTGAATTCCACACATTCACCACCCTCCGGGTGAAGAAACGTCTCCTCACCTCTATCCAAAACCAAACACTGTGGCAATAATGGTAGTATGAAAGGTTGGACAGTGGTGGCGGGGGGGGGGGGGGGGGGGTGGTGGTGGGGGCGGGGGGGGGGTGGGGGGGGTGGCGGGTGGGGAGCGGGGGCGGGTGGTGCACACAGAATATAAAGACTTGAATAATGTCACAAACGATCATAAATTGGCAAAAAAAACACTTTTCATTTGTCATCACACCCCAGATATAGTGACAGAATGCACTTGAAACTGAATAAGTCGTTAGTCTGGTTAGTTGGAGCAGTAGCAAAGGTGCACTTAAGCACTGTGACTCATTAACACTTTGGTTTTCCCCCAGCTCATTTCGTTAATTGACTGCACTATTTAATTAAGCATGCCAGGGTGGGGAATTTTCACTGCAGAGTGATTATAGCATTGACATTTGCAATGCAGAGGCCTGGAATAATGATCCAGAAGCACTGGGTCAAATTACCCCAAAAGAACTGGAGAATTTAAATTCAACAAATTAAATAAATGAGGGATAACACAAAGTTAGTAGCAGTAACAGGGACCAGGGCAAATCTTCCATTTTCGGAGGGTGTCTCGCTCGTTGCCTGAAACAATGGTGAGGCCCCCATGCTGACTCTGAGGAGGAAGGTCTTTCACACCTTCTGCCCATCAGGCAGTTAAGTGGGCAGCAGGAGCCCCCCCCCCCCCCCCCCCCACCTCCCTGCTCTGGACTGAGGACAGTAAGAAGTCTCACAACACCAGGTTAAAGTCCAACAGATTTATTTGGTAGCAAATACCATAAGCTTTCGGAGCACAGCTCCTTCGTCAGATGGAGTGGATGATATGATATCTGGCTGAGGACCCCAGAGGACAACTTCCCGCCCATCAAATGTTGCTGGCCAATGTGTGGTCAGCAGCTCTTGCACTCAGTGGTGCCACAGAGGAGGCCGTGATGGTTGCCAGAGTGACATCCCCTCCCTGGAAGCCCAGGATCGCGGGGTGACCCTGGACGAAGGCCAGTGCCGTTGGGGGGGCTCTTGTGGTGTGGTGGGCTGAAGGGAAGAGGGTGGTTATGGGGTTCGGCAGCAGAGGCAAGGGGTTGGCTGTCAGAACCCACCCCACCCCTCGTGCCCCTTGTCCATGCCCTGCATCATGCACAGATTATGCAGTTTGACCATAAGACCCTAAGACATAGGAGCAGAATTAGGCCACTCGGCCCATCGAATCATTTAATCATGGTTAATTTTCTTCTCATCCCCATTCTCCTGTCTTTTCCCCATAATCCTTGATCCCCTTATCAATCAAGAACCTATCTATCTCTGTCTTAAAGACACTCAATGACCTGGCCTCTACAGCCTTCTGCGGCAAAGAGTTCCACAGATTCACCACTCTCTGGCTGAAGAAATCCCTCCTCATCTCTGTTTTAAAGGATGGTCCCTTTAGCCTGAGGTTGTGCCCTCTGCTTCTAGTTTGAGGGATCATTACCCCCTGCCACCCCCACCCCACCCTCCAGCTGAATTGCAGGTTTTACCATTCATGCAGGTCACATGTCTGCAGGCCCACCTGGCGCTGGGAGATCACAGCAGTGGTGAAAAGAGGCCCTTAAGTGGCATTAATTGCTCACTTCAGGGACTCAAGTGGAGGTGGGTGGGAAGGTCGATTACGGGCCTTGCAACCCAGAACTTAGTAGAGGTGAGCAGACGTTGGGTATCAGTCCTAAATCTGCTCCCCCTTATTTTGAGGCCATGTCCCCTACTTCTAGTTTCACCTGCCATTGGAAACAACTTCCTTGCTTCTATCTTATCTATTCCCTTCATAATCTTATATGTTTCCACAAGATCGCCCCTCATTCTTCTGAATTCCAATGAGTATAGCCCCTGTCTATACCGGAAAAACACCCATTTACCCCCACTCTTTGCTTTGTGTTAGTTAACCAATCCTCTATCCATGCTAATACATTACCTGTAACACCGTGCACCTTTATCTTATGCAGCAACCTTTGGTGCAGCATCTTGTCAAATGCCTTCTGGAAATCCAGATACACCACATCCACAGGTTCCGCATTGTCCACTGTTCATAGTTCATGAAGGTGGACAAATGTAAAATTATTTCTGTGATTCATCACACACCATCCTGACTTGCAACTCTTCCTTCACTATCATGGGACAAAATCCTGGGATCTCCTCCCCAACAGCACTATTGGGGTACTTACACTACACGGATTGCCGTGGTTCAAGGTTCACGATTGGTGGATTGATCATGTGTCCAAAGATGTGCAGGTTCGTCTGATTAGCCATGGTAACTCATTGAGAATCAGAGAATCCCTATAGTGCAGAAGGAGTCCATTCGGCCCATCGAGTCTGCACCGACCACAATTCCATCCAGGCCCTATTCCCATAACCCCACACATTCACCCTGCTAATACCCCTGACACTAGCGTCAATTTAACATGGCCAATCAACCTAACCCATCTTTGGACTGTGGGAGGAAACTGGAGCACCCAGAGGAAACTCACGCAGACACGAGGAGAACATGCAAACTCCACACAGACAGTGACCCGAGGCCGGAATTGAACCCGGGTCCCTGGAGCTGTGAGGCAGCAGTGCTAACCACTGTGCCATGTGTGGTTACGGGGATAGGGCGAGGGAGAGGGGCTGGGTAAGATACTCTGTCAAAGAGTCAGTGCAGATTCGATGAGCCACATGTCCCCTTCAGCACCATAGGGATTGTATGGCCCTATGAAGACCACCTTCCCAAGGGAAATTTGGGATGGGCAATAAACAATTGGAATTCTCCCATGCCTCGACGGTGGGCTTAATGGTGGTGTAGAATCCTGGAAGATGAACATCAATGCATCCACTATTTCTTGGGCCACTTCAAGTCCTCTGGGGTGCAGATTATCAAGCCCTGGGGATTTATTGGCCTTCAATCCCATCAGTTTCCCCACCACCATTTCTCTACTCGTACTGATCTCCTCCCTCTCACTAAAACCCTGTGTTCCCCAACATTTCTGATATCTTATTTGTGTCCTCCTTTGTGAAGATGGAACCAAAGGATGTTTCTATGTTTTTTCTGTCATTTCTCTGTACTCACAGAGGGAGAATTTAGACATTTTGGAATTTTCTTCATGTAGCTTACTCTTTTCCAAAACCTCAAACCTGGGAATTGAGAGATCCTATGTATGCTTAGCCCTGTTTGCCTCAGTCAATGCAAAGACTTCATTTTAAGATGCTTCTGCTTATCCAATTACATTTAAATACTAGACTGTGGAGGTTGACGACAACATTTTAAAACTCAGAAGGCATGCTGGATTATCTAAAAATTGAGTGCATTCTTGAAGGGTACTCAGCAGGCAAACAACCGCAGCTGCAAGGACTTGTTTCTCTAGGCAGAGACAGACTGCGAGAAACATTTCCAATAAGGAGATAAGGGTTGAGATATGTTGTGGACTTTGGTGTATGTTTGTGCAGTTTGTTTACGAGGTCAGTGTGTTCAAGTCTCAGTACAGGGGCTGGCAGTAAAAACCAGTCCCAAGTTCACTTCACTTTTTCTCTGCTTCTGTCATGATTTAATTTTCTTTAAGTTCTGTTCAATAAAAGAAATTCATTTAAAAAATCATACCAAGTGCTGTCCCCTCATCTATTCAAAGGAATAAGTGGACCCAACAGGAATACTTTCTTTCCGTTCTCTACATTCCTTAGACTCGAAAAACCCAAACCTGGTGGCACTGAATCTGCTCCCGAATGCGGATTTGTCCTGAAACGTAAACTCTGTTTCTCTCTTCGCATGTGCCATCTGATGTGCCACATATTTCCTCAATTTCCTTTTCTCAAAATTTCAATCTTTCATTTTATCAACCTTACATATCTTTTGCCCATCTTCCCCAAAACAAAACTGTGCCAACTGTGGTCAAAGGTGAAAGCGTCAGCTGTGATTAACTGGAGCTATTTTTTTTTTAAGTTCATTTATTAGTGTCACAAGTAGGCTTACATTAACACCGCAATGAAGTTACTGTGAAATCCCCTAGTCACCACACTCTGGTGTCTGTTCGGGTACACTGAGGGAGAATTTAGCAGGGCCAATTTGGCGAACCTGCACATCTTTGGACTGTGGGAGGAAACCGGAGCACCCGGAGGAAACCCACGCAGACACAGGGAGAACGTGCAAATTCCACACAAACAGTGACCAAAGCCGAGAATCAAACTCAGGTCCCTGGCGCTGTGAGGCAGAAGTGGTGGAGGTTTGGGCAGAGGTCCTTTTTAAAAATTCATTCATAGGATGTGGGTATCGTTGGCTAAACTGGCATGAACTGGCCATCCCTAATTGCCCTTGAGAAGGCAGCGGTGAGCCATTTTCTTCAACTGCTGCAGTCCTTGTGGTGTCGGTACACCCGCAGTGCCATTAGGGAGGGGTTCCAGGATTTTGACCCAGCGACAGTGAAGGAAAGGCGATATATTTCAAAGTCAGGATGGTGAGTGACTTGGAGGGGAACTTGAAGGTGGTGGTGAACCCTTGCAGCTGCTGCCCTCGTCCTTCTTGAGGGTATACCCCAGGAGTGGAATTCGCCCATCTGGGACTAAGTCCCATCGCAGGAACGGGGACATGGACATGCAGAGGCTGCTGGAAAAACATACCGTGTCTTCTTGCCCCAACCTCATTAATAATGCACCGAGGGGTCTTGCGCTCTATTCCATGGCAGAGTGTCTATGAAAGCACAAATCCCAGCATTATATCCCATCTGAAAAAGGCACCCAACATCACTTACCCACCATTGAAGAGAGAAGATGGACATCCAAGAACACACTGAGGCAAGATGATGGATCTTCTCATGACCCTGAATCTGGCAGACCCAGCAGTTGATACTCCCCTCACCCATTGCTATTGAGTTCTGTGGTCCAGGGTTGCTGATGACTTTCATCCTAAGCTCTGCAGGCACCCCCAGGCATTATTCAAGTGAGACCCCACTCTTACACACCATCTTGATCCAAATGTGTTCTGGACTTGTGTGTTTTCCCACTGGTGTTGCGGAGAACAGGAAGTGGAGGTGGAGATTCCGATCGGACTTTCAAATGCATCCCAAAAGCATGATGCAAATCACACTGGCCTCCAGCAGGTTTCCTGATCCATCATGGCAGCCGCCAGCAGAAGATTCCAAGGGAAATCCACGCTGACGTGAAGCTGATTTTTGGACTCTGGGTGAATGCTCCCCTTTTTTTTATTCATTCGTGGGCCATGGGCATCGCTGGTTGGCCAGCATTTATTGCCCATCCCTAGTTGTCCTTGGGAAGGTGGTGGTGAGCTGCCTTCTTGAATCACGATGTGGAGTTGCCGGCGTTGGACTGGGGTAAACACAGTAAGAAGTTTAACAACACCAGGTTAAAGTCCAGCAGGTTTATTTGGTAGCGACAACGGATGAATGAACACCGCTCGACAATCACCAGGCAAGACTGTTCTCTTCCTGTTGGGGAGCACTTCAGCGGTCACGGGCATTCGGCCTCTGATATTCGGGTAAGCGTTCTCCAAGGCGGCCTTCGCGACACACGACAGCACAGAGTCGCTGAGCAGAAACTGATAGCCAAGTTCCGCACACACGAGGACGGCCTCAACCGGGATATTGGGTTCATGTCACACTATTTGTAACTCCCACAGTTGCGTGGACCTGCAGAGTTTCACTGGCTGTCTTGTCTGGAGACAATACACATTTTTTAGCCTGTCTTGATGCTCTCTCCACTCACATTGTTTTGTTTCTTAAAGACTTGATTAGTTGTAAGTATTCGCATTCCAACCATTATTCATGTAAATTGAGTCTGTGTCTTTATATGCTCTGTTTGTGAACAGAATTCCCACTCACCTGAAGAAGGGGCTTAGAGCTCCGAAAGCTTGTGTGGCTTTTGCTACCAAATAAACCTGTTGGACTTTAACCTGGTGTTGTTAAACTTCTTTTTGAATCACTGCAGTCCATGTTCTGTGGGTTGACCCACAATGCCGTTAGAGAGGGAATTCCAGGATTTTGACTCAGCGACTGTGAAGGAATGGCGATATATTTCCAAATCAAGATGGTGAGTGGCTTGGGGGGGGAACTTAAAGTTAAAGTTTATGTATTAGTCACAAGTAAGGCTTACATGAACATTGCAATGAAGTTCCTGTGAAATTCCCCTTGCAGGTGGTGGTGTTCCCATGTATCTGCTGCCCTTGTTCTTCCAGATGGAAGTGGCCATGGGTTTGGAAGATGCTGTCTAAGGATCTTTGTTGAATTGCTGCAGTGCATCTTGTAGATAGTACACACTGCTGCTACTGAACGTCAATGTTGAACCCATCAGCAGGGACATGGAAGATTTCAGCCCCAGGACCGGAGACACAAGTCAAAGCAAGCGCTTTGATGTAGTACAAAGAATCATACAATCATAGAATGCCTACAGTGCTGAAGAGACCATTCGGCCCCTCGAATCTGCAACGATGCTGACAGATTATCTCAGACCTTCTCCCTTGTCTTATCCCTGTAAACCCACACATTTCCCATGGCCAATCCACCTAACCTACACATCTTGGGACACCAAGGGGCAATTTAGTATGGTCAATCCACCTAACCAGCATATCTTTGGAGTGTGGGAGGAAACTGAAGCACCCGGAGGAAACCCACGCAAACACGGGGAGAACGTGCAAACCCCACACAGACAGTGACCCAAGGCCGGGTTTGAACCCAAGTCCCTGGAGCTGTGAGGCAGCAGTGCTAACAACTGGGCCACCCTGTACTGAGGGAGCGCTGCACTCTCAGAAGTCCCATCTTTCAGGTGAAAGATTAAACTGACATTGTTGCATTTGATTGGATTTGATTTAGTATTGTCACATTTATTAGCATACAGTGAAAAGTATTGTTTCTTGCATGCTATACAGACAAAGCATACCGTTCATAGAGAAGGAAAGGAGAGAGTGCAGAATGTAGTGTTACAGTCATAACTAGTGTGTTGGGAAAGATGAACTTAATATAAGATTGGTCCATTCAAAAGTTTGATGGCAGCAGGAAAGAAGCTGTTTTTGAGTCGGTTGGTACGTGACCTCAGACTTTTCTATCCTTTTCCCAACGGAAGAAGGTGGAAGAGAGAATGTCCGGGCTGCATGGGGTCCTTAATTATGCTGGCTGTTTTTCCGAGGCAGCGGGAAGTGTAGACAGAGTCAGTGGATGGGAGGCTGGTTTGCGTGATGGATTTCTATCATTACAACAATGATTATGCTTCAAAAGTACTTCATTGGCTGTAAAACATTCTGGGAAGTCCTGCGGTCCTGAAAAGTGCTACATAAATGCAAATCTTTTTTTAAATTAGAAATATATATGCCTCTCTATTCTATTAGCATTTAGATCAAAGCTCCCATTTATCACCTTTGGAATCTCGGCTGAAAGAGGCAGTAATACTTTAGAAATAACAAACATAATTAAATAGATAAAACATTAGCGAGCACAAAACCAGCAACCACAGGACAATTATGTGTCTGGCTCCAAACAGTCAACTCTGCTTTCTGAAGCCTTTAGTCTGTGCCAAGGTTTTCAAGAGTAACTGGCTGGAATTCAAATAATTACTGACTGCAAATTAGACGGAAGGCAAACACATTTGTCACAGAAGACGTTGCCGTATCTGATTTTTTATGGGATGCACAGGGATTTTTGTGTTCATTTATGGGATGTGGGCATCGCTGGCATTCATTACACATCCCTAGTTGTCCTTGAGGAGGTGGCGATGAGCTGCGGGCAGCATGGGACACAAGGGAAAGATCCAACAATGGCTTTTACCATCTCACAAAGTGGGAGAATTTGCATGTGAAGCCTCACATTTCTTGTTTATTTGGCCATGTGTTCTGAGTTGGGTTGGGCGGCTGAATCTCTTTTTGAGGTTATGTGCCTCTGAGAGGAGAAACACACAAAAAGAAACAAGAACTGGTTTCAATGGGTAGAACGCTCACCTCTGAGCCTTAGAAAGCTGGCGATTCAAGTTTCACTGCAAGCATTCTGAGCACATAATCCAGGCAGCAACCTGCCAGCCCAGCACAAAGGGGATTGTTGCTGTTGGAAAAGCTACTGTTCCGATGAGACATTAACTCTGGGCCCCGTCCACTCTCAAAGAACAGGGAGGTTCTATTTGGTACTCTGGCCAATGTTTATCTTAACCCACGTTGCTAAGAAACAGATAATGTACTCAATGAACGCACTAATGGTTGTAGGATCCTGGCAATTTGGCTGCTGCGTTTTCTACATCAGTTTCAGTTTTATGTTTATTTATTAGTGTCATAAGTAGGCTTACATTAACACTGCAATGAAGTTACTGTGAAAATCTCCGAGCCGCCACACTCCAGCACCTGTTCAGGTACAGGTGTTCCGGTTTCCTCCCACAGTCAGTAAGACATGCTGATTAAGTGCATTGACCCGAACAGGCGCTGGAGTGTGGCGACTAGGGGAATTTCACAGTAACTTTATTGCAATGTTAATGTAAGCCTTATTTGTGACTAATAAATAATATATAAACTTTTAGTTCCCTCATCCAAACCATAGATATATTGTGAATATCTGGGGCCCAAGTACTGATCCCTGTGGGACCCCACTAATCAGTGTCAGCCTCTCCAAAAAACACCCGATTATTCCTATCTCTCAATAATTCCAGAAGCAGAGTTACTGAATGTCTTTAAGGCAGAGATAGATGGCTTCTTGTTAGGCAAAGGAATCAAAGGTTATTGGGGTCGATGGGGAATTTGGAATCCAACCCATAAAGGTCAGCCATGATCTTAGTGAGAAGTTTCACAACACCAGGTAAAGTCCAACAAGTTTATCTGGAATCACGAGCTTTCGGAGCACCGCTCCTACATTAGGTGAGCGAGCATCTCCACGTCATGACGATCTTAGTGAATAGTGGAGCAGGTGTGAGGGGCCAATTGGCCGACTTTGCTCCTATTTTATATGTTTCCTGTCTGCTAACCAAATCTCAATCCATGCCAATATATTATCCCAATCTCATGTGCCCTAATTTTGCACACATGGGACTCTTACATGGGACTTTATCAAAAGCTTACTGAAAATCTTTCTAAATATACCACATACACTGGTTCTCCCTTATGTGTTCTGCTAATTATGTCCCCACAAAACTCCAATAGGTTTGTGAAATATGATTTCCCTGTCTTAAATCCATGTTGACTTTGTCTAATCCTGCTGGTACTTTCTAAGTGTCTTGTTACCTCAACCCTTATAGCAGACTCGAGCATTTTCCCTACTGCTAATATTAGTCTAACCAGTCTGTAATCTCCTGTTCCCTCCCTCCCTCCTTTTTTAAATAGCGGTGGTACATTTTCAACCCTTCAATCTGCCAGGATTATTTGAGAATATCGGAAGATGACAACCAATGCATCCACTATTTCCGTGACCACCTTCTTTCTTAGCCTGGGATGAGGATTATGAGGCCCTGCACATTTATCGGTGTGCAATCTCATTAAATTTTTCCATAATTATTTTTCTTTTAGTAACACTGATTTCCTATAATTCTGCCTTCTCACCTTTCTGGGAAGTTATTTGTGCCTTCCTCCAGCAATCAAATATGGTCAATCTTCCAACTGTCTGTGTGGAGTTTGCACATTCTCCTCCTGTCTGCGTGGGTTTCCTCCGGGTGCTCCGGTTTCCTCCCACAGTCCAAAGATGTGCGGGTTAGGATGATTGGCCATGCTAAAAATTGCCCTTAGTGTCCTGAGATGTGTAGGTTAGAGGGATTAGCGGGTAAATATGTAGGGATGTGGGGGTAGGGCCTGGGTGGGATTGTGGTCAGTGCAGACTCGATGGGCCGAATGGCCTCTTTCTGTACTGTAGGGTTTCTATGACTTCTATGACTATGATTATACTCCTCTCTAAGGCAAATATATCCTTCCTTAAATAAATCTGACCACTGCAACAATGCAGAAGAGCAAGCACACCAACAAACCATAAGGTGGGACTTTATTAGATTCTAAGCAAGTAAGTTTATTCATTAGTCACAAGTAGATTTATATTAACATTGCAATGAAGTTACTGTGAAAATCCCCTAGTAGCTACACTCTGGCGCCTGTTCTTGTACACTGAGGGAGAATTTAGCATGGCCAATGCACCTAACCAGCATGTGTTTCAGACTGTGGGAGGAAACCCACGCAGACATGGGCGAACGTGCAGATTCTGCACAGACAGTGACCCAAGCTGGGAATCGAACCCAGGTCCCCGGCACTGAGAGGCAGCAGTGCTAACCACTGTTCCCCCGTGCCACCCATACGTCCTCCCCATATTCACACATGCATACAGTTTTCAAAGAGAATACCCCATTGTTAAACTAAATGGCCAAGGCCACTCAACAGATCTTCCAGGTGATTGTCACATGAGTGTTTCCAAACTCCACTCCCAAAAAATAACACTTCTTTCAAACAATGCTTTCCATTAGCTGTTTTCATTAAGAATCCAGCTCCAGATTTTTCAACTATCCTTTCAAACTAAAGCTACCGCTCCACAGTTTTAATAAGAAACCCAGATCCAGGTTTTCCAACTCTCCTTCCGGGCTTGAAAGCTTTTGCACAAACTCTGAAATCCAGCCACCAATTTCCACAGGATAGGATGCTTCGTTACAGGAGTATTTCCATTGACAAATTAGATCTTTTATAGTAAAACAAACTTTATTTAAAAACAGATAAATAAAATTCTAACAAATTAAACCGCTTAACTATTATCAGTTAAACAATATTTAAAAATTAAAGGAAACAACTTTATTTTCTAACTTATCATTGTTTCAGTTCCAATTAAGCAACATTCCTCAAACAGACTTACAATACCAATTTATAAACAGTTAACACCCATAAATATACTTGCTATAATGAGTGTAGTCAATCCTGAAGCTTTCAGAGAGAGGGAGAGAATGAGTTTCAGTGCAACTTGTCTTTAAACAAGCCCCAGCCAGAACTAAAAAAACTATCTCTCTCTCTGCTACCAAACTAGCTCCCCTTAACCACATGATCACATGACCATGTCTACCTACACTCACATTCCATTCCTTTAATCACAATCTCCATCCGTAAACAAAAATCTATTAACTCTATTCTAAATAATCACTTTTTGGCTAAAATGAGCAATCATCCTCCTCTCCCAGCATCTGAACCAAATGTTTTCCAGACACACAGACTGTCTGCAGAATAGAGCTGAATCTGTAGACAGTCCCGTTAAACATAAAAAACAATATATTTCTATCGATAGCAATGGCACACTATCATCACACTTTACTGAACAATATCCTGTTCTAGTCCCCGTTTCCTCTGTTCCTTTACTTTCACAATTCTTGGAAACCTCTCCTCTTTTCTCTAGCTTCCTTACCTAGCTTTCCTTTAGACTTCTACCCCTGTTTTCTTAACCGTTACTCCATGATGTGGCTTTTCTTCTGGCAAAGCTGAGAGAGTGTTCCATCCCGAACTTCCTATAACCAACTGCTATGAATTTAGTTAAAAAAAATACCAAAAGTCCTTACTCTCTTAAAGGTGCTCCTGGATTCTAAACAACAACTTTTTAGTTCTCCAAACATTTATTTATTTTTCACATTATAATCTCACTAAGCATAATAGAAGCACGTGTTTGAACTGACCAACCTCCACACATACAATCACCTTTGTCTGAAATGAATCAAACTGGAGTTTTCCTCTTATTACACAGAACCACTATACTAAACCCACTTAAATCTATACCTTGTAACATGCAACAATACCAATACTGATACCTTAAAACTACCTCTGTTTTCCTGACAGAAGTAGAGAAGAAGTTTCCACTTGACTCATAAATATAAGATAGTCACCAATGACTAGAATAGAAAATTCAATCATTTTCTTTAATCTAGAGAGTGGGGGATGTGTAGCTCAGTATCGTAATACAGAGGTGAATAGCACATTGGTTACCAGGTGCAACAGGTCCTCAAATTGTCTCTCAATATATGGACACATGGGATTGAGGGTGATTTAGTGGTTTGGATCAGGAATTGGCTAGCTGTAAGAAAACAGAGGGTGGTGGTTGATGGGAAATGTTCATCCTGGAATCCAGTTACTAGTGGTGTACCGCAAGGATCTGTTTTGGGGCCACTGCTGTTTGTCATTTTTATAAATGACCTGGATGAGGGCGTAGAAGGATGGATTAGTAAATTTGCGGATGACACTAAAGTCGGTGGAGTTGGAGACAGTGCGGAGGGAAGTGGCAGGTTACAGAGGGACATAGATAAGCTGCAGAGCTGGGCTGAGAGGTGGCAAATGGAGTTTAACGTGGAAAAGTGTGAGGTGATTCACTTTGGAAGGAGTAACAGGAATACAGAGTACTGGGCTAATGGTAAGATACTTGGTAGTGTGGATGAACAGAGGGATCTGGGTGTCCATGTGCATAGATCCCTGAAAGTTGGCACCCAGGTTGATAGGTTTATTAAGAAGGCGTACGGTGTGTTAGCTTTTATTGGTAGAGGGATTGAGTCTTGGAGCCATGAGGTCATGCTGCAACTGTACAAAACTCTGGTGCGACTGCACTTGAAGTATTGTGTACAGTTCTGGTCGCCGCATTATAGGAAAGATGTGGAAGCGTTGGAAAGGGTGCAGAGGAGATTTACCAGGATGTTGCCTGGTATGGTGGGAAGATCGTATGAGGAAAGGCTGAGGGACTTGAGGTTGTTTTCGTTAGAGAGAAGAAGGTTAAGAGGTGACTTAATAGAGGTATACAAGATGATCAGAGAATTAGATAGGGTGGATAGTGAGAGCCTTTTTCCTCGGATGGTGATGGCTAACATGAGGGGACATAGCTTTAAATTGAGGGGTGATAGATATAGGACAGATGTCAGAGGTAGGTTCTTTACTCAGAGAGTAGTAAGGGCATGGAATGCCCTGCCTGCCTGCAGCAGTAGTGGACTCGTCAACATTAAGAGCATTCAAATGGTTATTGGATAAACATATGGATGATATTGGAATAGTGTAGATTAGAGGGGATTGGTGTCACTGGGGATCAGAGGGGATTGGTGTCACTGGTCAGTGCAACATCGAGGGCCGAAGGGCCTGTACTGCGCTGTAATGTTCTATGTTCTATGTTCAATGTCTTTCAGGGGATGATGTTTGTATCTCCAGCAAAATGGCTCTGTTGGGGCAGTGAAGAAGTCAGTAGGCTGAAGCAGCGAGATGCTCGGGGATAAGTGTGGGAGGTGGGGGGAGTTATGTGAGGAATCAGTGGCAACCTGTTGAGTTAGTCTGTGCGGCTAAGGTTCAAATGCAGCAAATGATGCAGCCAATGATGAACAATGTGGATTTAAAGTTTAAAGTTTATTTATTAGTGTCACAAGTAGGCTTACATTAACACTGCAATGAAGTTACTGTGAAAATCCCCGAGTCACCACACTCCGGCGCCTGTTCCCGTACACTGAGGGAGAATTTAGCATGGTCAATGCACCTAACCAGCACATCTTTCGGACTGTGGGAGGAAACCGGAGCACCCGGAGGAAACCCACGCAGACACGGGGAGAACGTGCAGACGGTGACCCAAGCCAGGAATCAAACCCAGGTCCCTGGCGCTGTGAGGCAGCAGTGCTAACTACTGTGCCATCGTGCCACCCACATTTAGGGGGGAGCTGGATAAATATACAAGGCAAAAATGGGAATAGAAAAACATGCTAATATGATGAGATGTAGGTGGGTGTGAGAAGGCTTTTGTGAAGCATAATGGACTGTGCCGAGCAGCTGGGCTGAATGGCCTCTTCCAGTGCTGCAGACTCCATGAGAATTTACATAATGTGATTTTGTTTTATTCATTCATGGGATGTGGGCATCACTGGCCATGCCAGCATTTTTTGCCCATCCCTAATTGCCCCTTGAGAAGGCAATTATGAGTCAACCATATTTCTGTGAGTCTGGAGTCACATGTAGACCAAACTGGGTAAGGACGGCAGATTTCCTTCCCGAAAGGACATTAGTGAACCAGGTGGATTTTTACAACAATTGGCAATGGTTGCCATTAGACTTTTCTTTCCAAATTTGCATTGGATTCACATTTCACCATCTGCCATGGTGGGATATGAACCTGAGTCCCCAGAGCATTACCCTGGATAACTAGTCCAGTGACAATTCTACTATGTCACAGCCTTCCCAATTATTCATATTATTCAATAGGGCAACCTGATACATCAACATCTAAATAGTCCCTCAGCAGCAGCAGAGCACCAAAGAGGTGGCATGGTGACACAATGGTTAGCACTGATGCCTCACAGCGCTAGGGACCCGGGTTCAATTCCCGGCTTGGTTCACTGTCTGTGTGGAGTTTGCACATTCTCCCCGTGTCTGCGAGGGTTTCCTCCGGGTGCTCCGGTTTCCTCCCACAGTTCGAAAATCATGCGGGTTAGGTTGATTGGCCGTGCTAAATTGACCCTAGTCTCGGGGGGATTGACGTGCCAATATGTGGGGTTACGGGGATAGGGTAGGAGCATTTTAGGTGCAGGCTCGATGGGCCAAATGGCCTCCTTCTTTCCTGTAAGGATTCTATGATTCTATGAGGCATTCTGTGACACTAATGTTCCTTATTGCCGTGACTTATTGATTAGCCCAGAATGTACACCCTTGCCAGCAAATGCTTCCAGTCACTAAAAGCATGGAGAAAGAAGAAATAAAGAGCAAACAGGTCTTTGCGTAATGCCTTTCAAATTCTCAGGACTCTCCAAAGTGGTTCACAGCCAACCTCTGTTATGTTGGCACAAGCAGGAATATAATTATTGATGTGTAGAGGAACATGATTCATCAATGAGAACAAATTCTCATCTGGAGATGGCAAGGAGGAAAAAAATAATCAATTTAGAACTCTGACAAACTGATATATGGCCACTGATCTTTTATCATTTGGCTGAGAGCAGCTTTAACCTTTCTGGGAGTGGTGCCGTATCATCAGTAACAGTGGGTAAAACACAAGGGAGAAGATCAAACACAGGGTAGGTCATCACTTTGCCAAACACTATCTGTAAGTTTGCCCCAATCTCCCAGTTGCTTGCCCAATCCCATGGGGTGTCCTAATCCCATCCCAAGCTTGCTGCCTTTGGGCACTGGACACCAGTCCAAGGGAAATCAATGCAAAATCGAGGAACAAGTACCTCACCTTTCTGTAAGTTTCTTTCTTGCCTGATTCTAATATCAATATATTCATGAGGGGTTTGTCTATTTAAATTAAATTAAGCAAACCAATACTAAAATGATTGACTTTTCAGTTCCTCATCTGTAAGTTGGAAATGGGATAAATGGGCGAACTCCTCCCAAAAAATGGCAGTGTTTGTTCTGGTGAGAAAAATGGTGTGTTTCTCTTTCAGGAAAACAGATTGGTCTTGTCTCCAGATCTAACCGCAGCTGGTCACAAAAAACAGCTGAGTGAGTTTCACGCTGTCATGTTGAGGGGCGGGGCATAACATACTGGCAAAGTCAGAACAAAAAATGACTTGCTCCCCACCCCGCCACAGGCAACTCAGGGGCTCCCCCCGCCATTCCCCCCCACCACCCCGTGATCTGGGCTGGCATTCACCACCTACCATCCCCCCTACACTGATGGGAGCCAGCATTTGCCCCCTCAATCCACACAGCCATCGCCAGCATCCCCAGCTCCCACGCCCACTCTCACCAACTGCCACATATAAATGAATCCCTGCCCCCATAAGGCTCTCACTGGGGTCCACCCCTGGTATTGCCCCTGGCACAAGCTGGAACTACCACATTGGCATGGGCATGATGTCAGCCTGTGCCAAGGGGCAGTGTCAAGGGCAATTGCCAGGCCACGGCCTGGCCATGTCATTCTCCTCTGGGGGCTATATTCACCTGTATGCCCCTGGGTGCGGGAAGGGGGGAGGGGGGAACGATCCCCGTGACAGGTTAATGTCTGGGTGAACCTGTTGTAAACCACGGTGACGAGACATCACGGTTTGAAAACATGGTGAGGGCTCGATATACAGCAAGGGGTATCTTTAACAATATGCTGATATATGGAAATGTATTTTAAATCAGGTTCATGCCAGTTGCGGAGTGAAGCCGATTACGTCACTGGCAAAGGGTGACGAGAATCCGAAGTTGCGATTTCGCTGGCGAGATTCGCCACTTCTGGGTTTCACTGATCTTGAAACCCTGCCGCCACTCCCGCGGAGGATGAGCGCGGGCCAGAGATCACCCCCAATATGTTTCATCTTGCCAACAAGTATAGCTATCTTCCCATCAGTTATAAGATTGCCAAGTCTTTTGTCTTTTGTCTCAGTTACTACAAGTATAGGCAGATCTTATGTTGAACTTTTATACTATAGTTAACCCTTTCTCCTGCGGGTACCAATGCACAATTAAATAACTTTTATTGATATACATAAAACCATGTTTTGCTTATTACTTCCCTTCTTATCTTCCTACAATGTTAACCAGCTGAAAGGAAGCATTGAAGAGGAGTCACACGGAGTCAAAGCGTTAACTGTATCTCTCTTCACTGACGCTGCCACACTTGCTGAACCTTTCCAGCATTTTCCGTTTTTATCTGAGAGGAACCACCGGCTGTTTAGCCATTTCTCTTTCGGCTTTTACAGAAGAGGCACGAATGGGCCCGAGGAGTTCATCCTTGGTGCTCTCTTCTCTGGGATTGTGTTCACTGAAGTTCAGAAGACTGAGGAGGGAGTCTCACAGAAATTCTCTATAACATTCTAACAGGATTAGACAGGGTGGATGCAGGAAGGACATTCCTGATGGTGGGACAGTCCACGACCAGGGATCATAGTCTAAGGATATGGGGTAAACATTTTAGGGCTGAGGTGAGGAGAAATTTCTTCACCCAGAGAGTGCTTAATCTGTGGAATTCACTCGCGCGATAGTAGCTGAAGCCAAACATTATGGGGGCGATTCTCCCAAAAAGGTTCTAAGTGTCGAATTTGTGTAAAAACTGGAGCAAATCATGCTGGTTTTTTCAGTAGGAGTTTCACAATGAATCTCCCACATTCTGCGCACTGCAGAGTGCACTAGCGTGAATTATGCTGAAAATCTGTGGGTGGGGCCTATTCCCGCTGGAGAGGCCGGCAGCAAAGCGCTGAGTGGGCCACTGCACATGCGCTGATCTATCAGAGAGAAGTTCGGCGCATGTGCAGAGACCCATGTCTGCCAGCCTCCCGATCGCGGGCCAGCTCGATTGCCAGCAGTGCGACCCAGCCCTCATAGGCAAAGGAACTTTGTCATAGGCAAACGAACTTGCCATCATTACTTGGCTTGATCTGTATGTGACACATGTCCACATTATGTGATTAACTCTTCCAGCTAAAGGATTAGATAGCAAAGAGTTAGAAGTCACACTTCAGCGATACAAAGCCCTGGCTAAACCACATCTGACGAGCAATTCTAAGAACCACACCTTTGAAAAGATATGTTAGCCTTTGAGGGAGTACAGCGTAGGTTTAGTACGATGATACCTGGACAGCAAGGGTTAAATTACTGGGAGAGATTCCAAGATGTACTCTTGGAATTTAGAAAACATAAGGAATAATTTGAAAGAACTTGTCAGGTAGATAGAGAGAAACTACTTCAGATGGTTCAGGAGCCTAGACTAGGAGAGGGAAGTCCAAAAATTAGAGCATTATCTTGGGGTGAAGTTTGAAGAACTTCAACACAGAAAGATTGATAGATGTTTTGTAACTCACCTCTGCAGACGATGCACAGTCAATGGTTAAATTGAAATGTGAGATTGATAGGTTTCTGTTATTCAGGGGAATATGGAGACAGGTTATTGATTAGCCAAGTTATAATTGAAGGCTGGGACAGTCTGGAAGGGTTAAAAATTGGTCCTGTTCCAATAAGTCCCTATGTTCCTACGTCTCCCACCAGACTGACTCCAGGGTGGAATTTTCCCATCCCACGCGCCATGGGAATCATAGCAGGCAGGACATGGACCGTGCAAAGATCAGTTGACCTCAAGCGGGATCTTTCAGCATTGGGGCGAGCGTGGCCGGAAAATCCCTGGGAGTCCAATAGAATCCTTGTGATATCTGAAGATCAGTAAATTAATCTGTTTTTGTTGATCTCTGTCATGCCCTTGAGATCTCACCATATCCTGCAGTTACCTCAAAATCTACAGTGCCCTTGACACGGAATTGTTAGAGACCAAGTTTGAGAGAACCATCCATTTTGTCTTCCTTCTATAGTTCACAAGTCAGAGTCAGAGTTCTTCAAACTTCAACCCTTATGAGGCCAACCTAAACACAAATGGTTTCTGTGCAATTTCAAATCCTTAAGATGTCCAAGAAAATGTTTAGCAGGTCTGAAGTATTATGAAAGAGATTGCACAATATGTTTTGATAGTACCGGGACAGCTATTAGCAACTTGGTGTGGCAAGCACCAGTCAAGGAGGTTGTGACATTTTTTGGCTGATCTGAAAAAACAAAATTTCAGCTTGGCGGCTGTGCTTCTGAGGTTATATCAATAGGTGCAGAGGTGAGAGAGTGCCCTCTCTTGCATATGGCATTACTTATGGGCGGCACGATGGCACAGTGCTTAGCACTGCTGCCTCACAGCACTAGGGACTTAACCTTGTAGTATAATAAAACTTTTCATATTTAATAAATGTCTTTTCTCTTGTTGTTAAAAACTAATTAGCAGTCGCGTGGCTCTGTTCCTCCACATTTCCTTAAAAGTGTAAAACATTACAGTTTTTAAAAGGAATCCAGCTCCAGGTTTTCCAACTCTCCTTCCGGGCTTGAAGGTTGTGCACAAACTCTGAAATCCAGCCACCAATTTCCACAATTATTTCAAATAACATCTCACAATCTGTAGTAAGATCTCACAAGCCTTAGAGCTACTTTAGATATCTTCCTGGCTTTTCACAATCCAACTCCCTTACAACGCTGGCTTTCATTAGTGTACTGAACCAGAACCCCAAGGTACATTATAAAGCAAGACTAGATCT
The DNA here is from genome assembly GCF_964213995.1 of Mustelus asterias. Taxonomy (NCBI): domain Eukaryota; kingdom Metazoa; phylum Chordata; class Chondrichthyes; order Carcharhiniformes; family Triakidae; genus Mustelus; species Mustelus asterias. Next base: position 12,250,301 of record NC_135803.1, read on the forward strand.
CAACAATGTTTCTATTTTAGCATGAATGTGAGGATAGGATGTTTCGTTCCAGGAGTAATTACACTGACAAATTAGGGATCTTTTACAGTGAAACAAGCTTTATTTAATAACACAGGTTTAATAACGCAGATTGATGACAGAAGACAGAGGGTGGTTGTAGCGGGTTGTTCCTCAAACCGGAGGCCTGTGACCAGTGGTGTGCCTCAGGGATCAGTGCTGGGTCCACTGTTATTTGTCATTTATATTAATGATTTGAATGAGAATTTAGGAGGCATCATTGCTCGGTTTGCAGATGACACCAAGATTTAATGGCATTGTGGACAGTGAAGAAAGTTATCTAGGATTGCAATACGATCTTGATCAATTAGGCCAGTGGGCTGACAAATGGCAGATGGAGTTCAATTTAGACAAATGCAAGGGAGTTTTGGTAGATCAAATCAGGGCAGGACTTACTCAGTTAATGGTGCGACGTTGGGGAGAGTTATAGAACAAAGAGATCTAGGGGTACAGGTTCATAGCTCCTTGAAAGTGGAGTCACAGCTGGACAGAGTGGTGAAAGAGGCATCCAGCATGCTTGGTTTCATTGGTCAGAACATTGAATACAAGAGTTGGGACATCTTGTTGAAGTTGTACAAGACATTGGTAAGGCCACACTTGGAATACTGTGTACTTTTCCGGTCACCCAATTATAGAAAGGATACTACTAAACTAGAAAGAGTGCAGAAAAGATTTACGAGGATGCTACTGGGACTTGATGGTTTGAGTTATAAGGAGAGGCTGGATAGACAGGGACATTTTTCTCTGGAGTGTAGGAAGCTTCGGGGTGATCTGATAGAGGTCTATAAAATAATGAGGAGCATAGATCAGCTGGATAGTCAACATCTTTTCCCAAAGATAGGGGAGGATAAACCTAGATGGCAGAGATTTAAACTGAGAGGGGAGAGATACAAAAGGGGCAGTTTTTTCACACAGAGGGTGGTGAGTGTTTGGAACAAGCTGCCAGAGGTAGTAGTAGAGGCGGGTACAATTTTGCCTTTTAAAAAGCATTTAGACAGTTACATGGGTAAAATGGGTTTCAAGGAATATGGGCCAAATGCGGGCAATTAGGACTAGCTCAGTGGTTTAAAAGAAAAAGGGGCAGCATGGACTAGTTGAGCTGAAGGGCCTGTTTCCATGCTGTAAACCTCTGTGACTCTAAATAGGGTTCCATTCTGGGACGGTCCCATCCAGTAGTAACTTCTACTGGCATCGTAACAATCCACTTTATCATAGCCTTTCAGAACTTTCCCAATCCCTAACACGCCCGCCCTCAGCCTTATCTTTCATTGAGAAATAAAAGCAGTCCCAACCTGTTCAGCCTTTCTCACTTCCAGTTCTTACATCATCCTCCTGAATCTATTTTGCAACTTCTCCAGTGATACTGCGTCCATTATCTCGCCAGAAATCACAAATCTGCGCAGGGTGCCAAGTGTCATCAATCTGAGGTCCCCGTCAGATTTTAAAACCTCCAAGGGGCGGCACGGTAGCACAGTGGTTAGCACTGCTGCTTCACAGCTCCAGGGTCCCGGGTTCGATTCCCAGCTCGGGTCACTGTCTGTGTGGAGTTTGCACATTCTCCTCGTGTCTGCGTGGGTTTCCTCCGGGTGCTCCGGTTTCCTCCCACAGTCCAAAAGATGTGTGGGTTAGGTTGATTGGCCAGGTTAAAAATTGCCCCTTAGAGTCCTGAGATGCGTAGGTTAGCAGGATTAGCGGGTAAATATGTGGGGGTAGGGCCTGGGTGGGATTGTGGTCGGTGCAGACTCGATGGGCCGAATGGCCTCCTTCTGCACTGTAGGATTTCTATGGTATTCTATTCTAAATGAATGCTGGATGAGGAGTATGTTTTGACAAGGCTGAATGATTGATTGCCACACATAGGATCTGAACTTTGCACACTGCAATGGAGGTAGCACAATTCACTGTCGCTGGATTGCTGGTTTTTGTTGAGCTCAGTGACGGGATGTGAACATTGCTGACAGAGCCAGAATTCGCTGCCCATCCCTCATTATACTTGAGTAGGCGGTGGTGAACTGCCTTCTGGACTTGCTGCGGTCTATCAGGTGGTGGGGGAAGCTGCTGTTCCCATGTACTTGCTGCATTTGTGCTTCAAGATGGTAGAGGTTGTGGGTTTGGAAGGTGCTGTCAAATCTAGAATCATAGAATCCCTACAGTACAGAAAGAGGCCGTTCGGCCCATCGAGTCTGCACCAACAACAACGACCCAGGCTCTATCCCTGTAACCCCACATATTTACCCTGTCAACCCCTGACACAATTTTGTTTCAGTGTGGACAATCAACCTGACCCGCAAATCTTTGGAGTGCGGGAGGAAACCGGAGCACCCGGAGGAAACCCTCGCCAGACATGGGAAGAACATGCAAGCTCTACACAGACCCAAGCCGGGAATCGAACCCGGGTCCCTGGAGCTGTGAGACAGCAGTGCTAACCACTGTGCCACCGTGCCGCCCTGCAGTGCATCTTATAGATGGTACACACTGCTTCCACTGTGTGCAGGTGGTGAAGTGAATGTTTAACGTGGTGGGTGGATGGGATGCCAATCAAGCGAGTTGCTTTCTCCTGGACTGTGTTGAGCTTCTTGTGTATTGTTGGAGTCGCACCCGTAGAGTAAAAAGTTAACATCTGAAGCAACCTGAGGCTGATGTAATGATAATGTAATAACACACAGAATCATGGAATCCCTACAGTGCGAAGGAGGCCATTCGGCCCATCGAGTCTGCACCGACCACAATCCCACCCAGACCCTATCCCCACAACCCCATGCATTCACCGTAACCAGTCCCCCTGACACTAAAGGTTAATTTAGCATGGACAATCCACCTAACCCGCACATCTTTGGAGTGTGGGAGGAAACCGGAGCACCCGGAGGAAACCCACGCAGACACTGGCAGAATGTACAAACTCCACAAGACAGTGACCCAAGCCAGGAATTGAACCCGGGTACTGTGAGGCAGCAGTGCTAACAAATGTGCCACCATGACGCCCATACCATTAGTCTGACAGACATGCTGGTTTGGTGCATTGACCCAAACAGGCACCGGAGTGACGACGAGGGGAATTTCACAGTAACTTCATTGCAATGTTAATGTAAGCCTTACTTGTGACGAATAAATAAACTTTACCATAATCTGGCGGTTGTGCGATGTGAATGTTATTCACTCAAGCCTGAATATTTTCCAGGTCTTGCTGAAAGCAGGCAGGGACTGCCTCAATATCTGAGGGGTTGTGAATGTGAGTAAATATTGTCACAAGTCGACCAGACTGGATAAAGGCGGCAGGTTATTTATTCAATTCCTGAGACGCGCTCAAGCTTACCTATCTATCCAATCACCTGCTGGCTTCAATTCAATGTAACCTCAACTCCTGCACCTGACAAACAACCAACTTACACAAGCCATCTCCCAGTTTGCAATTCCACCAAACTGGTGGAGTGACGATGTTAGCAAGGTGCAAGAAGCAGCAACAGGCTTGCGGGTGGAGGAGGCGGGGTGGGAGGGTGTGGGCGGTTCAACAGGAGGACAGCATAAATTATTCGTGAACGTGCAAGCCATCAGTTGAGGGAGAGCTAAACTGGTCTGTGCAGTTAAAGCTCAGACACATCAAACAGGATGATGCACTGAACAATGCTCCAAAAGAATCAGGCCTGTCTCAACAAATCCCTCTTCACTGAGTTTCAACAGGATTTCATTGACCTCATTGCTGACATTGCAAACAAAAGGAAACTAATTATTTACACAGAGTGTAAACACGGAGACAACCCCATGGATAAGAATTGTTGGTGGTGGGTCCTTAACCAGAGGCCTGGATTTTACAGGGTTCCTGCCTCCTTTCTGGTTCAAAGGTTAACAATCAGGGGCGGAGTTTGAGAGGCCAATATGGGGGGGGGGGGGGCATTGTGGGAGGGGTTAAGCAGAGTGGAGCATGGGGAGTGGCCAAGATGGAAGTGGAACAAGGAGGGGGATTGAGCCAAGGCAGGAGTGAGGGGATGGGAGTAACACCTGGTGGGTGGGTTCACTTGGCCCAGGGGACCATTTAAGGAGCTGTGTACACACTACCCATCACCTGTCCATGCAGGAAAACTTGTCAGGCTGATGTTGGTGTGAGCCTCTCCCACCACCTGTTAGATCCTAGAGTTATCCACTTAGTGACCCCCAATTGGTACTTCGCATTGGGCCGCCCTCTGCTGCTTGTAAAAATGTTGGTGAGATGTTGCAGGGTGAGGAACTGGGGGTGGCATGGGAGGGGTGGGGGGGGTGGGGGGAGGAGGGCATGTGTAGGTGGGACGAGGTGGGTGGGCAGTTGGTGGGTGGGTCCACCCATTGGATTTAACAGGTGGGTCCACCCATTGGATTTAACATGCCCCCTCCCGTCTTCAAACGTGCAGGATGGGGACATAAAATCCAGCCCCTGAATTTCAATGCCGGATTGAATACGTCTTTTCTCTTTTTGTAGGGGTGCTGCAAACAACTACAGAACAAGAGTATGGTGGGGATGGGGGTACTCTCCCCAGCTGCAGCCCAAGGAGTTACCCCGGACACTGAGCTGTCCATTTGATCTGCAGCCAGGTCACCACTTTTAACATCCACTCTGTCAGGCTGAAGCAAGTACCATCACTCTCCAGACCCTGGATTCCATCTCAGCTTCATTCTGGAATAAAGTAATAAGAAAAGGAATGTGCAAATCTGTGTCTACATGTTTGTACATGACTGCCCACAGCTGCCAAAGAAGCTGGTATGACCTCGTTAAATGACTGCGATGAAGTTGTTTAGTTGGTCATAAAGGCAAGGTTAACACAATATGGGCATCAGAAATAGATGTGGGAATATATCAGACAGAAGCTAAAGTCTTCTGGTCATTCTCAGGGGAAGCAAATAGTAGACACTTGATTTGGTTTGATTTGATTTATTATTATCACATCTATGAGCATACAGTGAAAAGTATTGTTTCCTGCGCGTAATACAAACAAAGCATACTGTTCATAGAGAAGGAAAGGAGAGGGTGCAGAATGTCAGGTGAGATTCTCTGGCCACGCCGGCCCCAAAACCGGAGAATCCCACACGAGGTCAATGAACTTTTGCGTGGTCCACCAACTCCCGGTCCACTACGATTCCCGTGGCGGGTGGGGTGGGAGAATCCCCCCGTAGTGTTACAGTCATAGCCGGGGTGTAGAGAAAGGTCAACTGAATACATGGTGGGTCCATTCAAAAGTCTGATGGCAGCAGGGAACATAGAACATAGAACATAGAAAGCCACAGCACAAACAGGCCCTTCGGCCCACAAGTTGCGCTGATCATATCCCTACCTCTAGGCCTATCTATAGCCCTCAATCCCATTAAATCCCATGTACTCATCCAGAAGTCTCTTAAAAGACCCCAACGAGTTTGCCTCCACCACCACCGACGTCAGCCGATTCCACTCACCCACCACCCTCTGAGTGAAAAACTTACCCCTGACATCTCCTCTGTACCTACCCCCCAGCACCTTAAACCTGTGTCCTCTCGTAGCAACCATTTCAGCCCTTGGAAATAGCCTCTGAGAGTCTACCCTATCCAGACCTCTCAACATCTTGTAAACCTCTATCAGGTCACCTCTCATCCTTCGTCTCTCCAGGGAGAAGAGACCAAGCTCCCTCAACCTATCCTCATAAGGCATGCCCCCCAATCCAGGCAACATCCTTGTAAATCTCCTCTGCACCCTTTCAATGGCTTCAACATCTTTCCTGTAATGAGGTGACCAGAACTGCGCGCAGTACTCCAAGTGGGGTCTAACCAGGGTCCTATAAAGCTGCAGCATTATCTCCCGACTCCTAAACTCAATCCCTCGATTAATGAAGGCTAGTACGCCGTACGCCTTCTTGACCGCATCCTCCACCTGCGGGGCCGATTTAAGAGTCCTATGGACCCGGACCCCAAGGTCCTTCTGATCCTCTACACTGCTAAGAATGGTACCCTTCATATTATACTGCTGCTTCATCCCATTGGATCTGCCAAAATGATCACTACACACTTATCTGGGTTGAAGTCCATCTGCCACTTCTCCGCCCAGTCTTGCATTCTATCTATGTCTCGCTGCAACTTCTGACATCCCTCCAAACTATCCACAACACCACCTACCTTGGTGTCGTCAGCAAACTTACCAACCCATCCCTCCACTTCCTCATCCAGGTCATTTATGAAAATGACAAACAGCAAGGGTCCCAGAACAGATCCCTGGGGCACTCCACTGGTCACTGACCTCCATGCAGAGAAAGACCCCTCCACAGCCACTCTCTGCCTTCTGCAGGCAAGCCAGTTCTGGATCCACAAGGCAACAGCCCCTTGGATCCCATGCCCTCTCACTTTCTCAAGAAGTCTTGCATGGGGGACCTTATCGAACGCCTTGCTGAAGTCCATATAGACCACATCCACCGCTCTTCCTTCGTCAATGTGTTTGGTCACATTTTCAAAGAACTCAACCAGGCTTGTAAGGCACGACCTGCCCTTGACAAAGCCGTGCTGACTACTTTTGATCATACTAAACTTCTCTAGATGATCATAAATCCTGTCTCTCAGGATCCTCTCCATCAACTTAACAAACACTGAGGTTAGACTCACCGGTCGGTAATTTCCCGGGCTGTCCCTGTTCCCTTTCTTGAATATAGGGACCACATCTGCAATCCTCCAATCCTCCGGAACCTCTCCCGTCTCCATCGACGATGCAAAGATCATCGCCAAAGGCTCCGCAATCTCCTCCCTCGCCTCCCACAGTAACCTGGGGTACATCCCATCCGGTCCCGGCGACTTACCAACCTTGATGCCATTCAATAGTTCAAAACACATCCTCTTTCTTTATGTCCACATGCTCGATCATTTCTGTCCACCGCAAACCAGCAGTACAACCACCCAGATCCCTTTCCACCGTGAATACCGAGGTAAAGTATTCATTAAGCACCTCTGCCATTTCTAACGGTTCCACACAAACTTTTCCCCCTTCACCTTTTAAGGGTCCTATGCCTTCACATCTCATCCTTTTACTCTTGACATATTTGTAGAAAGCCTTGGGATTCTCCTTAATCTTACCCGCCAAGGTCTTCTCATGACCCCTTCTCGCTCTCCTAATTTCCTTCTTAAGCTCCTTCCTACATCCCGTATACTCCTCTAAATCCTTAACACCTCCTAGCTCTCTGAACCTTCTGTACGCCTCTCTTTTCTTATTCACCAGGTTCATCACAACCTTCGTGCACCACGGTTCCCGTACCCTACCAACACCCCCCTGTCTCATCGGAACGTTGTCATGCAGAGCTCCAGACAAACATTCCTTGAAAATCCTCCACTTTCCTTCGGTACTTTTCCCCAAGAATGCCTCCTTCCAATTTACCCGTCGAATTTCCTCCCTGATGACACTGTATTTCCCTTTACTCCAGAGAAACACTTTCCTAGCCTGCCTGATCCTATCTCTTTCCAATGCTATCGTGAAGGAGATAGAATTATGATCGCTATCCCCAAGATGCTCACCCACCGAGAGATCCTCCACCTGTCCAGGTTCATTAGCCAGCACCAGATCAAGTACAGCCTCTCCTCTAGTAGGCTTATCCACATACTGTGTCAGGAAACTCTCCTGGACACACCTAACAAACTCCTCTCCATCCAAACCCCTAGCCCTAGGGATATTCCAATCTATGTTTGGGAAATTAAAATCTCCCATCACGACAACTCTGTTATTCCTACATCTCTCCAGGATCTGTTTCCCCATCTGCTCCTCAACATCTCTGTTACTATTGGGCGGCCTATAGAAAACACCCAGCAAAGTTACCGACCCCTTCCTGTTCCTAACCTCCACCCACAGAGACTCCGTAGTCAATCCCTCCATGGCGTCCACCTTCTCTACAGCCGTGACACTATCCCTGATCAACAGTGCCACTCCCCCCCCTCTCTTGCCTCCCTCCCTGTCCTTCCTGAAACATCTAAAACCCGGCACCTGAAGCACCCAGTCCTGTCCCTGAGACATCCAAGTCTCCGTAATGGCCACCACATCACAATTCGAAGCAGCAATCCACGCTCTAAGCTCATCCACTTTATTCACTACACTCCTGGCATTAAAATAGACACATCTCAGACCTTCAGCCTGAGCACTTCCCTTCTCCATCACTCGTCTAACCTCCCTCTTACCCTGTCTACATTCCTTATCTATTTGCGAGCTAACCTCCTCACTCTCAGTCCCCTCATTTCGATTCCCTCCCCCCAACCTTTCTAGTTTAAAGTCTCTCCAGTAGCCTTAGCCAACCTTCCCGCCAGGATATTGGTCCCCCTGGGATTCAAGTGCCACCCGTCTTTTTTAAACAGGTCACACCTGCCCCAAAAGAGGTCCCAATGATCCAAGTACCCAAATCCTTGTCCCTTGCTCCAGTCCCTCAGCCACGCATTCATTCTCCACCGATTCCTGTTCTCACTCTCCCGCGGCACAGGCAGCAATCCCAAGATTACTACCTTTGCATTCCTCTTTCTCAGCTGTCTACCTAACTCCCTATATTCTCTTTTCATGACCCCTTCTCTCTTCCTACCTATGTCAGCAGTACCTATATGCATCACGACCTTCGGCTCCTCTCCCTCCCCCTTCAGGATTTCTGGGACTCGACCAGAGACATCCCGGACCCCTGCACCAGGGAGGCAAACCACCATCCGAGAGTCCCGTCTGTGTCCGCAAAAACGCCTATCTGACCCCCTCACCGTAGAGTCCCCAATTAGCACTACCCTCCTTTCCTTACCCTTTTGCACTACTGGGCCAGGCTCAGCTCCAGAGACACTGCCACCACTGCTTCCCCCAGGTGGGCTGTCCACCCCAGTAGTACTCAGACAGGAGTACTTATTATTAAGGGGCACATCCACCGGGGTGCTCACCATCAACCGAGCTTTCTCCTTCCTCACTGTTACCCAGTTACCCTCCTCCCGTGGTCCCGGTGTGACCACCTGCCGATAGCTCCGGTCAATGACCTCCTCACTATCCCTAACCCGGCGAAGGTCCTCGAGCTGCAATTCCAGTTCCCTAACATGGTCCCTTAGGAACCGCAGCTCAACACACCCAGCACAGATATGGTCGTCCGGGAGGCTAGGAGCCTCCAGGACCTCCCACATCCTACATTGGGAACAACATACTGGCCTCACACTCATAATTGCCCTTTTAAACACACAGGGAAAAAAAAAGTGAATGAAAATTTTAAACTTACCTTTCCTCCTCCTGTTTTCTCCAAAGCCCTGCTCTCACTGGGTCTTTTTTTTAGGTTAGAGGAGGAGGGAGGGTGGGATACTCTACAAGTGTAGAGTATCGGGATTCCTCTCTGTTCCAATTTATTGGGGAAAAAAAAAATCTCTCTCTCCCAGACCTCCCTGCGCGACCACTTCCGGGTTTAGATATTTAAAACAAAACCCGTGAAAAAGTAAGTTAAAAAATAAAAGCGCTTACCCGCAGCACTCCTCTCGCGAATCTCTCCCTCTCTGCTGTACTTCCAAGAAGCAATGAGGCCGATTCACTGAGGTGAGTAACTTTTAAAAAATCTCTCCCTCCCAGACCTCCCTGCGCGACCACTTCCGGGTTTAGATATTTTTTTTAAAAACCCGCGAAAAAGTAAGTTAAAAAATAAAAGCGCTTACCCGCAGCACTCCTCTCGCGAATCTCTCCCTCTCTGCTGTACTTCCAAGAAGCAATGAGGCCGATTCACTGAGGTGAGTAACTTTAAAAAAATCTCTCCCTCCCAGCTATTCTTGAGTTGGTTGGTACGTGATTTCAGACTTTTGTATCTTTTTCCTGACGGAAAAAGGTGGAAGAGAGAATGTTCAGGGTGTGTGGGATCCTTAATAATGCTGGCTGCTTTTCTGAGGAAGCAGCAAGTGTAGACTGATTCTAAGATATATGTTACAGAGGCGGGTAGGCGTACAGAACTATATGAGACCCACTGGTCTGCTTTCAGGCGGGATAGAGGCAGAGGGATAAAGGTGGGGGGTGGCATTGTTGGTCAGGGAAAATGTTACAGCGGTACTCAGGCAGGACAGATTAGGGAGCTTGTCTACAGAGGCCCTATGGGTGGAGCTGAGAAACAGGAAAGGTATCACCACATTAATGGGGTTTTATTGTAGACCACCCAATAGTCAGCGAGAATTGGAGGAGCAAATCAGCAGAGAGATAGCTGACAACTGCAAGAAACACAAAGTTGTGATCGTAGGGGATTTTAATTTTCCACATATAGATTGGGACTCGCGTACTGTTAAAGGTTTAAACAGGGTAGAGTTTGTAAAATGTGTTCAGGAGAATTTTCTACATTAGTATATAGAGGTGCCAACTAGAGAGGATGTGATATTGGATCTCCTATTGGGAAATGAGTTAGGGCAGGTGATGGATGTGAGTGTGAGGGAACATTTTGGATCCAGTGATCATAATGCCATTAGTTTCAACCTGATCATGGATAAGGATAGATCTGGTCCTCGGGTTGAATTTCTGAACTGGAAAAAGGCCACATTTGATGAAATGAGAAGGGATCTGGGAAGTGTGGATTGGCACAGGCTGTTCTCTGGTAAGGATGTAAATGGAAAGTGGGAGGCCTTCAAAGGAGAAATTTTGAGAGTGCAGAGTTTGCATGTTGAGATACAAGGAGAAGTGGCTAGATGGGTGGAGAACTGGCTTGGCCATAGGAGACAGAGGGTAGTGGTCGAAGGGTCTTTTTCCGGCTGGAGGTCTGTGACCAGTGGTGTTCCGCAGGGCTCTGTACTAGGACCTCTGCTATTTGTGATATATATAAATGATTTGGAAGAAGGTGTAACTGGTGTAATCAGCAGGTTTGCGGATGACACGAAGATGGCTGGAATTGCGGATAGCGAAGAGCATTGTCGGGCAATACAGCAGGATATAGATAGGCTGGAAAATTGGGCGGAGAGGTGGCAGCTGGAGTTTAATCCAGATAAATGTGAAGTGATGCATTTTTGAAGAAATAATGTAGGGAGGAGTTATACAATAAATGGCAGAGTCATCAGGAGTATAGAAACACAGAGGGACCTAGGTGTGCAAGTCCACAAATCCTTGAAGGTGGCAACACAGGTGGAGAAGGTGGTGAAGAAGGCATATGGTATGCTTGCCTTTATAGGACGGGGTATAGAGTATAAAAGCTGGAGTCTGATGATGCAGCTGTATAGAACGCTGGTTAGGCCGCATTTGGAGTACTGCGTCCAGTTCTGGTCGCCGCACTACCAGAAGGACGTGGAGGCATTGGAGAGAGTGCAGAGAAGGTTTACCAGGATGTTGCCTGGTATGGAGGGTCTTAGCTATGAGGAGAGATTGGGTAGACTGGGGTTGTTCTCCTTGGAAAGACGGAGAATGAGGGGAGATCTAATAGAGGTATACAAGATTATGAAGGGTATAGATAGGGTGAACAGTGGGAAGCTTTTTCCCAGGTCGGAGGTGACGATCACGAGGGGTCACGGGCTCAAGCTGAGAGGGGCGAAGTATAACTCAGACATCAGAGGGACGTTTTTTACACAGAGGGTGGTGGGGGCCTGGAATGCGCTGCCAAGTAGGGTGGTGGAGGCAGGCACGCTGACATCGTTTAAGACTTACCTGGATAGTCACATGAGCAGCCTGGGAATGGAGGGATACAAACGATTGGTCTAGTTGGACCAAGGAGCGGCACAGGCTTGGAGGGCCGAAGGGCCTGTTTCCTGTGCTGTACTGTTCTTTGTTCTTTGTTCTTTGTTCTTTGTTCCTGTCAGGATTAAAGGCAAAGTAAATAGGAATAAGGAACCTTGGTTCTCGAGGGAGATTGTAACACTGATTAAGAGGAAGAGAGAGTTGTATGAAATGTACAGGCAGCAAGGAACAGATCAGATGCTCGAGGAATATAAAAAGTGCAGGAAGCTACTGAAGAGGGAAATCAGGAGGGCTAAAAGAAGACATGAGGTTGGTTTGGCAGACAGAGTGAAGGAAAATCCAAAGAGCTTCTATAGGTATGTTAGGAGCAAAAGGATAGTGAGGGATAAAATTGGTCCTCTTGAAGACCAGAGTGGTAGACTGTGTATGGAACCAAAAGAGATGGGGGAGATACTAAATGGTTTTTTTGCATCCGTATTTACTGAGGAAACGGGCATGGATTCTACGGAAATAGGGTAAACAGGTAGGGAGGTCATGGAACCTTTACAGATTAAAGGGGAGGAGGTGCTTGCTGTCTTGAGGCAAATCAGAGCGGATAAATCCCCAGGACCGGACAGGGTATTCCCACGGACCTTGAGGGAAGCTAGTGTTGAACTTGCAGGGGCCCTGGCAGACATATTTAAAATGTCAGTATTCACGGGGGAGGTGCCGGATGATTGAAGGGTGGCTCATGTTGTTCCATTGTTTAAAAAAGATTCCAAAAGAAATCCAGGAAATTATAGGCCAGTAAGTTTGACGTCGGTGGTGGGCAAGTTATTGGAAGGTGTGATAAGGGATAGGATCTACAAATATTTGGATAGACAGGGACTTATTAGAGAGAGTCAACTAGGCTTTGTGCGTGGTAGGTCATGTTTGACCAATCTATTAGAGTTTTTCGAGGAGGTTACCAGGAACGTGGATGAAGGGAAGGCGGTGGATGTTGTCTACCTGGATTTCAGCAAGGCCTTTGACAAGGTCCCTCATGGGAGGTTAGTTAGGAAGGTTCAGTCGCTGGGTATACATGGGGAGATAGTAAATTGGATTAGACACTGGCTCAATGGAAGAATGATGTGGAGATGCCGGCGTTGGACTGGGGTGAACACAGTAATAGTTTTAACAACACCAGGTTAAAGTCCAACAGGTTTATTTGGTAGCAAATACCATTAGCTTTCGGAGCGCTGCTCCTTCGTCAGATGAAGTGGAAATACCACGGAGTGGAAGTTCCCTCAGACCTTGAGGGAATACCAGGGTATTCCCTCAAGGTCCGAGGGAATACCCTGTCCGGTCCTGGGGATTTATCCGCTCTGATTTGCCTCAAGACAGCAAGCACCTCCTCCCCTTTAATCTGTAAAGGTTCCATGACCTCCCTACCTGTTTGCCCTATTTCCGTAGACTCCATGCCCATTTGCTCAGTAAATACGGATGCAAAAAAAACATTTAGTATCTCCCCCATCTCTTTTGGTTCCATACACAGTCTACCACTCTGGTCTTCAAGAGGACCAATTTTATCCCTCACTATCCTTTTGCTCCTAACATACCTATAGAAGCTCTTTGGATTTTCCTTCATTTCCACTCCATCTGACGAAGGAGTAGCGCTCCGAAAGCTAATGGTATTTGCTACCAAATAAACCTGTTGGACTTTAACCTGGTGTTGTTAAAACTCTTACTGTGTTCAATGGAAGAAGTCAGAGAGTGGTTGAGGGGGATTGCTTCTCTGAGTGGAGGCCTGTGACTAGTGGTGTGCCGCAGGGATCGGTGTTGGGTCCATTGTTGTTTGTCATCTATATCAATGATCTGGATGATAATGTGGTAAATTGGATCAGCAAATTTGCTGATGATACAAAGATTGGAGGTGTAGTGGACAGTGAGGAAGGTTTTCAAAGCTTGCAGAGGGATTTGGACCAACTCGAAATATGGGCTGAAAAATGGCAAATGGAATTTAACGCAGACAAGTGTGAGATATTGCACTTTGGAAGGACAAACCAAAGTAGAATGTACAGGGTAAATGGTAGGACTCTGAAGAGTGCAGTTGAACAGAGGGATCTGGGAATACAGGTACAGAATTCCCTAAAAATGAAGTCACAGTTGGATAGGGTCGTAAAGAGTGCCTTTGGTACATTGGCCTTTATAAATCGGAGTATCGAGTATGAAAGTTGGAGCGTTATGGTAAGGTTATATAAGGCTTTGTTGAGGCCGAATTTAGAGTATTGTGTACAGTTTTGGACACCTAGTTACAGGAAGGATGTAAATAAAGTTGAAAGAGTGCAGAGAAGGTTCACAAGGATGTTGCCGGAACTTGAGAAGCTGAGTTACAGAGAGAGATTGAATAGGTTGGGACTTTATTCTCTGGAGCGTAGAAGAATGAGGGGAGATTTGATAGAGGTGTAAAAGATTTTGATGGGTATAGATAGAGTGAATGCAAGCAGGCTTTTTCCACTGAGGCTAGGGGAGAAAAAAACCAGAGGGCATGGGTTAAGGGTGAAAGGAGAAAAGTTTAAAGGGTATATTAGGGGGGGCTTCTTCACGCAGAGAGTAGTGGGAAAGTGGAATGAGCTGCCGGATAAAGTGGTAAATGCGAGGTCACTTTTAACAATTAAGAAAAACTTGGACAGGCTCATGGATGAGAGGGGTGTGGAGGGATATGGTCCAAGTGCAGGTCAGTGGGACTAGGCAAAAAATGGTTCGGCACAGACAAGAAGGGCCAAAAGGCCTGTTTCTGAGCTGTAATTTTCTATGGTTCTATGGTTCTGTGGTATTTCTTAACCTTCAAATGTGCAGTGATACCATAGTTCAGAGTTACTGGCATTTGATTTCTTGGCTTTTGTAGCAGTTTTTTAAGCCAGGTTTCACGCTCTGGGATGTATTCATACATTAGCATGATATTGCATGTGTTGGCACGATATTGCATTGCCCAATCAAAAGAGAAAGTGAAAACAAAAGCCATTTTTATTGGACATCTTGGGCTACGTACACGCAAATAAACCAAACCTTGCTCCGTGCTCAGCTCAACATGTCCTAACATCATAGAATCCTACAGCAAAGAAAGATGCCATTCAGCCCATTGTGCCAGTGCCATCCCTTTGAAAGAGCAACCAGTCACTCTAACTCCCCACCCTGCACTTTCCCAATGACTTGCTTCCCACTCCTCCCCTGCAAGTTCTGGAGTGAGCCTCCCGAGAGGGTGATGGAAGCAGGTTCAATCGAGGTATTCAAAGGGGACTTGGATTGCTATCTGGAAAGAGAATGTGCAACGTTACGGGGAGAAGACAAGGGAGGGGGATTAGGAGGAATTGTCTTTCGGAGAGCTAGTGCAGACTCGATGGATTGAATGGCCTCCTTCTGCACTGTTAAGATTCTGTGATCCTGCGAAATGTGTATCCAATTCCTTTTTGAAAGTTCTTATTCGACCTGCCTCCACCATGCGTTGAACCAACGTATTCCCAATCAGAACTGTCTGCATTAAAAATAAGATTATCTTCAACTCCCCCCACCCCTGGTTCTTTTATCAATTACCTAAAATCTCTGTTCTCTGGTTACCCTCTTTATTTACTTTACTAACATTGATCATAATTCTGAACACCTCCTGGCCTGTTGGCACAGTGGTTAGCACTGCTACCTCACAGCGCCAGGGAGCCAGGTTCGATTCCCGGCTTGGGTCACTGTCTGCGAGGAGTCTGCACGCTCTCCCCGTATCTGCATGAGTTTCCTCCAGGTCCTCCGGTTTCCTCCCACAGTCCAAACAATGTGTTGGTTAGGTGCATTGGCCATGCTCAGTGTATCCGAACAGGTGCCAGAGTGTGCCAACTAGGTGATTTTTATAGTAACTTCATTGCAGTGTTAGCGTAAGTCTACTTGTGACACTAATCTAAGAAACGTTAACAAAATTTAACCTTCTCTGTTCTAAGAAGAACAATATGGGAAGAGTAATTATTAAATGTCAATTATCACATGAATTGTACAATCTCCATTCAGTGGTCAATATGACTTCACTTGACTGCATTGGTTGTCGTAGAAAGGAAAACACAAAAGCCACATGCTGGCTGAAACCTTGTCGATATATTTTTTAATAGTTTCATTCACACTGTGATATGTGACCGAAAATGTAAGAAGATTTCATGACATCAAGAGATTCTGTGACTGTTGTTCATAATAAAACTGCAATAAATCCTCGGAGGTGGAAGTCCCTTCACCAAAATTCCTTTATTTACAAGATCCAACCACACTATACAGAGTGCTCTTAGTCTGCAGTCGACATCCGGAGCACCAGAGGAACTGGCACTCCTGTTTAAGTACACAGTATGGAGCTCCCTGATTGGACCATCAATTTGACCCTTAATCAAGGAGTTCATATTCAAGCAGGCTAACCTCAATATGCCTGATTAAAATCATTAAAAAATAAACTTTAACATCACTGGAACGACGGAGGTTGAGGGGCGACCTGATAGAGGTCTACAAGATTATGAGGGACATGGACAGAGTGGATAGTCAGAAGCTTTTTCCCAGGGTGGAAGAGTCAATTACTAGGGGGCATAGCTTTAAGATGCGAGGAGCAAGGTTTAATGGAGGTGTATGAGGCAAGTTTTTTCCACAGAGGGTGGTGGGTGCCTGGAACTCGCTGCCGGGGGAGGTGGTAGAGGCAGATACGATAGTGACTTTTAAGAGGCGTCTTGACATGAATAGGATGGGAATAGAAGGATGTGGTCCCTGGAAGGGTAGGGGGTTTTAGTTCAGTCAGGCAGCATGGTTGGTGCAGGTTTGGAGGGCCGAAGGGCCTGTTCCTGTGCTGTAATTTTCTTTGTTCTTGTTCTTTGTAAGAATAGCAAGAATTTCCAATTGAAAGCATGCATGCCAAAATCAGATTCGCCAACAGAAATCCCATGGTCGAATTAAAGGAATAGCCTTAATGCTAGCAATCCAGAGGCCCAGGCTAATGCTCTGGGGACGTGGGTTCAAATCTCACTATGACAACTGGTGGAATGAAATTCAACTAAAAATATGGAATTGAAAGCTTGTCTGAATAATGGTGGCAGTGAAATGGACAACGATTCCTCATAGAAACCTATCTGATTCACTAATGTCCTTTAGGGAAGGAAATCTGCCGTCCTTACCCGGTCTGGACTACATGTGATTCCAGAGCCACAGCAATGTGGTTGACTCTCAACTGCCTGACGAAAATGGTCCACTACTTCAATCTGTTCAAGGGCACTTATGGGTGGGCAACAAAAGCTGGCCTTGCCACACACCATGAAAAAATCTCTCATCAATTAATAAGTCTACCAGATGTTTTAAGGCCTTTTGGCTTTGCAGACAGTTCATCTCCATTGGCCAAGGCTTTACCTCAGAAATGAAAAGGGGCCTTTGTGGATTTCTTTGGAATTTGATTTCTGCACTCACAGGAGACATTAGAGTGTCTTTAGGGGTGACGAGGTTGTTGTGGTTTTCTGAAGGCTAACAATTCATTCTGTGTGAGTTGTAGCCAGTCATGGCTTCAGTCATGTAAAGCCTTTGTCCATTATATTTAAAAAGATTAAGTAGTCATCATGATATAGGTCCCAGTAGCTAGCATTGCTGACTCATAGCACCAAGGACCCGGGTTCAGTTCTGGCCTTGGGTGACTGTCTGTGTGGAGTTTGCATGTTCTCTCTGTGTCTGCATTGGTTTCCTCTAGATGGCCACAAGACCATAATATATAGGAGCAGAATTATGCCATTCAACCCATCGAGTCTGCTCCACAATTCAATCATAGCTGATTTGGATGGCACGGTGGCACAGTGGTTAGCACTGCTGCCTCACAGCGCCAGGGTGCCAGGTTCAATTCTGGCCTCGGGTGGCTGTCTGTGTGGACTTTGCACATTCTCTCTGTGGTCTGCGTGGGTTTCCTCTGGGTGCTCCGGTTTCCACCCACACTCCAAAGATGTGCAGGTTTGGTGGATTGGCCATGTAAATTGCGCCTTGGTTTCAGGGGAACTAGCAGGGTAAATACAATACATGTGGTTACAGGGATAGGGCCTGGGTGGGATTGCTGTCGGTGTCGACTCGATGGGCTGAATGGCCTCCTTCTGCACTGTAGGGATTCTATGATTCTATGATATGTTTCTTCACCCCATTCTCCCACCTTTTCCCCATAACCTTTGATCACCTTACCAACCAAGAACCTATCTATCTCTGTCTTAAATACATTCAATGACTTGGCCTCCACAGCCTTCCGTGACAATGAATTGCACAGACTCATTGCTTTATGAAGTTCTGGTTTCCTCCCGCAATCCAAAGATGTGCAGGTTAAGTTGATTGCCCCTTAGTGTCCCAAGATGTGTACGTTAGGGGGATTACTGGGGTAAATGTGTGGGGTTACGAGGATGGGGCCTTCATGGAATGCTCTATCAGAGAGTCGGTGTAGGCTCGATGAGCCGAATGGCCTCTTTCTGCTCTACACTTGGAATACTGCGTACAGTTCTGGTCACCCTATTATAGAAAGGATATTATTAAACTAGAAAGAGTGCAGAAAATATTTACTAGGATGCTACCGGGACTTGATGGTTTGAGTTATAAGGAGAGGCTGGATAGACTAGGACTTTTTTCCCTGGAGCATCGGAGACTTAGGGGTGATCTTATAGAAGTCTATAAAATAATGAGGGGTAGAAATCAGCTAGATAGTCAATATCTTTTCCCAAAGGTAGGGGAGTCTAAAACTAGAGGGCATAGGTTTAAGGTGAGAGGGAAGAGATACAAAAGGGTCCGGAGGAGCAGTTTTTTCACACAGAGGGTGGTGACGAGGGTGGAACAAGCTGCCAGAGGTAGTAGTAGAGGCGGGTACAATTTTGTCTTTTAAAAAGCGTTTAGGCAGTTACATGGGTGAGATGGGTAGAGAGGGATATGGGCCAAACACGGGCAATTAGGACGAGCCTCGTGGTTAAAAATAAGGGGCAGCATGGACAGGTTGGGCCGAAAGGCCTGTTTCCATGCTGTAAACCTCTGTGACTCTATGACTCTGTAGAGATTCTATGCTTCTATAAACTTTACCTTTGGAATGACACAGGGAAATAAAAAGACCTCATTCATTAACTTTCCTGTCATAAACGTTTATGATTTCAGTCTATTAAAATAATCAGCAATATCATCAGTTTACTACCTGTCACAAAAACCACAACAATACTGTGACAGCTTTAAATCTCACATTCAAGAATATTGTTGATCATAAAGATATATTCCCACAGGTTGCTAAATTTCAAACTCGTGCGCATCTTTTACACAGCACCTATCAATCTTTGTCTAATTTTTGTTTTTAAGTTTATTTATTAGTGTCACAAGTGGACTTACATTAACACTACAATGAAGTTACTGTGAAATTCCCCGAGTCACCACACACTCTGGTGCCTGTTCGGGCCAACGCACCTAACCTGCACGTCTTTCAGAATATGGCAGACCACCCGGAGGAAACCCACGCAGACACGGGGAGAACATGCAGACTCCGCACAGACAGTGACCCAAGCCAGGAATCGAACCCGGGTCCCTGGCGCTGTGAGGCAGCAGTGCTAACCACCGTGACACCGTGCCGCCCCACTCATTTTGTCTGTAGTATGTCTGGCCCAATCGCACAGGCAGAGAACTCAAATAAAAACAAAAAACTCTGGGAATACCCAGCATGCCTGGCAGCAGCTGTGGAGAGGGAATCGGAGTTATTTGCCGAAAGCTTGCTCCCGTTCACGCCAGCAGGATATTATGGTGCCACCAATGGCGCACTCCCTGCCATTCAGCAGGAAACCCCATTGACAGTGGCGGGGCCATAAAATCCTGCCACTCATGAAACATGCCAGGGAGTGGCAGGAAAATCCTGCCCAATGTTTCAGTGCGATGAAAGTTCAGCAGAAGCAGATAATGTTTCCTTGTGCACTGGTCAGCGTCTATTGCTTAACCAGACCACCTGACCAGTTAGTTATTTAACTGATTGGCTGTTGCATTTCACACATTACACTTTGGACCAAATTACTTTGGCACGCTATGAATGGTTGACGAGAGAAGGGCCGTGGATGTCGTCTATATGGACTTTAGTAAAGCATTTGACAAAGTCCCTCATGGTAGGTTGGTGCAAAAGGTTGGATCTCATGGGATAAAGGGGGAGGTGGCTAGATGGGTGGAGAACTGGCTTGGTCACAGAAGACGGAGGGTAGTAGTGGAAGGGTCTTTTTCTGGCTGGATGCCTGTGACTAGTGGTGTTCCGCAGGGCTCTGTATTGGGACCTCTGCTGTTTGTGATTTATATAAATGATCTGGAAGAAGGTGTAGCTGGGGTGATCAGTAAGTTTGCGGATGACATGAAAATCGCTGGACTTGCAGATCGTGAGGAACATTGTCAGAGGCTACAGAAGGATATAGATAGGCTAGAAATTTGGGCAAAGAAATGGCAGATGGAGTTCAATCCAGATAAATGCGAAGTGATGCATTTTGGTAGAACTAACGTAGGGGGGAGCTATACGATAAATGGCAGAACCATAAAGGGTGTAGATACGCAGAGGGACCTGGGTGTGCAAGTCCACAGATCCTTGAAGGTGACGTTTCAGGTGGAAAAGGTGGTGAAGAAGGCATATGGCATGCTTGCCTTTATAGGACGGGGCATAGAGTATAAAAGTTGGGGTCTGATGTTGCAGTTGTATAGAACGTTGGTTCAGCCGCATTTGGAATACTGCATCCAGTTCTGGTCGCCACACTACCAGAAGGACGTGGAGGCTTTGGAGAGAGTACAGAGGAGGTTTACCAGGATGTTACCTGGTATGGAGGGGCTTAGTTATGAGGAGAGATTGGGTAAACTGGGATTGTTCTCCCTGGAAAGACGGAGGATGAGGGGAGACTTAATAGAGGTGTATAAAATTATGAAAGGCATAGATAGGGTGAACGGTGGGAAGCTTTTTCCCAGGTCGGTGGTGACGTTCACGAGGGGTCATAGGTTCAAGGTGAGGGGGGGGGAGGTTTAACACGGATATCAGAAGGACGTATTTTACACAGGGTGGTGGGGGCCTGGAATGCGCTGCCAGGCAAGGTGGTGGAGGCAGACACACTGGGAACGTTTAAGACTTATCTAGATAACCATATGAATGGATTGGGAATGGAGGAATACAAAAGAATGGTCTAGTTTGGACCAGGGAGCGGTGCGGGCTTGGAGGGCCGAAGGGCCTGTTCCTGTGCTGTATTGTTCTTTGTTATTTGTTCTTTGTTCTTTGTCCTGTCTGGAGACAATACACATCTCTTTAACCTGTGCTTCATCCTCTCTCCACTCACATTGTCTGTACCTTTAAGACTTGATTACCTGTAAAGACTAGCATTCCAATTGAGTTTGTGTCTTCATATGCCCTGTTTGTGAACAGAACTCCCACTCATCTGATGAAGGAGCAGCGCTCTGAAAGCTTGTGGCTTGTACTACCAAATAAACCTGTTGAACATTAACCTGGTATTGTGAGACTTCTTACTGTGCTTATCCCAATCCAATGCCGGCATCTCCACATCATGGCAGGTTTTTTACACAGAGGGTAGTGGGTGCCTGGAACTCACTGCCGGGGGAGGTAGTGGAAGCGGATACGTTGGTGACTTTTACGGGGCGTCTTGACAAATACGTGAATAGGATGGGAATAGAGGGATATAATCCCCGGAAGAGTAAGGGGTTTTAGTTCAGTCAGGCAGCATGGTCGGTGCAGGCTTGGAGGGCCGAAGGGCCTGTTCCTGTGCTGTAATTTTCTTTGTTCTTTGTTCTCTTTGAGGGCATGGCAGGTGCTACACCTCAACTTTCTTTACGGATGAGGTAAATAGCCACACATCTTTTCCACGGTCAGTGAGAGGAACAATTAGCATTCAAGTTAATCGCAAAAGAATTAAAGAAAAGGTTATTAAAAATATTGTACATTGCTGAATAATGTCTCACAACACGAGGTTAAAGTCCAACATGTTTATTTGGTATCACAAGCTTTCGGAGCACTGCTCCTTCATCAGGTAAGTCTCATCTGATGAAGAAGCAGTGCAGTGCTCTGAAAGCTTGTGATAATGATTTTGTACCAAGATATGACTACAATGGGAAGGCCCTAGGTTCCTACGATACATAATGGCTCATTGGATGTTGGAACTTTGTGAGTGGAGATCATAGAATCCCTACTGTGCAGAAGGAGGCCATTCAGCCCATCAAGTCTGCACCGACTCTCTGAAAGAGCATCCCGCCCAGGCCCTATCCCTGTAGCCCCACATATTTACTCTGCTAATCCCCCTAACTCACACTCGGGACACCTTATCATGACCAATCAACCTAACCTGCACATCTTTGGACTTTGGAGATGAAAGTTGCAGGTTGAGGTTAGTGTGAGTGATCGGGTTTAATACATGGCGTTCAACTATTCTAATTCAGAATAGTCCCTAATTTAGCATAGTTCAACTATCCTAATCCTTCACCTGATGAAGGAGCAGTGCTCCGAAAGCTTGTGATACCAAGTAAACCTGTTGGACTTTAACCTGCTGTTGTGAGATTTCTTATTGTGCCCACCCCAGTCCAACGCCGGCATCTCCACATCATAGCTGAAAAAAAGAGATGTGTTGTTGAAGCTTTCCACCTTGTACTCTTCAGGACAAATGCAGGAATGCCAAATTTTAAATGATCGCAACAATTTTGTGATCAGCTGACCCATTAACCTCCAGGATTGTTACAGAAATATTGATACTTTTTCATGTGCCAGGATAAAAACTCAAAATGTGGAAGCCAACTTTAAACCCAGCCAGACTCTGTAATTTGCAATCTGCAGAGTTGGAACGGACAGTTTTCATGCAGCCAAGCCTTGGACAATCAGCTTCCCATTAAAACCAGACAGGCCTGGAACTGCCTGGCCAGGTGCGAACAGCCATATTGTTTCAGAACGAACCATTGCTTACACCTCCAGTGAACCTACTTTGTTAGAAGAATGCTACGCAGACTTGGTGGCACCCAGCTCAGTAGGAGGCCAGAGGCATCGCATGACAAAGACAGCACATGACAGTTGAAGGTACAAAACCAATTTCTGTGACATCCAAATATGGAAAGTCGTCAGCTCATTGGATCAATGCTCGTATTGGACACAGGCCACAGAGTCTTCGAGAAGTGCATGAAGAGCAGAATAAAATGGAAAACTCGGAGTCCCAGCTCTCTCTGCGTTTTCAACCTTCTTCAATGGTGTCTCCACAGAGCACCTTGGACTGGCAGCCGAGCAGCATCACCAGCTCCTTCTACTTGTAGCGGGCATCATCAGACTGACCAGACCCAGAAG
Organism: Mustelus asterias; assembly: GCF_964213995.1. NCBI lineage: Eukaryota > Metazoa > Chordata > Chondrichthyes > Carcharhiniformes > Triakidae > Mustelus > Mustelus asterias. The sequence continues at coordinate 12,273,277 of NC_135803.1, forward strand.
ACCACCCTGGTGAGACGACCTGAAGACCAGAAGCAGTCCTAGACAAGAGGGGAAGCCTGAATAGAGGGTTGAAGATCCTGAAACATCAGCCAAACCTCAAAGACCAAGGAGCAGCCTTTCCCAACTCTAGAGTCATAGGGGCTTACAGCATGGAAACAGGCCCTTTCAGCCCAACCTGCCAACCTTATTGAATGGGTATTACTAGTCTTTGCAGCCAAATAGTTCAAATATAATGATGAGGACCTGTGGACAGAGTGCAGTGAGTCCTCGGAAGCGTGTGTCAGAAGTAAAACCGCATCTGGAGTGAGACATTGTGGCTGGGATTCTCCCAAAAAAAGTGCCGAATTTGCGTAAAAACTGGAGTGCATCCCACTGTTTTTTCAATGGGATTTTCAAAATGAATCTTCCATCCATTCTGAGCACTGCAGAGTGCCTGAGTGTGAATCTCAATCAAAATCAGTGGATGGAGCCTGTTCCCGCTGGAGAGGCCGGCAGCATAAGACCATTAGGTAGCAGAACAGAATTAGGCCATTTGGCCCATCGAGTCTGCTCAGCCATTCAATCATTGCTGATATGATTCTCTTCCCCATTCTCCCGCCTTCTCCCTCTAACTTTTGATCCCCTTATTGATCAAGAACCTATCGATCTCTGTCTCAAAGACACTCAATGACTTGGCGTTCACAGCCTTCCGTGGCAATGAGTTCCACAGATTCACCACCCTCTGGCTGAAGAAAGTCCTCCTCATCTCTGTTTTAAAGGAGCGTCCCTCCACTCTGAGGTTGGGCTCTCGAGTTCTAGTCTCTCCCACTAGTGGGAACATCCTCTCCACGTCCACTCTATCTAGGTCCCTCAGTATTCTGTCAATTTCAATTAGATCCCGCTCTCATCACTCTAGACTCCATCGAATACAGACCTAGACTCCTCAACTGCTCCTCATATGACAAACCCTTCATTCCTGGGATCATCAGCATAGCGGGCCACTGCGTGTGTGCCAAACTGTCAGTGCATGCGCAGTAGCCCTCCACTACAGGCCTCCCAATTACTGGCCAGCACAGCAACTCCACAATCTGCCTCTCTGATCCCCCCACCCCCCGATTCCTGGGCTCCTGGATGGCTCTGGGCCAGCCTTGACTGCCCCCCCCCCCCCCCCCCCACACCACCACCACCACCAGTCCTGATCTCTCGATCCCCTTCTCTCCCAGCGGCAGCCCTGACCATCCCACCTGCAGTTCCAACTCCCCCCCCACCGCAGTCCCAACTCCCCCGTCGCAGTCCTGACCCCCTCCAGCAGGTCCACATCCCCTATTCCGATGGCCAGCATTAATCAGCCCTTCCCTCCTTCTCTCACCAATCCCCCTCTATACTCCTTTTCCTATCAGGGCCTGCTCAAATAGGTTTATTCAGAAAATGAGTGGGCCCTTTAGTAAACACCCAAAATCTGAATGATCAAACTCAGTCGAGCAGAGCCCTGTTTACCTAAAACCGCCCCAGGTATCACTTTAATTAGAAGGCCTCACTTTGGATTGAACTTAGTGCAAACAATGTCACAATTTCACATCCGAGGAAGACCGACAAACTATCTCAAATATTTACAGAAAATGCAGATTGTACTTAATGCTTTCCAGTACATTCCTACAAATGGGTTCTGAGAAAAGGCGATAAGGAATTTAACTACTTTATCAAATGATTCTATTTCACTGCAATTTGCTCAGAATGCTGCGTCTTTTCTGTTTTTGTCCATCGTGTTTTAGTGTGTTCCGGGATTCTCTTCATTCTCTCGAATAAGCATCAGTTGAATATAAAGTGAATCGCTAATGGAATTAGTTAGTGGCAGTGGACAAGTAATCCAAAGATCCAGGGCAACATCTGGGGACCTGGGTTCAAATCACACCACCACAGCAGGTGAAATTTGAATTTAGTAATTTTAAAAATTCATTTGTGGGACATTGCCCATCCCTAGTTATCCTTGGAGGGCAATTGAGAGTCAACCACATTGCTGTGGCTCTGGAGTCACAGTTAGACCAGACCGGGCAAGGACAGCCGATTTCCTTCCCTAAAGGGCGTTAGTGAACCAGATGGGTTTTTCCAACAATTGATTCCTGGTCATCAGTAGATTCTTAATTCCAGATTTTGTTTATTGAATTCAAATTCCACCGTCTGCCATGGTGGGATTTGAACCCGGGTCCCCAAAATGTTAGCTGAGTTTCTGGATTAATGATGTAGCAATAATACCATGAGGCCATCACATCCCCTATAATATCTGATTGATACCATTGTCAGAAAACCCCATCTGGTTCCCTAAAGTCCTTTCGAAAAGGAAATCTGCCGTCCTGACCTGGTCTGGCCTGCATGTGACTCCAAAGCAATATGGTTGACTCTCTACTGCCCTCTGAAATAAAGGGTAGCCAGGGATGGGCGATAAATGTTGGGCCCGGCGAGCAACTACCACATCCCATAAATGAATTTTTAAAAACCCACCTCTAATCCAGGGTTCAACATCATTTCCTGTAACTCACAAGGAACTAAAGGCTCCTACTAAAGTAACTGACTCATCTTGGGATTAGGGGTAACAAATTTAAAACAGAGTTGAGGAGAAACTATTTCTCCCAAAGTGTTGTAAGTCTGTGGAATTCGTTACCCCAAAGTGCGGTGGATGCTGGGACAGTAAGTTTAAGGAGGAGTTAGACAAATTTTTAATTGGTAATGGATTGAAGGGTTATGGGGAGAAGGCAGGAAAATGGGAATGAGGAGCATATCAGCCATGATCGAATGGCGGAGCGATCTCGATGGGCCGAATGGCCTAATTCTGCTCTTTTACTTTACAAACTTATGAACTGTCCAAGGTTGCAAACCATTAACCATTCTAAGTTTCTCAAGGACCAACACTGTAAACAGTCCCCGTGAAACTGAGGATCAAATTTCCTTAAAAGGCCACAAGCGTCTTTGGGATGCAGTCAGAGCAGTGCTTTTAAGGGAAAAATGCAACCTTGGCCTATTTGACTTGGCTTGGTTTTCTGGTCTAATCTAATTCACATTCTGAAAACCATCAGTGACTCGAGGTCAGGCTTTGCAACAAAACAAGCAATACTTAGCGGCAACAGAAAACAATTCGAGTTTCAGCATCTACAAACCAGATCAAATGGGAGGTGGGTATCGAGCCACACGGGGAAATCATGAAACAATTCATCTATCAAAAATCAGACACAGCACAGAAGTAGGATAATGTCGAAGGCCACTTCTGTTTTGTCATTCTCTCATGGGTTTTGGGCCAGCATTGGTTCCCCTTCCCTAATTGCCTTTGAACTGAGACAGTTAAGAGTCAACCACATTGCCATATGTCAGCCAGACCAGATAAGGATGGCAGATTTCCTTCCCTAAAGGATATTAATGAACCAGTTGGGATTTTCATAGAATGCTACAGTGCAGAAGGAGGCCATTCAGCCCATTGAGTCTGCACCGACCACAATCCCACCCAGACTCGATGCCCATAACCCCATGCATTTTACCCCAGCTAGTCCCCCTGACACTAAGGGGCAATTTACCATGGCCAATCCACCTAACCCGCACATTTTTGCACTGTGGGAGGAAACTGGAGCACCCGGTGGAAACCCACGCACACACGGGGAGAATGTGCAGACTCCACACAGACAGTGACCTGAGGTTGGAATTGAACCTGGGTCCCTGGCGCTGTGAGGCAGCAGTGGCAACCACTGTGCCATGTGCCGTGTTTTACAGCAATCGACAATGGTTTCATGGTCACCGTTACTGAGACTAGCTTTATATTCCCAATTTAATAATTGAATTTAAATTCCAACAGCTACCAATGGAACCTATGTGCCCAAAGCATTAGCCTGGGCCTCAGCTTTACTAGTCCAGTGACATGTCTGCTCCACCACATCTCCCCAGTTGAAACTTCAAAGTGTAAGGGTGAGAAATTGGGATCACTTACTCCCATTTTACAAATGTTCTTCATCTTACAGGCACAAGGCACACATCTTTGGACTGAATTGTTCTGGACACCATATTGGTGAGTGTGCATGCAGTGAAGTGTGGTTGGACATACACAGAGGGGGCGAATCATGATGCCAACACATGAGAGACAGATGATTACTTTATTAAAAATTAAGACTTAAATGCTGAGGTTGACTAAGTTGCTTACACCCCGTTGAATGTTATGATAAACAGTTCTTTCAGTTTGATCTTGTTAGTGTGAGCATCACCATGGACGCCGGTGGACCCTCAGAAAATGGCTGCTCCTGATTTCCAGTGTCAAGTGCCAAGAATTAATTGGTAAAATCGGCCATCTCGCCACACGTCTGCTCAAGTTATGATGGGAAAACCCAATTGGAAATTTTACCCCATGACCTTCTTTTATACTCAATTCAGCCTGGGTTATATCTTGCTTTCATCCATCAGCTGGACCTCCCAATCTCTAACTCCTACTTTCCCCATGATCTACTCTTTTAACATGTTTAGGTGGCCATTAACAATTAGTAGGAAGTGCACCTTTCAAAGTTGGAAAAAAATGCCAGACCGTCCCAACAACGTGCCTTTTGACCTTCTTCTAACTAAAAGGGAAAAGAAAATGGAATTTCTAAAGATATGGCTGGAATTCTCCGATCTCGTCCAGGGCTGGGATTCTCTGATCCCACTGAATAGAGACTTGGCAGAGGGCCAAATTCGCCATTGTTGCTGGCAGCGGTGGTGAGGCGTACGAGACTGTAGACTTGCGGCCCTTGAGTGCGTGGAGGATAAATCATCTTACAGTGCTTTAGAAAGAATAAGAATGGTGAGGGACTTGCGTTCTCATGGTGACAGGGTCACAAAGCCACGTTGACAGGGTGGATATGGAAAGGGTGGATATCCTCTTAAGGGAGGATATAGAGCTTGTGGGGTGGGGCGGGGGGGGGGGGGGTGTCACTGTTTGAAAATAAGGGGTCGCCCATTTAAGACAGAGCCAAGGGGAAAGCTTGTTTTCCTCTCAGAGGATCATGAGACTTTGGAATTCTCTTCCTCAAAACTCAAAATATTAAACCAGCCATGATCTTATTGAATGGCGGAACGGGCATGAGGGGCAGAGTGGCCTACTCTTGCTCCTCATTCGTACGTTCATATGTAAATATCATCGAGTTTGTATTCAGCTGTTTTGAATGTTATTCCCTCAATTCCAGTAAAATCTGCTCATTTGCTCGCCTGCAATATTTATATCTCATGGAAGTCTTTTTGTACATTTGCCACGCTGTTGCAAATTAGCACTGTTCTCAAGAGATGTAATTACATCTGCCAATCATGACCCCCAATTTTCAATGTTTCGCAGACTGCAACAAGGGAGATGTTTATTTCCTGATTTGATTTTTGCGGTTTGGTTTGTTTTTAAAAGCATAAACCCATTAAAAGGTCAGGTACTCACTAATCAATCCAGTATGGAATTCAAGAGGAACCTTTGACAGAGTGTGGTTAGAATGTGGAATTTGTTACTACAAGGTGCAGTCAAAGTGAATAGAATTGATGTCGATAGTGTGGTGACCAGAACTGCAGACAGTTCTAGTGTGGTGCATGCGTACGTGCGTGCATGTGTGTGTGTTCTATCTTTGGAATGGATGGTTCAGGGTATTGTCAACCACACAGCACTTTTTAAAAATTCATTCGTGGGACTTGGGCATCGCTGGCTGGCCTGCATTTATTGCCCATCCCTGGTTGCGTTTGCGAAGGTGGCGATGGCTGCCTTCTTGACAACTGAGTGCCGTACCAGGCCATTTCAGAGGGCACTTGAGAGTCAACCACATTGCTGTGGCTCTGGAGTCACAAGGAGGCCAGACCAGATAAGGACGGCAGATTTCCTTCCCTAAAGGACATTATTGAACCAGTTGGATTTTTCCAACAATCAAAAGTTTATTTATTAGTCACGAGTAAGGCTTACATTAACGCTTCAATGAGGTTACTGTGAAATTCCCCTAATCGCCACAGTCCGGCGCCTGTTCGGGTTAATGCACCTAACCAGCACGTCTTTCAGAATGTGGGAGGAAACCAGAGCACCCGGAGGAAACCCATGCAGACAAGGGGAGAATGTGCAAACTCCACACAGACAGTGGCCCAAGCCGGGAATCGAACCCGGGTCCCTGGTGCTGTGTGAGGCAGCAGTGCTAACCACTGTGCTACCGTGTTGTCTTGGCAATGGTTTCATTGTATTCAGCACATTCTTAATTCCAGATTTTTTTTATTGAATTCAAATTCCACCATCTGCCGTGGCGGGATTTGAACCCGGGTCCCCATTAAGCTTCTATTTCCTGGGCAGGACAGCATGCATTTGTTCTCTAGGAACCAGGTATTTGTCGGATAAAGTTGGAGGTCGTTGTAACCAAAGCAGTGTTTTGTCAATGTTGTGGAATGTTGTGAGTCTAGCGCCAACTATTTGCCAATTGAAAATCTATACTGACAGGAATATACTCATTGATCTAATTCTACTAACGGTAGAAATACTGTTCCCCAAGAGGGCCATCCTTGAAAAGCAAAGTAACTATTGACAAAGCATCATGCTCGAATCAACAATTACTATTATGAGTTAATCACACTGCAGCTCATGTGAAGGGCAACATAAATGGATGAATTGGAATGTATTGAAGTACTAACTGAAAAGAATTGTTTTTAAATACCCACATTCTTCTAAATTAAATGTCAATGATATCTGCTGGCTAATGGTACCATGGATTGACCCGTCATTATAAGGATATAATACCTTTGGCTTATTTACTGCACAATACACAAGGCACCAATCACTCATAAAGGATTGGGAAAACACACTGTGGGTTCATTTAGAACCATAGAATAGAACCATAGAAGTCCTACGGTGCAGAAAGTGGCCATTTGGCCCATGAATCTGCACCAACTCTCTGAAAGAGCAGCTTACCAGACCCACTACCTGGCCTATCCCTGTAACCCTGCGCATTTAATGTGGCCAATCCACAGAATCTGCACATCTTTGGAGTGTGGGAGGAAACCGGAACACCCAAAGGAAACCCACACACAGACACGGGGAGAGCGTGCAAACTCCACACAGACATTCACTCAAGGCCGGACTCGAACCCGTGTCCCTGCGCTGTGATGCAGCAGTGCTAACCACTGTGCCACCATTTATTAATTACACATTGGTGCAAATCTTGAAGACATCAGAGCTGTGTTCTTGTGCTCCGCTCCAAGCCAAAATGACACTAAGACTAGGTCACATGGCATATTTCCGTTCAAGTGATGTCATGTTGCTATCTCTCAAAGGCATATTACAACATGGATGAGGGACTTGAATTCTGTAGAGAGACTGGAGAAGCTGGGACTGTTCTCCTGTGAGTAGAGAAGTTTTTGGCAGAGGTATTCAAACCCATGAATGATTTGATAGTCAAAAAGGAGAAACTGTTTCCAGTGGCAGGAGGGTTGCTAACCAGAGGATAAAGATTTAAAACAATTGGTAACAACCAGAGGTGACCTGAGGAAATGTTTTTTTAAAATCCAGTGAGTTGTTATGATCTGGAATTCGCTGTCTGAAAAGATGGTGGAAGAGATACACGGTAACATTCAAAAGGAAATCTGATCGATATTTACCGGGGAAAGAAATTGCAGGGCGATCAAGATGGAGAAAGGGAGTGGGATTGATTTTGATTGTTCAACCAAAGTGCCAGTACCGTCACAATGGGCTGAATGGCCTCTTCTATGCTGCATAAGAACTAAGAGCAGTAGGCCATTTGGCCCCTCGAGCCTGTTCCACCATTCATTAAGATCATGGCTGATCTTTTCATGGTCTCAGCTCCACTTAACTGCCCGCTCACCGTAACTCTTAATTCCTTTACTATTAATTTCCTTTCCTCTGGATGAAGAACCTTCTCCCCATCTCAGTCCTAATTCTCAGCCCACCAACGCCTCTACTTTCTCAGACAACTAAGGAAATTTGGCATGTCAGCTGTGACTCTCACCAACTTTTACAGATGCACCAAAGAAAGCATTCTTTCTGGTTGTATCACAGTTTGGTATGGCTCCTGCTCTGCCCAAGACTGCAAGAAACTACAAAAGGTCATGAATGTAGCCCAGTCCATCACGCAAACCAACTTCCCATCCATTGACACTGTCGACACTTCGCGCTGCCTCAGAAAAGCAGTCAGCACAATTAAGGACCCCACACACCCCGGACATTCTCCCTTCTGCCTTCTTCCATCGGGAAAAAGATACAAAAGTCTGAGGTCACCACCAACCGACTGAAGAATAGTTTCTTCCCTGCTGCCATCAGACTTTTGAATGGACCTACCTCGCACTATGTTGATCTTTCTCTATCTACACCCTAGCTATGACTGTCACACTCTCCTTCTGCACTCTCTCCTTCTCTATGAACAGTATGCTTTGTCTGTATAGCGCAAGAAACAATACTTTTCACTGTATATTAATACATGTGACAATAATAAATCAAGTCAAATCAAATCTTCTGATTTTGTGTCTGAAAGGGAAGAGGAGGGACAGGCTCGGGAGAGGCAGTTAGAGCAGAAACTCATGGGGTGTAGAAAGTGAAAGCTATGCAAAGACTTTGTAATTTACTGGTTAGGCCACAGCGGGAGTGTTTATTCTATTCCTGGTGCCATGCTTTAGGAAGGTTGTCAGAGATTTGCAGAAGATGGGGAGGAGAATTATTAGAATTATGCCTGGGATGAGGGACGTTAATTATGTGGAGAGGCTCACAAACATGGACTTGTTCTCTTTAGTCATGATGTGGAGATGCCGGCGTTGGACTGGGGTAAGCACAGTAAGAAGTCTCACAACACCAGGTTAAAGTCCAACAGGTTTATTTGGTAGCAAATACCATAAGCTTTCGGAGCACAGCTCCTTCGTCAGATGGAGTGGATATCTGCTCTTACTCCATCTGACGAAGGAGCAGTGCTCCGAAAGCTTATGGTATTTGCTACCAAATAAACCTGTTGGACTTTAACCTGGTGTTGTGAGACTTCTTATTGTTCTCTTTAGAGCAGAGAACGTTAAAGAGGGATTGAATGGAGATGTTCAAAATTATGGACGGCATGGTGGCACAGTTAGCACTGCTGCCTCACAGTGCCAGGGGCCTGGGTTCAATTCCCAGCTTGGGTCACTCTCTGCGTGGAATTTGCACATTCTCCCCGTGTCTCCGTGGGTTTTCTCCGGGTGCTCCGGTTTCCTCCCACAGTCCAAAGATGTGCGGGTTAGGTGGATTGGCCATGCTAAATTGTGCCTTAGGGTCAGAGGGACTAGCAGGATAAATACATGTGGTTAAGTGATAGGGCCTGGGTTGGATTGAGATCGGTGCGGACACTAGATGGGCCAAATGGCCTCCTTCTGCACTGTTGGGATTCTATGAAGGGACTTGGCAGAGTAAACAAGGAGAAATAGCAGCTTCAACCATGTAGCACACCTCCAGTTCTACATCAGAGTATCAGCCTAGATTTTGTGCTTGAGTCTACAGAGAGAGACTTGAATCCACAATCTTCTGACACAGAGGCATGAGTGCCATCTGGTTCACCAATATCCTTCATGGAAGGGAATCTGCCGTCCATACCTGGCCTGGCCTATGTGTGACTCCAGATCCACAGAAATGCGGTTGACTCTCAAATACCCTCTGAAATGGAGGGCAGTTAATGAATGCTGGCCCAGCCAGTGATGCTCAGATTCGTAAATGGATAGAAAGAAACAAAATTGGGTCACAGTTTGCATGCAATGGAGATCAGTTAATTTAGCTTCAATCGGGAATGAAGCCGAGGATTTGCTCAGTTTATATGGTGCATTTAACCACTGACCTGTCGGGGAGTATCCAATGGCCATTTCGCAAGCAGCGCAGTGACAGAACCTTCTGACATTGCTTATTAAAGGAGAACGATTTGAATTCAGATGAAACATTACAGCATCATCATAGAATGGCTGCAGTGTTGAAGGAGGCCATTCAGCCCATCCAGTCTGCTCCGACTCTCTGACCAAGTATCTTACCCAGACCCACCTCCCACCCTATCCCTGTAACCCCACACTAACCTATTTTATGAAAGAGACTGAAGCTCTCTGCAAGTTAGTGTTTCATATAATTTCCTGTAGATGCCACTCATGGGGCCATCGGAACTGCGGTGTGAAAGGCAGCCGTTTGACCCTTGCTGGTGATGGCTTTCAGTTTCATCCCATGCTCCTATCTTTTTCCTTGATCCTTTAATATCTTACCTTGACCAATATCTGTGCAGTTTCCTTTTAAATGATGGCAAAGCAATAGTAAGTTGTGACTTTTCCACAAAGTTGCATTCAGTGTGTAATCATTCAGGGATCGAGAACATAGCACATGAGGAACAAGCAGGCCACGTACAAGCAAACTTTCATTTAAAATGGTTGGCATGCCTTATGAGGATAGGTTGAGGGAGCTCAATCTTTTCTCCTTGGAGAGAAAAAGGATGAGAGGTGACCTGATAGAGGTGGACAAGATGTTGAGAGGTATAGATCGGGTGGATTCTCGGAGGCTTTTTCCCAGGGCTGAAATGGCTGCTACGAGAGGACACAGGTTTAAGGTGCTAGGGAGTAGGCACAGAGGAGATGTCAGGGGTAAGTTTTTCACTCAGAGGGTGGTGGGTGAGTGGAATCGGCTGCCGTCAGTGGTGGTGGAGGCAAACTCGATAGGGTCTTTTAAGAGACTTCTGGATGAGTACATGGGACCTAATAGGATTGAGGGTAAGCCTATATATAAGCCTAGGTAGGTAGGGACATGACCGGCGCAACTTGTAGGCCGAAGGGCCTGTTTGTGCTGTATTTTTTCTATGTTCTATGTCTATGTTCTAAAATGTGCACATACAGGGCCGTTTGTCAAACTTAAATGAATTGCAGAGCAACTAGTCACCTGCACACATCAAACAGAAATTAGAGGGGACATTGCTAGTTTAGGGATTCTCTGTACTGTGTGTAAAATCATTATCCTCTAACTTACCGCGTCACTCTTCAGCATGATGACACAGTGGTTAGCACTGCTGCCTCACAGCACCATGGACACAGGTTCAATTTCGGCCTCGGGTCATTGTCTGTGTGGAATTTGCACGTTCTCCCCATGTCTGCGTGGGTTTCCTCCGGGTGCTCCAGGTGTGCAGGTTAGGTTGATTGACCACGCTAAATTGCTCCTTAGTGTTAGGGGGATGTCAGGGATATAAGCAGGGTAACTATGTGGGGTTGCAGTTATAGGGCCTGGGTGGGGTTGTTGTTGGAGCAGGCTCGATGGGCCGAATGGCCTCCTGCACTGTAGGGATTCTAAACGCTCTGGCCTTTATGCTGCTGATTGACCAACTGCTGAAAACAGCCTTTGCCTTCTCAATAACTTTCAAAATGATTTACCGTTCATCTACATTTGAGCCATTTAACAGTCATAGAAATCATAGAATCATAGAAACCCTACAGTACAGAAAGAGGCCATTCGGCCCATCGAGTCTGCACCGACCACAATCCCACCCAGGCCCTACCCCCATATCCCTACATATTTTACCCACTAATCCCTCGAACCTACGCATCTCAGGACACTAAGGGGCAATTTTAGCATGGCCAATCAACCTAACCCGCACATCTTTGGACTGTGGGAGGAAACCGGAGCACCCGGAGGAAACCCACGCAGACACGAGGAGAATGTGCAAACTCCACACAGACAGTGACCCAAGCCGGGAATCGAACCCAGGTCCCTGGAGCTGTGAAGCAGCAGTGCTAACCACTGTGCTACCGTGCCGCCATTATAGGGTGTTGAATGTCACTATTCATCTTCCTGATCCTTTCTGCAGGCATCCATGAATCATTCTTCAGACAGGAAGGGGAGATCATCTGAAGTGCCTTGTCAACTTTCCTCCTAATGAGCCAATGCTAAGTGTATATTTCCCTCTGAGCATCTGGACCAGTCAATCTGTGGATGAGAAGGGCTCCACCTAATGGATTCAGAGCCAGAATATATCCTGAGGTGATTTTGATTTGATTTGATTTATTATTGTCACATGCATTAGTATACAGTGAAAAGTATTGGTTCTTGCGCCCTTTATGGACAAAGCATACCGTTCATAGAGAAGGAAAGGAGAGCGTGCAGAGTTTGCCAAGGACTGCAAAAGCTAAGTTTATTTATTATTGTCAGAAGAAGGCTGACATTAACACTGCAACAAAGTTAGCGGTCTGGGCTGTTGGAGCCCATTGAGTCTGCATCGATTCTGAGAGAAAGTTTTAAAGTTTATTAGTGTCACCAGTAGGCATGCATTAACACTGCAATGAAGTTACTGTGAAAGCCCCCTCGTCGCCACACTCTGGCGCCTGTTCGGGTACACTGAGGGAGAATTTAGCACGGCCATTGCACCCTAACCAGCACCTCTTTCAGACTGTGCGAGGAAACCAGAGCACCCGGAGGAAACCCATGCAGACACAGGGAGAACATGCAGACTCCGCACAGACTGTGATCCGAGCTGGAAATTGACCCTGGGTCCCTGGCACTGTGAAGCAGCAGTGCTAACCACTGTGCCACCGTGCCACCCCAAAAGCTCACATATTGCGCATCTGTCTGAATTAAGCACACTGGGCGCATTGAATCAATCCTCGTGTTCATGAGAACCGTGGGTGCTGGCATTTACAGCATTCAAACCTGATTTGCTAGTGATATTATTTAATTCATTTTTGGAAGTGGGTGTTGTTGGCAAGTCTGCCAATTATTGGCCATCTGTTCACAGCCCTGAGAAAGCAGCAGCCAGTCACCTAGCAGTTTGATACAATTTCAGAGAGCTTTTAAATATTGCTCCAGGGGTAGGCGGTCACATACAGGGCAGGAAAGGGGCAGACTGGTAGCACAGTGGTTAGCATTGCTGCCTCACAGCGCCAGGGACCCGGGTTCAATTCCAGCCATGGGTCACTGTCTGTGTGGAGTTTGCACATTCTCCTGGTGTCTGCGTGGGTTTCCTCCGGGTGCTCCGGTTTCCTCCCACAGTCCAAAGATGTGTAGGTTAAGTGGATTGGCCATGATAAATTGTCCCTTAGTGTCCCAAGATATGTAGGTTAGGCGTAAATACGGGGTTGTGGGCTTTGGGTAGGGGAGAGAACCTGGATAAAATACTCTGTCAGAGAGTCGGTGCGGACTCGATGGGCCAAGTGGCCTCCTTCTGCACTGTAGGGATTCTACGATACAGGCCCAGACCAGGTCATAGCAATGGTTTGCTTTCCTTATAAAAGGTGGTGAACAAGATCTGATTTCATGACAATCTGATGGTTCATAGAATCATGGAATCCTTCGGTGCAGAGGGAGGCCATTCGGCCCATTGAGTCTGCACTGACCACAATTCCACCCAGGCACTATCCCCATAACCCCATGCATTTGCCCTAGCTAGTCCGGGTGACACTAAGTGGCAATTTAGCATAGTCAATCCAACTAACCCACACATCTTTGGACTGTGGGGGAAAACCAGAGCACCCGGAGGAAACCCACGCAGACACGGGAGAAGGTGCACAGACAGTGACTGTAGCGGGATCCCTCTTTTTAACTCCACTGGGCTTATTTTAGGTTGGGTTCTCCGTCACCCAAACCCCACCAATGCCCGAGTGATTCTCTCTCTTGCCGATGAAACAATGGCCACCTTGCGTCTACTTCACTAGAGTAGCGCTCCCAAGAGAGAGAAAAGGAAACTGCCGCCTATCCACTACCTGGCAGCCTTTCCTGAGTGGGCGGTTTCGAAGCGCCCAGGGTACCCTCAGTTCTAGACTCCGGAATTATGGTGAGGAATATTTATATTGTGACTTAGTCAGAGATCATTGGTGAGAAATTGAAAAGATCAAAACGGACTCCAACGGAAGTCAAAGATATATATATATATATATTTATTCAAACATCAAGGTCAAAGGTCACCAAACACCAGGAAAACAACACACAATGCCTTATGCTCTATGAGACTATAACTATGGAAGGAAATACTAAAACGGACACCTCGGAATTCTTACTTTATACAAGTTTACCAGTGTCTTAAACTATGAAAGGTGCATGCAAAAGCCCCCCCCTTTCCCCAAAGCCTCATCCATTATGATGATCTCGGGAACTTTGCGAATTACCAGGGGATACTCACAATCCTAGTTTAAATTGCTCAGTGGGCTTCAGGCTGCGTACTGGAGACGACCGAGTGGAGAGTGCTGCCATGCTGGTCCGAAGAGAAAAGAGAGAAAAAATGGCCGGCCTGACCATCCTTTTATATTGTAAAACTTGAATTCTTTTTCCTGACAACTCCGCCCCCCTTCCAGCCGGCAGTTCCACAGACAAAGGCTTGCTCGTTATTTGCAGCTGCAATCTTACAGTCCATAGAGACCAGATGCTCCCATCCCAGGTGATGTCCTGTATTGTTCCATCGGAGATCATTTAATTGTTTTCCCATTAGGGAAATGGGCTTCTCCTCGCTCTGGGACAAGGCCATTATCACCTGCATTGAGTCCAGACCAGGTGCATTGTCTTGCTGCCGGCCTAGTCTGGTGATGTCGTGAGGTTCTTTTTGTGCTGCTGATAACCTAATCAGCAGTCTGTCTGGTTTCTGGCTGCTTGCAATTTTTGGACTGGGCCCCTTCACACACACACACACACAGGCTGGCTGGGCTCCCTGGGACATTTTTTGGTCAAGTCCTGCAGTCAAGTGTGGCCACTTTCACAGTTCTTTAGGGTTCAAGTCCTTTTCCCAGCTCATAAAAAAAGGCCTGAGTTGCCCGAAAAACTTACATGACCCAAGCTGGGAATCAAACCCGGGTCCCTGGTGCTGTGAGACAGCAGTGCTAATAGAGCCTTTTATTTCTCAAAGCAGCATTGAGTCATCCCTGATCCATTGCATCAACGAAGGCAGATTTCTCTGGAACCCATTCAGATGTCAGTGATCACTGTGAGTCACAAATTCTTGTGAAAACTCTGCCTCCCTCAGAGGGAGGAGATTTCATTCTTCACTTTCAAAGGTTGTCAAAATAATTCTTTCAAATACCTCAGACTGCCTCAATGACTGTTCACCTCCTAATAGTCCAATCTATCCTCCTCAGACTGATTGATCTGATTGTGATGTCAATTCCACATTTTGCTTACCCCTGATAACCCTTGTTAGTCAAAGATTTCTATCTATCTCAGCCTCAAAAATATTCGTCACTCTGCCTCCACTGCACTCTGGGTAAAGGAATTCCACAGACTAATGACCCTCTGAGGGAGAAAAGAAATCTTCTCATCTATGTCCTAAATGGGAGACCCCCTATTTTTAAACTGTGTCCCCTGGTTCCAGCCTCTCCCACAAGGAAAAACATCCTTTCAGATCCATGTCAAGTCTCCCCAGGATCTTATTTCTTTCAATAAGATCACCTCACTTTCTGGTTGCATCACAGCTTGGTATGGCTCCTGCTCTGCCCAAAACCGGAAGAAATTACAAAGGCTCGTGAATGAAGCCCAGTCCATCACACAAACCAGCCTCCCACTGTTGTGGGAAAATCACCACTCGGAGTCAGATTTAAAGATTCAACATGCAGTTTATCAGACAAAGTTTTGGGAGAAGGGCTGGGCTCTCCGCAGTGCACACAGTCACCTTCTCAACTTTAAAATGGCAGCTGAGCTTCTTTTATACATTTTCAAATAGTGGACAAGTACAGACATTAGCAGTTATCACATCGTTATACATTTATGCCCCTCTTTCAATGACTGATCTTGTTAACAAAACTCATTGTTTTGGTTCTGCCTTATCTCAAGCTAAGGTGATCATCTGGGCCTCAAGGTCTGATTTATTTCCTGTAGTAATTAGACACTAACAGGATTTAACTCGTTGTGCAATGTCTGTACCTAAGTCAGCACATCTTAATGTCTTTTCACAGAGTCCATTTTGTGCCAGGTAACCATCTTGTATCTTTTAATTTTGAGTTTACACCAACAATTCCCCCCTTTTGGTCAGGATTATGCTCTAATAATCCGATAGACCAACAATAGCAGCATCGTGGGTCCGGCAATTGATATGACTGACCCGTAACCAACAGGTCACGCGTTCACCGGTAAACTTCCACCTTCTCGCCCTTTCCTTCATTGCCGTCGTCTTCCTCGGTGTCTTCGGGTGTTCCCATTAGATGTTCTTCTTCGGTGACCACACTGGCCCCTGGCACAATCCGAGCCAGCATGACTTTACAGCAGACATGAAGACATCCGACAATCAGGCAACAGACAATTGTAATAATTGGGGTCTTGTCTAAAATCATCGAGCTGCTTTCTTATGTCATTAATAACTTGGGTGATGTTGTAGGATTCATCTGTAACATGTGTTATACATTTGTCTCCTATTATTGTGCATACTCCCCCTTTCACTCCCTGGAGCCCCCTGTACACAGGATCTGTGGAGTTTATTAGTTCCACACATCTTCCTGTATACCCCTTTTATATTTGCCTGTATGTCCTTTACAGGGTGAGTCCGAGGTATCTGCCGTATATAAGCCATGGGGGGTCCACCCAGGGGTGGCCACAAATAGGGCCTCTACAGATTGGGCTAGCGGGTAACACATGGTTCAATTACCGTGTAAGCGTACATGAGCCTTGTAGAATAAGTTATCTTCTAGTCCTGTCAATCTTACAACCGTGACAACATAGAGTGATGCAATTATGTACGCTATCTTAGACATGTTCGCAACAGGCAAGTATTAATCTTATTACTCTATATTAACAACTTCCCAAAGGCTGTATTGCCAACCCGAATGCGTCAGTTAATCTTGCTTGTAGTCGTCACCTGTTTTGGGGAAAGCACTCTGGTCACTTTATGGCTTATTTGTTAATATCACTCACTCGTTTCTTTGTATAATTTCAGCTGGGTCCAATGTTTCCATACACCTTTCCCCCTTATGTCCAGACAGGCACAGGTATCTCCACTAATTATGACCTCATATGGCCCATTCCATCTTGGTGCAAATCCTGGGTTTTCAGGTAATGTTTTTACTAGGACGCGACTTCCCGCTGTTGGGACGTCAGGGAGCATTTCAAGATCTCTCTGTGTGTCTCTTTCTTCCTGATTATCCTTTACTAATTTATGCATCCCTTTTAGTTGGGCACTTAGTTCCAAAACATATCATTTGATTTTGTCTTTTCATGGGCCTACATCGGCCCCACCTGTTATGATGCTTTCTAGTAATTGCATCGCCCTTCCTGTCATCAGTTCATAAGGGGTTAATCCGGTTGTCCGGTTTGTCGTGGCTCTGATTGGACCAGGATATGAAGCCTCTTCTCTCTGCCCATTCCTCCTCTATCAAAGTACAAAACCAAGACAGTAAAACTTGAAAAGTTACAGAAACCAAAGAAAATCCCAATTCGAAAGAAAAAAAAAGTTTTTCTTTAAACAGAGATGGGTATATATATTCAGACATAAGAAACGGCAAGTCACATTAACCCTTAGAATACTGAACACTGAAGTAAAACTTAATTATAAAATCTTGTTCTTTGCATAATAATTAAAGAAATATTCTCTAGCTCTGTACAATTCTTGATTAAACTCCCAGTATTTAAATTTGAAGCACATCACTTTTATCAGCGTCAGGGAGAGGGACAGTACGTATTCAGTACTTGGAAGGCTATTTTGGTGGAATGGAAATCAGTCAGGAACATGAAGATAGAGGCTGCGTTGTGGAAAATCACAGAACTCCGCATCATTACCACACCCACAAAGAAGTCTTTCCTAAATCATCGCAATTTCTCCCCACATTCTCTGCTACTGCACAAACCCCACATATTAGTGAGCCATTTTGAGTGAGAATGGGGAAGAAGAGTATTGATTCACCTGCTTAATGCACAATCCATACAAACTGCAGGCAGATTCATCCCCTTGAGCGGTGGCTTGTGGGTGTAAACTCAAGGTGCCTCACATACACATAAACCACGTCTGTGTTGGGTGGGGTATGCCACACACAGCAGTCATTCCCGCCCTCCCCACTGAATGAACGATTAAGAGAGAAGTGACAGTGCAACAACAGCATTGGTCGTTTCCCCTTCTCGCATGCAGAGCTTGCCGTTCAAGATCCTGCTACGTTTGATGGATGCATCCTACGAGTGGATAGGCTGCAGAGGTGGATGGGGATTGCAAAGCCAAGAGCAAAACACTTGCACCCCCTCCATTAACTGTGGGGGCATGTGCAGCTGTAAGGTTTATGTACTGTATGAAACAGTTAAGCCACTGGGATCTGGCTGCACAGCAGCTTCATTGGTGAGTTTAGTGCACTAAGATTAAAAAGGCCAGCTCACCACATGCATCTTGACATACACAAACCAACAGACTGCTTTAACATAAACACAATAGGCTGTTTGTCCATAACAACTGACTGTCTCATATTTATTTAAAAAAACCTTAGCGGCAGTATCTCAACTTTCACCCTGACTTTGAACATATATTATCATTTACCCCCTCCAATTAAAAAGTGGTTTTGAACCATGCCTATCAGTTCATCAATTCACTTATACGTCAGTAGTGCAAAATATTTAATTACATATCCCCCCTCCATAGAAAGCCAAATTTTGACCTTAATATGAAAATGCCAATTAAAAAGGCCAGCTCACCACAAGCATCTTGACATACACAAACCAACAGACTGCTATAACATAAACACAATAGGCTGTTCGTCCGAAACAACTGACTGTCTCATATTTATTAAAAAAACCTTAGCGGCAGTATCTCAACTTTCACCCTGACTTCACCCTAACATTTGCAGAAACAATGCAACAGGACAATTGTGGGATTACAAAAACAAACAGTTTAAACTCCAAACTTCTAATATTTCTTAAACAATTTCCTCTGGAAGCAATTT
The DNA here is from genome assembly GCF_964213995.1 of Mustelus asterias. NCBI lineage: Eukaryota > Metazoa > Chordata > Chondrichthyes > Carcharhiniformes > Triakidae > Mustelus > Mustelus asterias. The sequence goes on from NC_135803.1 coordinate 12,292,090, forward strand.
TAAGGTATTGAAGCAATTCAGGGTAATGAATAATGCAGACAAGGTAGAATTAAAAGAAAATGTGTTTCCAAAGTGCCAACGGTACAGTTGTTCCAAAGCAATATGGGCTTTACCAACACAACCTTGCGTAAAGTCAATCTAGAATCAAGGTATGTATGAACACAAAATTGGAGCAAGAATTCTTCAAGCACTCTCACCCACTTCAATCTGGTGACAACTCAGGCCCACGGATTGGATTCAAATTATTGCTCCAGTAATTGTTGTCTAAGTGTGAATCAAATAAGACTTTGCACTGGCTTTTTGGCTGGACATCCATTCATTTGTATATAGTCCTATCAAAAGACATCGCTTTCCCCATTAAAATCACATGCCACACAGCTCCAATCTTTATATGATGCACTCTTACATTATATCTAATTTGATCATTTGTTTGCGTGCAAGCACCACATTACAGTACTTCACAAAATGCCACTACCCTACCTACAAAGAAGTGCATTCAAATGCTTAGCACCAACATTTAGCAGCGTTGTGCAAGTTATTACAAATTATGGCAAAGAATGGTCAGATGCTTGGAATAAATAGCCTTTTCATGGAGGAAAACAGGAAGCTCCTACAGAATTATGTTTTTATCAATACACAATATATAATATATAAATATATTATATAAGCCTTTTCAGGATTTGATTTTATTCTCGGGTCTATATGGCAGTGTTATACTGTATAATAAAAATAATCAAGCAGCAGTTGTATCATACCACTTTACACATCATAACCATGATATCCAAACCCTTTTAATTTAAGTTGTTTCTATTTTTAAACTGAGTTCCAGATTAAAACCCCTGCATTTTAGAAAAATAACAGGCGCCAAATCAAAATCAAAGTAGGTACAATACATACTGGTTAATTGATTAGAAAAGTTTTGGTTTGATTTTAACTGGCTAGATTTTAAGCTTTGCAGTGTTTTTATATTTGGCAAACCTTGAACAATAGATGGCACATGACATTCCAACGGCAGTGCATAATTGTAGCCAGTTACAGAATACTAAACTATCAGACGTTCGTAAACACTATATTCTGTGGACCCGAATACTGCATTCTAACTGGGCAATTTGCATTGGTGTTGGTCTCCAGAAGTTAGTACTGTAGTCAGGTTTTCCTTTGGATGGGCTAATCAGAACTATCATCAATGTTAGACGATGTAATTTGTTGCATGTTAACGAAACGACATAATACAATCCTTGAATTTCATATTGGTCCAAATGTTATTTAGAATACGGCACGGTAGCACAAGGGCGGCACGGTAGCACAGTGGTTAGCACTGCTGCTTCACAGCTCCAGGGTCCCGGGTTTGATTCCTGGCTCGGGTCACTGTCTGTGTGGAGTTTGCACATTCTCCTCGTGTCTGCGTGGGTTTCCTCCGGGTGCTCCGGTTTCCTCCCACAGTCCAAAGATGTGCGGGTTAGGTTGATTGGCCAGGTTAAAAAATTGCCCCTTAGAGTCCTGAGATGTGTAGGTTAGAGGGATTAGCGGGTAAAATATGTGGGGGTAGGGCCTGGGTGGGATTGTGGTCGGTGCAGACTCGATGGGCTGAATGGCCTCCTTCTGCACTGTAGGGTTTCTATGATTTCTATAACTAGTAAAAGGACTGATGGCCAGTTGATGACAAAACAAGTTCCAACAATTCATGGTGTTACAAAGTTTAGCAATGTTTGGCAACAAATGCAGATTAAAAATACTTGATGAAATGCTTTCTTAGAAAAGTAATCTAATGGTCATAGATTTCACCATCTTTTGGTCAATCAATACAATTGCATATTAACATACAGAAGACAGAATAATCGGGAACAAAAGAATGAACAAAATGTTCTTGAACACAATGCTGAATCTGTACATTAGGTACCTACTCATTTCAGACTAAAATGCCATTTTTAAAAAGTGTTCATAATACATATTTAGTAATTGAATGAATATCTTGCAAACAGCCTCCCTCATGACGGCAGTCATTTCTCTTCTAACCTGTTCCCTTTGGCAGGCAGCATGACCAGGAAATAAAATGGTTCACCTACAGGCTCCTTTTTATTCATAAAAGGAACACCTAAAAAAAGTAATTTCAGATGTTTTCAAAAATTGCCAAGTAAAATACAGTTTTAAATGTTTTACGTCCCGCAGTAATGTTAGTCTGCTGTGTTCATTAAAGTTTGTTTAAATGGCCAGTAACTTTCAGCTCCTTTAACCACCTACCCACCCCACAACATATACTGCAAACAGATTTTGCGTGCGAGTAGCAAATTTTAGTCAAGATTCACTCACCTGGATACACTCTCAACAAGTCTCAGTATAATCCACATTCTTTCAAGTTATTTTTGATGATGCAGTTGGTGTCCTACCCAGACTGTGTCTAGTTCTGCCCAGGATTTTGTATTTGCGCTTCTGGGTTGTAGTTTACCCAGGGAGGCCATTATCTGTTATCTTTCGCCCGGGGTGAATGGTTTGTAATTTGCTGCTGGCTGCGCGTCCGTTCCCCCTCGGGTTACTGGCGCCAAGTTGTGTTCTAGCGCTTCCCCTTCCTCTGGAGGGGCGGTTGGTTCCTGTTGTGTGGACCCAGAAGGGGGCAGAGGAACAGTTTCCCCTCCCCGTTGATTCTCCTCTAATACTCAATTCCTTTTCTCCAATTCCCTTACTCTGGATTCTAATTTTTTAAATTTTATCCTTATCTTTGTTCCACTTTTTAGTGGAAGCGACGACTTGTTCAATTAGTCCAGCTAATTGATGTATTAATAATACCCCTGTTTTGTCTCTCTTTTCCCCATCTACCCACTTTCTCTGTTGTTCTCAGGTCTGAGAAACATCCCAGCCATCCCTTTGCATCTTCTTAATTAATGAGTGTCTGACTGTCATATATTTATCAATAAGGGAATCCGCAGGTCCCCACTTAGTTTCTTTTCCTGCCATCTTGCAGACTTCTACGCCCCGGCCACGATGACCTCCTCAGCAAAGTGTTTCCTCCACCGGAGTCCGGCTCTAGGTCAGGGGATCACTGACTTACCGCACCGCTTTACAAGATGACAGACAAGTACACAAACACACTAACTTTTATGGAAACAGATGGCAAACTCTGCGTTTGTTCGCCACTACAGAGTTTGATGCTAAATGACTTTTATCACTTGTGCTTCACGATCCTAAGTGCCTTGGCGCTGCTACGCCCACTTCAGGGTCCTGACCTTCATGTGGGGGATTTCCCCTCTTAACAACCGGTCTAAGGCTGCGCATTTGAGACAGGCACTTCCTTGTCCTTAGTCGATCAGCACAAGCAATCAATTCCTGTTTCTACCCGATAGTCCCATAAATTCCCCTAATTTTCACCCGTTTTTAACTGCATTGTTGGTTCAGTCTGACTCCCACAGGTTCAATAATCTTTACTCCAGTTTGCCGATCGAGGCCAACTGATCAACTCACCAGCAATGAGATCCTTGCTGACTATTCCAATTTGTTGTGGGAAAATCACCACTCGGAGTCAGATTTAAAGATTCAACATGCAGATTATCAGACAAAGCTTTGGGAGAAGCGCTGGGCTCTCCGCAGTGCACACAATCACCTTCTCAGCTTTAAAATGGCAGCTGAGCTTCTTTTATACATTTTCAAATAGTGGACAAGTACAGACATTAGCAGTTATCACATCGTTATACATTTATGCCCCTCTTTCAACGACTGATCTTGTTAACAAAACTCATAGTTTTGGTTCTGCCTTATCCCAAGCTAAGGTGATCATCTGGGCCTCAAGGTCTGATTTATTTCCTGTAGTAATTAGACACTAACAGGATTTAACTCGTTGTGTAATGTCTGTGCCTAAGTCAGCACATCTTAATGTCTTTTCACAGAGTCCATTTTGTGCCAGGTAACCATCTTGTATCTTTTAATTTTGAGTTTACTCCAACACCCACCCATTGACTCTGTCTACACTTCCTGCTGCCTCGGAAAAGCAGCCAGCATAATCAAGGGCCCCATGTACCCCGGACATTCTCTCTTCCACCTTCTTCCATCGGGAAAAAGATATGATGTGGAGTTGCTGGCATTGGACTGGGGTAGGCACAGTAAGCAGCCTCACAACACCAAGTTAAAGTCCAACAGGTTTATTTGGCAGCACGAGTTTTCGGAGCGCTGCTCCTTCATCAGGCACTCACCTGATGCAGGAGCGGAGCTCCGAAAGTTCGTGCTACCAAATAAACCTGTTGGACTTTAACCTGGTATTTTGAGACTACTTACTGGGAAAAAGATACAAAAGTCTGAGGACTGATACCAACCGACTCAAGAACAGCTTCTTCCCTGCTGCCATCAGACTTTTGAATGGACCTACCTTGCATTAAGTTGATCTTTCTCTGCACCCTAGCTATGACTATGACACTACATTCTGCACCCTCTCCTTTCCTTCTCAATGTACATAGAAACATAGAAACCCTACAGTGTAGAAGGAGGCCATTCGGCCCATCGAGTCTGCACCGACCACAATCCCACCCAGGCCCGACCCCCACATATTTACCCACTAATCCCTCTAACCTACGCATCTCAGGACACTAAGGGGCAATTTTTAACCTGGCCAATCAACCTAACCTGCACATCTTTGGACTGTGGGAGGAAACCGGAGCACCCGGAGGAAACCCACGCAGACACGAGGAGAATGTACAAACTCCACACAGACAGTGACCCGAGCCGGGAATCGAACCCGGGACCCTGGAGCTGTGAAGCAGCAGTGCTAACCACTGTGCTACCGTGCCGCCCTTACCGTACGGTATGCTTTGCCTGTATAGTACGCAAGAAACAATACTTTTTACTGTATACTAATACTTGTGACAATAATAAATCAAATCAAAGCAAGTCAAATTTAAACTCCAATAGAAAGAGGGCTAGCCTATTCATCCTTCCCTCAAAAGGTACCTCCACCATCCCAGGAATCAATCAAATGAACCTGTTCTTTACTGCTTTGAATGCATTTATACTATTTCTTTAATAAGGAGACCAAAACTGTATACAGTGCTCCATAGTGGTTCATTAGCTGAAGGAAAGTGTTTCTATTTTTATATTCCATTCCCTCTGCATTAAATGACAACATTCTATTTGTCTTCCAAATAGCCTGCTGTACCTGCATTCTGATGTTTTGTGATCCATGAATGTATTATCTCCAAATTTGCAGATAATACAAAGCTGGGTGGCAGTGTGAGGTGTGAGGAGGACGTAGAGCGGCGCCAGCCTGATTTGGACAGGCTGAATGTGTGGGCATCTGCATGGCAGATGCAGTATATTGTGGATAAATGTGAGGTTATCCACTTCGGTCGCCATAATAGGAAGGCAGATTATTATTTGAATGGGTGTAAATTGAGAGAAGGCAAATGGAATGTTGGCCTTCATAGTGAGAGGATTTGAGTATAGGGTTAGGAATGTTTTGCTGCAATTGTACAGGGCATTGGTGAGGCCACACCTGGAGTATTGTGTGCAGTTTTGGCGTCCTTATCTGAGGAAGGAAGTCCTTGCAATAGAGCAAATGCAGCGGAGGTTTACCAGGCTGAATCATGGGACGCAGGTCTGTCATATATGGAGAGAATAAGTCAGTTAGGATTGTTTTCATTGGAGTTTAGAAGAGTGAGAGGGGATCTCATAAAAACTTACAAAATTCTAACAGGATTGGACAGGGTAGATTCAAAAAGAATGTTCCTGATTATGGGGCAGCCCAGAACTAGGGGTCATAGTTTGAGGATAAGGGGTAAACCTTTTAGAACTGAGTTGAGGATAAATTTCTTCACCCAGAGGGTGGTGAATGTGTGGAATTCACTACCACAGAAAGTAGTTGAGGCCAAAACGTTGTCTGATTTCAAGAAGAAATTAGATATAGCTCTTGAGGCTAAAGGGATCAAGAGATATGGGGGGAAGGTGGGAATCAGGATATTGAATTCGATGATCAGCTATGATCATAATGAATGGTGGAGCAGTCGCGAAGGGACAAATGGCCGACTGCTGCTTCTATTTTCTATGTTTCTATCTGCCTCAATAAGGTGACTTTTCATTCTTCTAAACTCCAATGAGTACCAGCCCAACCTATTCAACCTGTCCTCATCATAAAAACCCTCCATACCTGAGATCAGCCGAGTGAACCTTCTCTGGACTGCTGCCAATGCCAGTATATCTTTTCTTTGATAAGGGCACCAGAACTGTTCACTGGTAATGAAAAGGCTGCGATGAGCTGATAAGATTCCTTGAAAGATGTTTGATGGGGGGGCGGCCGTCACATGGAGAGGATGCTTCCACTTGTTGGGGTGAGAAAGGTGGGGTGGGATGGGAAGAAACCAAAGCGAAGGGATGTAAATATAAGTTAGTTATACAAAATCGAACAGGGAATGCAAGAAATATTTCTTTATTCACAGAGTTAGGAAGTGGGAAGTTGCTCCCACATGCAGTAGTTGTGATGATTAGCGCAGACGCCTTTCGGGTGACGTTAGATACGAGGGAGAGATATGTGGAGTGTAAATACTGCTGGAGATCAGGTGGGCTGTTTTAATGCTATGCATTCTACGCAATTCTGTGCAGTGAAACAACAAGATGGAATAACCAGCAGTAGACTAATCTGTATGCAGACACCTCAGCACAAAGGAGAGTCACAGCCAAAGGCAATAAATAAAATAATATTTAATCAGTTATTCAAGTACATGAGCTTTCTTCTTTACTTCTTTGTGAAGCTGTGAATTTTATGCAAGAATGTAAACATGGTGGATTAAGGCAAAGCATTCTCTGTCCATTCAAACCAGATAATGGTCCATTTATTCAAAGGTTAATATCATTGACAGTAGGTCCATATTTTCAAACTAGTTGTATAGCACTGTTCCCATCATAAATTGGAAAACTTGAAGTTAGAACCAAGAATAACTGTGATTGGGTTAACGGTTGAGTAGACAATGTTTGAATGTTTAATTGTGAGCTGCTGCACTCATTACACTTTCCAGAATTGAAACGTTCAGTTGAAGGTCTCAAATATAATCCTTACTGTCAACCCAAAAAAGATATTGTCCGGAATTCTCCAGTCTCGCACTGCTGCCAGCGAGAATGGAGAATTTGGCTAAATCTCCATTTACTACAGCTGGAGAATCCATGCAGCTGGTGAGGTCAGATTATTCCTGCCATATAAATTAAAAATTACCAAACCAGCACTTCCTGAAACTGGAGTTCATCCAACCCTCCGCTGCCCTTGAGCTAACTTGCACTAACACCGATTCACCCATCATCCCTGTGCTTGATGACCAACACTGACTCACTCTTGTTTAAATCTCTCCATGGCCACTACCCTCTCTAACTCTGTAACCTCATAGTACAAACCTCCAGGGCCACTGCTCTCTTGCAATTCTGGCCTCTTACGCATACCTCAGTCTTCTTTTCTCCACCATTGGTGGCTGTGCCTTCAACCGCCTCGACCCTAAACTCAGGAATTAACCCTTTCCAACTTCTCTAATCGTTCTCTCCACTTTTAAGATACTCCTTAAATACACCGTTTTGATCAAGCTTTTGGTCTCCTGTCCCAATACCTCTTTATGGGTTGCATTATTCTGGTAATGCTCCAAGGAAGTGCTTGGGGACAAATTAGCTACATTAAAGGTGTTATATAAATATAAATGGTAGGCTAAGGAGGAAGCATCATCATTCTATGATGTATTCTTGTGTCATAAAGTGAACTGTTTGCTTTCCTAGACTACAGACTCAGTCCTTTTGATGATTCTTGTGGCGGTCGTAGTGAATTTCCTCCTGAAAGTATCTCCCGCCAGGAAGTACAGGATCGGGTCCACAAAGCTATTGAGGCTGGCGAAACCCCTGGTCACTTGATAGGTGGCATAGACCCTCTTGTTCCATTCACACGTCTCTGGCCCCTGGTAGTAAAGTCTAGACTGAAGATTCAGGTTCTTCATCACGTGGAAGGGGAGGTAAGCGACGGCAAAGACCGCCAGCACGATGATGACGAGGCGCACAGACTTGCCTTGGAGTGGCGTCCTCATGTCGTTGCATATTAGCGCCTTCGCTATAAATCCGTAACAGACCAGGATGGTGGCAAAGGGGATACAGAAACCAAAGAACGTGGTCAGCATGCTGTAAATGAAGTAAGTGTGCAGGAGGTCTTTAGAGGTCGTGTCGTAGCATATGGTTCTTATTGTTCTGTTTGTGTCCAGGTATGGCCCAGAGAAGTTGGCTTTGTTGGCAACCTGGCGTATTCGGGAGAAGTACAGAATCGGAGCGATGGTGGCCATCACGGTAACCCACACGCACACACACACGATGGTGGCCGATTTCTTCTGCAACCTGCCCAGCGATTTCATGGGGTGGACCACCCCCATGTACCTGTGCACGCTGATGCAGGTCAGAAACAAGATGCTGCTGTACAGGTTAACATGGAAAATGAACCTCTGCAGTTTGCACAGGGTCTCCCCGAAGATCCAGTCACTTTCCTTGAGGTAGTAGAAAATCAAAATGGGCAGGGAGGCGACGTAGAAGAAGTCAGCCAAGGCAAGGTTGAACATATATATGGTGATGCTACTCCAAGGCCTCATGTGGAAGATAAACATCCAGAGAGCAACACTGTTTCCCAATAATCCCATGACAAAGACTATGAGGTACATGATGGGCAGATAGCAAGACTCAAATTCCTTGTTGATAGAGCAGTCATTGGATGGCAGTTGCGTCATTGTCTCCACCTCAAAGCTTTTCATTCACAGTCGACAGGATGATACATATTCCTCCAAAAATGGGACCATCTGAAAGGGCAACCAGGTAAGGTTTAAATTTCTTATGTTAAGAGCCTTTACTGTTACAATGGCTCTCAGTCAAGCAACTAATTGAATAGAAATTCTCATCCTTATGTTCAAATCCATCACTGGCCACATCCCTCCTTACATTTGTCCAGTAGGGCAACACAGTGGCACAGTGGTTCACAGAAATCATAGAATCCCTACAGTGCAGAAGGAGGCCATTCAGTCCATTGAGTCTGCGCCAACAGCAATTCCACCCAGGTCCTATCCTCGTCACTCTACAGATTTACTCTGCCAATCCCTCTGACCTACGCATCACAGGACACTAAGGGGAAATTTAGCATGGCCAATGCACCTAACCCGCACATCTTTGGACTGTGGGAGGAAACCGGAGCACCTGGAGGAAACCCATGCAGACATGGGGAGAATGTGCAAACTCCACAGAGACAGTGACCCAAGCTGGGAATCGAACTCAGGTCCCTGGAGCTGTGAAGCAGCAGTGCTAACCACTGTGCTACTGTGCCGCACTGCTCCCTCCTTGGCACATCATAACTTTCAGGGCTCTGGGTCAAGTGCTGGCAGATGGGATTAGATGGGAATTCAGGTGTTTCTAACATGTCGGTGTGGACTCGATGGGCTGAAGGGGCACTTCTGCACTGTGTGACTCTATGATTCTCTGTTTTATCCCTTATTGGCACTAAAACAGATATCTGGTTGTTATCACATTGCCATTTGTGGGAGCGTGCGTTGTACAAATTGGCTCCTAGGTCTCTCATTGTTACAATAGTGACTACACTTCGAAAGTATGTCATTGGCTCTAAGGTACTTTGGGATGCCCTGATGATGCAATAGACTCTCAGTCAATCTCATTCACCCAGCTCGTTCAATGTCACTTCCAACTCGCAGTCTAACAAAGGTCATCCATATCCATGAAGAGGTTGGGGCGATGGAAACAAACCATTTGGATGAGTGTGAATGCCACAGAAAAAAACTTTCCTCTGCAAAGACACCTATGTCAGACTCTTATTTATTGACTGCAGTTCAGCCCTCAACACCATTATTCCTCCAAAACTCATCACCAAACTCTATGGCCTAGGGCTTGGCACCTCCCTCTGCAACTGGATCCTAGACTTAGAAATCATAGAAATCCTACAGTACAGAAAGAGGCCATCTGGCCTATCGAGTCTGCACCGACCACAATCCCACCCAGGCCCTACCCCCCCATATCCCTACACATTTACCCGCTAATCCCTCTAACCTATGCATCTCAGGACACTAAGGGGCAATTTTAGCATGGCCAATCAACCTAACCCGCACATCTTTGGACTGTGGGAGGAAACCGGAGCACCCGGAGGAAATCCACGCAGACACGAGGAGAATGTGCAAACTCCACACAATGACCCAAGCCGGGAATCGAACCCAGGTCCCTGGAGCTGTGAAGCAGCAGTGCTAACCACTGTGCTACCGTGCTTCCTAACCCACAGATCATAATCAGTAAGGATAGGAAACAACACCTCCTCCACGATCATCCTCAACACCGGAGCCCCACAAGGCTGTGTTCTCAGCCCCCTACTATACTCCTTATACACCTATGACTGTGTGGCCAAATTCCTCTCCAACTTGATTTTCAGGTTTGCTGATGACACCACCGTAGTGGGTCGGATCTCAAACAATGACGAGACAGAGTATAGGAATGAGATAGAGAATCTGGTGAACTGGTGTGACGACAATAATCTCTCCCTCAATGTCAACAAAACAAAGGAGATATTCATTGACTTTAGGAAGCGTAATGGAGGACCTGCCCCTCTCTACATTAATGGGGACAAAGTGGAAATGGTTGAGAGCTTCAAGTTTCTGGGTGTCCAGATCACCAACAACCTGGTGGTCCCTCCACGTCAGTGCAACAGTTAAGAAAACCCACTAATGCCTCTACTGTGGAGCGGCAAGGTGGCACAGTGGTTAGCACTGCTACCTCACAGCTCCAGGGACCTGGGTTCGATCACTGTCTGTGCGGAGTGTGCACGTTCTCCCTGTGTTTGCATGGGTTTCCTCCGGGTGCTCCGGTTTCCTCCCACAGTCCAAAGATGTGCGGGTCAAGTTGATTGGCCATGCTAAATTGTCCCTTAGTGTCCCGGGATGTGGAGGTTAGAGGGATTAGCGAGGTAAATATGAGGAGTTATGGGAATGGCCTAGGTGGATTTGTTGTCGGTGTAAGGGATATGGCATGCAGGTGTAAAATGGATTTGAAACACATCAGTCACAATCTAGTTGTATGATGGGAGTAGGCTGAATTGGCTATGTTGTCCACTTCTGCCCTTACTCAATGGGCCGAATGGACTCTTTCTGCACTGTAGGGCTTCTATGTTTCTATGTTACTTTCTCAGGAGGCTAAGGAAATTTTGCATGTCTGCTGCAACTCTCACCAACATTTTCAGATGCACAATAGAAAGCATTCTTTCTGGTTGTATCACAGCTTAGCATGGCTCCTGCTCTGTCCAAAGCCCAGTCCATCACGCAAACCAGTCTCCCATCCTTTGTCTCTGTCTGCGCTGCCTCGGAAAAGCAGCCAGCATAATCAAGGACCTCATGCTCATACTCTCTTCCACCTTCTTCCGTCAGGAAAAAGATTCAAAAGTCTGAGGTCACGTACCAACCAACTCAAGAGCAGCTTCTTCCCTGCTGCCATCAGACTTTTGAATGAACCTGCCTCGCATTAAGTTGACCTTTCTCAACACCCTAGCTATGTCTGTGACACTACATTCTGAACTCCCTCCTTTCCTTCTCTATGGAAAGCAGCCAGCATAATTAAGAACCCCACACACCCCGGACATTCTCTCTTCCACCTTCTTCTTTCTGGAAAAAGATACAAAAGTCTGAGGTCACGTACCAACTGACTCAAGAACAGCTTCTTCCCTGCTGCCATCAGACTTCTGAATTGATCTACCTTATATTAAGTTGATCTCTCTCTACCCTAGCTATGACTGTAATGCTACATTCTGTACCTTCTTTCCTTCTCCCCTCTGTACTTTATGAATGGTATGCTTTGTAATCTGTGCCTCAATTGATAAAGGTAAACATCCCATATGCTTTTTCCAGCACCCCACCAACATGCCCTGCTGTCTTTAGAGATCTATAGCCAAACACGCCAAGGTTCCTTTGTTCCACAGAACTTCTAGTTTCATGCTCACCAACTTTTACAGATGCACCATAGAAAGCATTCTTTCTGGTTGTATCACAGCTTGGTATGGCTCCTGCTCTGCCCAACACTGCAAGGAACTACAAAAGGTCATGACTGTAGCCCAACCATCACGCAAACCAGCCTCCCATCCATTGACTCAGTCTACACTTCCTGCTGCCTCGACAAAGCAGCCAGCATAATTAAGGACCCCATGCACCCCGGACATTCTCTCTTCCACCTTCTTCCTTCGGGAAAAATATACAAAAGTCTGAGGTCACGTACCAACCGACTCAAGAACAGCTTCTTCCCTGCTGCTGTCAGACCTTTGAATGGATCTACCTCGCATTAAGTTGATCTTTCACTACAGTCTAGCTTTGACTGTAACACTACATTCTGCACCCTCTCGTTTCCTTCTCTATGAACGGTATGCTTTGTCTGTATAGCGCGCAAGAAACAATACTTTTCACTGTATGTTAATACATGTGACAATAATAAACCAAATCAAAATATCAAATCATTCGAATGAAGTCGAGCCTTTTCAGAGGGATTATTTATTCACAGATATCCATAATTCTCCAGGAATGTGGGTAGTGATGTACTACAATAATAAATCAGGGATCCTGGATACATACAGCAATCTGACAGCATCTGCAAAGACAGGAGCAGGTTTTATAAGCTTTCTGGGCCATCTTAGTGAGCTTAGAGACCAGTGTGGATTTTTAAATTCATTTTTAAAAAATTAATTCGTGGGACATGGGCATCGCTGGCTGACCAGCATTTATTGCCCATCCCTAGTTGTCCAAGGGCAGTTGAAAGTCAATCATATTGCTGTGGCTCTGGAGTCACATATAGGCCAGACTGGGTAAGGACGGTAGATTTCCTTCCCTAAAGGACATCAGTGAACATAGTACATAGAACATAGAACATAGAACAGTACAGCACAGAAACAGGCCCTTCGGGCCACGATACTGTGCCAAAAATGACGCCAAATTAAACTAATCCCTTCTGCCTGCCCTTGGTCCATGTCCCTCTATTCCTCACATATGGAGCAATTACAAGGGGGCATAACTATAGGGTTCATGGTGGGAGATATAGGAAGAATATCAGAGGTAGGTTCTTTACGCAGAGAGTGGTTGGGGTGTGGAATGGACTGCCTGCAGTGATAGTGGAGTCAGACACTTTAGGAACATTTAGGCAGTTATTGGATAGGCACATGGAGCACACCAGGATGATAGGGAGTGGGATAGCTTGATCTTGGTTTCAGATAAAGCTCGGCACAACATCGTGGGCCGAAGGGCCTGTTCTGTGCTGTACTGTTCTATGTTCTATGTCTATGTTCTATTCATGTGCTTATCTAAAAGTCCCTAGATGCCCCTATCATATCTGCCTCCACCACCACCCCGAAAGTGAGTAGAATGGGGGGTGGGGGGTAGTGGGCACAGGAATATAGTGAGATGGCATGTCAGTATCTCACTCTCACACATTCCTGCCACCGGGGAGCTTTCCAAGGGGCAGCTGGGAGTATAGCCAACTCCACTGAGACGGAGAGACAATGAAGATTTTAAGGCCCCAGTTCGGGGGAGTTTTGCCAGCTCGTCAGCAAGTACCTGCTGGGGAATACCTCCACCTCCCCCCCCTCCCCTGGCCCAGCCCCGCATTGTGCAGTGAGGCCGCCAGCTCAATGGTCTTTAGCGGGATGACATGGTGGCACAGCGGTTAGCACTGCTACCTCACAGCGCCAAGGACCCGGGTTTGATTCCCGGCTTGGGTCACTGTCTGTGTGGAGTTTCCTCCGGATGCTCCAGTTTCTGCCCACACTCCAAATACATGCGGGTTAGGTGGATTGGCCATGCTAAGTTGCCCCTAGTGTCAAGGGGACTTGTTAGGGTAAATGTATGGGGTTATAGGGATACGGCCAAGGTGGGACTGTTGTCGGTGCAGACTCGATGGGCCGAATGGCCTCCTTCTGCAATGTAGGATTCTATGACTGAAAATCCTGGCCATTGTTTCCAGTTCCTGCTCCGGACTCTATTCCCCAGCTACTGACTCCCTTTCTTTCTCCTGGAAACAGTCTGAGATTGAATTGTTGGTGTCATGTTTGACTCCAGGATGGGTATCCAGTGTCATGTTCAATGCCATCAACAGGTATAGAACAAAGAAAATTATAGCACAGGAATAGACCCTCCGAGCCTGCACCTACTGAACTAAAAACCTTTACCGTTCCGGGGATCATATCCCTCCATTCCCTTCCTATTCATGTTTTTGTCAAGACGCTCCTTAAAAGTCACTATTGTATCCGCTTCCACTACCTCCCCCAGCAGCGAGTTCCAGGCCCCCACCACCCTCTGTGTAAAACAACTTGCGGGTATCTGCAGATGTTCCCCAGGCTTATGCCAATGTGTGCAGTGAGGGTACCCAGAGTATGTGCATGTGTAGAGAAACCTCTTCACATTCAACCTTTGAACGCACTTGCTCCAGGAGCTGGCTGCAACTCATATCCTTGTCAGTAATAACCCATATCCTCATCATTAATATTCTGAGAATAGCAACAGCTCTTTTTTGGTTACTTCCTTTGTTTTGTTATTGTGTTTCGCAACTGCACAAACAAACTTTGCGACTTGAAAATAAGAACAAGGACAAACGATTTCACCGATAAGGCTGGGCCATTCTTCCAACTTCAGAAATCCTGCTTGAAAGGTGATGGCAGGGTTTAGCACTCCCGCTGGGAATTTGAGTCATGCTTTGAAGAAATAGGAGGTGTAGATTTATTCGTGAATGGGACTGTTGTTTACCAAGAATGCCAGGATTTACAATCACCCCAACAACCATTCAGAGCAGTGTAGCTTGCATGTTAATTATCACAGAAATTTACTGCACAGAGGAGGCCTTTTGGCCCATCGTGCCCCTGACTGTCATAAAAGGGCTCAGTAGCCACAGTGACTGCCACTGCCATTCCAGGATGTTTCATTATTAACACTGAGTTCTCCCCAACCAGCCATCACCTCGTTTTATCACTGGAATAGTACCGGCCACGGGGAGGCGATGACCTAGGGGTATTATTGCTACACTATTAATCCAGAAACACAGCTAATGTTCTGGGGACCTGGGTTCAAACCCCGCCACGGCAAGTGGTGGAATCTGAATTCAATAAAAAATATCTGGAATCAAGAATCTACTGATGACCATGAAACCATGATCAATTGTCGGAAAAACCCGTCTGGTTCACTAATGCCCTTTAGGGAAGGAAGTCTGCCGTCCTTACCTGGTCTGGCCTACATGTGACTCCAGAGCCACAGCAATGTGGTTGACTCTCAACTGCCCTCCAAGGGTAACTCGGAATGGGCAATAAATGCTGGCCAGCCAGCAACATCCATGTCCCACTAATTAGTAAAAAAAAATCAGAGAGAGCAAGGGGTGGACACTGGGAATGTCCGTTGATCTCGGGTGGGATTTTACGGTTTTGGGATGAGTAAGGCTGTAAAATCCTGCCCAGTATCTTTTTGGCAGGGCAATTGCTTTGGATGATGAAGCATTTGATGAAAAAGAAAGTCTTATACAGCACCGCGAATGATGGTGGTTTATCCCAAGGTACTTTACAACCAAGGAATTATTTCTGAGTAATGAGGCAGCCTAACTTGCGCACAACAAGGCCCTAGAAACAGTAATATGATATTAACTGTTTCAGTGATGTTTTCAGGACTTTGACACAACAGCGAAGGAACAGTGATTTAGTTCCAAGTCAGGATGGTGAGTGAGTTGGAGGGGAACTCGCAGGTGGTTGTGTTCCCAGGTGTCTGTCACCCTTGTCCTTCCAGATGGTAGAGTTTGAGTGTTTGGAAGGTGCTGCCTTGGTGAGATCCTGCAGTGCATCTTGTGGATGGTACACACAGCTGCCACTGTTAGTCAGTGATGGAGGGACTGAATGTATGTGAAAGGGATATCAATTAATCAGGCTGCTTTGTCCTGGATGGTGTCAAGCTTCTTGAGTGTTGTTGGAGCTGTGCTCATCCAGGCAAGTGGAGAGTATTCCATCACACTCCTGACTTGTGCCTTGTAGATGGTGGACAGGCTTTGGAGGAGTCAGGAGGTGAGTTACTTGTTGCAGGGTTCTGAGCATCTGACCTGCTCTGGTAGCCACAGTATTTATATGGCTAGTCCAGTTCAGTTTCTGCTCAGTGGTAATACCTAGGATGTGGATAGTTGGGACTTCAGTGATGGTAATGACATTTAATATCAAGGTGAGATAATTAGATTCCCTCTTGTCGGAGATTGTCACTTATGTGGTGTAAATGTTACTTGCCGATTATCAGCCCAAGCCTGGATTTTGTTCGGGTGTTGCTGCGTTTGGACATGAACTGCTTCAGTATCTGAAGAGTTGCGAATTTTGTTCAATTATCAATGAACATCCCGACCTCTAACCTTATGATAGAAGGAAGGTCATTGATGAAGCAGCTGAAGATGGTTGGGCCTAGGGCACTACCCTGAGGGACTCCTGCAGAGATGTCCTGGAGCTGAGATGATTGGCCTCCAACCACCACAACCATCTACCTTTGTGCCAGGTATGACTCCAACCAGCATAGGGTTTTCCTCCTGGATCCCATTGACTCCAGATTTGCTAAGTCTTCTTCACAGAATCTTAGAATCCCTACAGTGCAGAGGAGGCCATTCGGCCCAAGGAGTTTGCACTGTCCCTCCGAACTTGCACCCTACCGAGGCCCATTCCTCTGCTCAGTGCCCGTAACCCCATGCATTCATCATGGCCAATCCATCTGCACATCTTGGACACTAAGGGGTAATTTAGTATGGTCAATCCAGCTAACCTGCACATCTTTGGACTGTGGGAGGAAACCGGAGCACCCAGAAAAAACCCACACAGAGCCAGGGAGAACATTCAAACTCCACATATACAGTCACCGAAGGCCGGAATTGAATCTGGGTCCATGGCACTGTGAGGCAGCAGTGCTCACCACTTTGCCACCATGCCGCTCAATGTCACACTTGCTCAAATGCTGCCTTGATGTCAAGGACAGTCACTCTCACCTCACCTCTGGAATTCAGTTGCTTTGCCCACATTTGAACCAAGTCAGAAGCTGAATGAAGTCAGAACCTAAACTGGGAGTCGGTGAGTAGGTTATTGCTGAGCAGGTGCTGCTTGGTAGCACTGCTGGTGACCTCTTCCATCACTTTACTGATGATAAAGTAGACCGGTAGAAGAGCAATGGTCAAGTTGGATTTGTCCTGTTTCTTGTGTACAGGACATACCTGGGCAATTTTCCACATTGCCGAGTAGATGTCAATGTTGTAGCTATACTGGAACAGCTTGGCTAGGGTCATGGCAAGTTCAGGAACACAGTCTTTCAGTAGTATTGCCAGAATGCTGTCAGAACCCAATAGCCGTCTAACCCAGTAATAAAGTAGAACTTGGAATGACAGTACAATGTGAGATTGAGAGTATAATGTGGAATTGAGAGTATCACTCAAGAACTATAATATAAATTGGGAATTACACTATTAATTGGGAATTATAGACTAACTCAAATTGGGAATAACAAAATAACTCAGGAATTACAGTAAAAATTGGGAATTTCGGTATAGCCGGGAATAACAATATAACTCCAGAATTACAGTATTAATTGGGAATTACGGTATTAATCACAGTATAACTCAGGAAATACAGCATAAATTTGGAATCAGAGTATAAATTGGGAATAGCAATATATCTCAGGAATTACAGTATCAATTGGGAATTACAGTATTAATTGGGAATTACAGTATATACTGGGAACAGCACTATATTGCAGGAGTTACAGTATAAATTGGGAATTACAGTATAAAGGGATGATATAAAGGGATAACTATAAAGGGATGAAGGAGTTGGCTAAGGTAGACTGGGAGCAAACACTTTATGGTGGGTCAATTGAGGAACAGTGGAGGACTTTCAAAATGATCTTTCACAGTGCTCAGCAAAAGTATATACCAGTGATAAGGAAGGACTATAGAAAAAGAGATAATCAGCCATGGATATCTGAGGAAATAAAGGAGGGTATCAAATTGAAAGAAAATGCATACAAAGTGGCAAAGATTAGTGGGAACCTAGAGGATTGGGAAATCTTTAAAGGTCAGCAGAAAGCCACGAAAAAAGCTATAAAGAAAGGTAAGATGGATTATGAGAGTAAACTAGCTCAGAATATAAAACAGATAGCAAAAGTTTCTACAAATATATAAAATGAAAAAGAGTGGTGAAAGTAAACATTGGTCCTTTAGAGGGTGAGAAGGGGGATGTAATAACTGGAAATGAGAAAATGGCTGAGGCATTGAACAGGTATTTTGTGTCGGTCTTCACAGTGGAAGACACAAATAACATGCCAAAAATTGAAGACAGGAAGGCTATGGCAGGTGAGAACCACGAAACTATCATTATCACGAAAGAGGTAGTGTTGGGCAAGTTAATGGGGCTAAAGGTAGACAAGTCTCCTGGTCCTGATGGAATGCAGCCCAGGGTACTAAAAGAGATGGCAGGAGAAATAGCAAATGCACTAGTGGTCATTTACCAAAATTCACTGGACTCTGGGGTGGTTCCCGCAGATTGGAAAACAGCAAATGTGACGCCACTGTTTAAAAAAGGAGGTAGACAAAAGGCAGGTAACTATAGCTTGGTTAGCTTAACTTCTGTAGTCGGGAAAATGCTTGAATCTATCATCAAGGAAGAAATAGCGAGACATCTGGATATATATTGTCCCATTGGTAAGACGCAATATGGGTTCATGAAGGGCAGGTCATGTTTGATTAATTTGGTGGAATTCTTTGAGAACATTACATGTGCAGTGGGCAATGGGGAACCTGTGGATGTGGTGTATCTGGATTTCCAGAAGGCATTTGACAAGGTGCCGCACCAAAGACTGCTACATAAGATAAAGGTGCACAGTGTTACGGGTAATATATCAGCATGGATAGAGGATTGGTTAACTAACACAAAGCAAAGAGTGGGGGTAAATGGGTGTTTTTCTGGTTGGCAATCAGTGACTAGTGGTGTGCCTCAGGGATCAGTGTTGGGACCGCAATTGTTTACAATTTACTTAGATGATCTGGAGTTGGGGACCAAGTGTAATGTGTCAAAATTTGCAGATGACACTAAGATGGGTGGAAGAGTAAAGTGTGCAGACGACGCTGAAAGTCTGCAAAGAGATATAGATAATCTAAGTGACTGGGCAAGGGTCTGGCAGATGGAGTACAATATTGGTAAATGTGTGGTCGTCCATTTTGGTAGGCAGAACAGCAAAATAGACTATTATTTAAATGGTAAAAGATTGCAGCATGCTGCTGTGCCGAGGGACCTGGGTGTCCTTGTGCAGGAATCTCAAGGAGTTGGTTTGCAGGTGGAGCAGGTAATTAAGAAAGCAAATGGAATTTTGTCCTCCATTGCTAGAGGGATGGAGTTTAAAAACAGCGAGATTATGTTGCAGCTGTATAAGGTGCTGGTGAGGCCACACCTGGAGTACTGTGTACAGTTTTGGTCTCCTTACTTGAGAAAGGATATACTGGCACTGGAGGGGGTGCAGAGGAGATTCACTAGGTTGATTCCGGAGTTGAGAGGGCTGGCTTATGAGGAGAGACTGAGTAGACTGGGGCTATACTCATTGGAATTCAGAAGAATGAGGGGAGATCTTAAAAGATTAAAAGACATAAAAGATTATACATAGAAACATAGAAAAACTACAGCACAAAACAGGCCCTTCGGCCCCACAAGTTGTGCCAAACATATTCCTACCTTTTAGGCCTACCTATAACCCTCCATCCTATAAGTCCCATGTACTCATCCAGGAGTCTCTTAAAAGACCTTATAGAAACCTTAAAAGACCCTATAGAAACTATAGGACCCTATAGAAATTACGAAGGGAATAGATAAGATAGAAGCAGGGAAGTTGTTTCCACTGGCGAGTGAAACTAGAACTAGGGATCATAGCCTTAAAAAAAGGGGAAGCAGATTTAGGACTGAGTTGAGGAGGAACTTCTTCACACAAAGAGTTGTGAATCTGCGGAATTCCCTGCCCAGTGAAGCAGTTGAGGCTACCTCATTGAATGTTTTTAAGGCAAGGATAGATAAATTTTTGAACAGTAAAGGAATTAAGGGTTATGGTGAGCGGGCGGGTAAGTGGAGCTGAATCCACAAAAAGATCAGCCATGATCTTATTGAATGGCGGAGCAGGCTTGTGGGGCCAGTTGGCCTACTCCTGCTCCTAGTTCTTATGTTCTTAATTGGGAATTACAGTATAAACTGGGAACAGCAATATATCGCAGGAACTACAGTATAAATTGGGAATTACAGTATTAATTGAGAATTACGCTATTAACCGGGAACAGTAATATAACTCAGGAATTACAGTATAAATTGGGAATTACAGTATTAATTGGGAATTACAGTATATACTGGGAACAGCAATATATTGCAGGACTTACAGTATAAATTGGGAATTACAGCATTAATTGAGAATTACGGTATTAACCGGGAACAGTAATATCATAGAAATCATAGATCATAGAAACCCTACAGTGCAGAAGGAGGCCATTCGGCCCATCGAGTCTGCACCGACCACAATCCCACCCAGGCCCTACCCCCACATATTTACCCGCTAATCCCACTAACCTACGCATCTCAGGACTCGAAGGGGCAATTTTTAACCTGGCCAATCAACCTACCCCGCACATCTTTGGACTGTGGGAGGAAACCGGAGCACCCGGAGGAAACCCACGCAGACACAAGGAGAATGTGCAAACTCCACACAGACAGTGACCCGAGCCGGGAATCGAACCCGGGACCCTGGAGCTGTGAAGCAGCAGTGCTAACCACTGTGCTACCGTGCCGCCCCAACTCAGGAATTACAGTATAAATTGGGAATTACAGTATTAATTGAGAATAGCAATAACTTAGAAATTACATTATAAATTGGGAATTACAGTATATATTGGGAACAGCAAAATATCTCAGAAATTACCGTATAAATTAGGAATTACAGGATTAATTAGCAATTGCAGTATTAATTGGGAATTACAATATATATTGGGAACAGCAAAATAACCCAGGAATTATAGTATTAATTGGAAATTACAGTATAAATTGTGAATAACAGTATAAATTGGGAATAATAATATCTCAGGATTTACAGTATACATTGGGAATTACAGTATATCCGATTGCCATGCGTGAAATGTGCCTGGAAACTGGATATTGAGGGAATGGGGACAGGAATTATCCTGGGAACTGTTTAGATTTTCCCCTTGGACACCCTGTCAAAGTGGAGGCTCACGGAGACTGACGAGTCGGCCGGGGCGAGCCTGCGCTCAGTGCAGGCTCCCCAAACACTTTACAACCACACCGAGCTTTCCTGCTACTTACTGCAGAATCCCAAACATCCAGCAGGATTGGTGTCGGCACAGCAAGATCCAACAAGCTCCCGGGGGGAATGCGAATCGCGGTTGAGCTGGCGGCCGGGTTTATATTCCGCTGAGAGTGCGGATCTTCCACAAGCACACAGCCTGACACTTCTCTCTGTTCAGTTCCTCCCCATCCCCACCTCCCTCCCTCCTCAAAATCACACGCTGTCCAGTTAACCCACAGATGGTTCCTTTCAGCACTCCACACATACACACACACACACACTGCTACAGCGACTGTATCCTCCTTTTTCCGAACTCTGAGAAACGAAACCAGTGTGTATGTGTGTGTGTGAGAGAGAGAGCGAGAGAGAACTATCAGGTTCAACATTTCACCCGTCCCTGCATGCTCAACCCTCGGTTAAAGTCCAACAGGTTTATTTGGTAGCAAAAGCCACACAAGCTTTCGGAGCCCCAAGCCCCTTCTTCAGGTGAGTGGCTTGGGGCTCCGAAAGCTTGTGTGGCTTTTGCTACCAAATAAACCTGTTGGACTTTAACCAGGTGTTGTTAAACTTCTTACTGTATTAACCCCAGTCCAACGCCGGCATCTCCACATCATGCTCAACCCTCAGTCATGATTTTAACCAATATCGATACAGAGTAGCCTTTAGCCCATTTGTGGTTGTCTTTAAAGTGTATCATTGACTTAGCCCCTCTGGGTGAGAGCACCTACCTTTCTCAGCCAGAGGATGTGTGTGTTTGTGCGTGTGTGGGATACATTTCAAGCCCTCCGAAGGAGTGATTTCACACCAATAGGTCATGGTTCAGCAAGCATCCCAGAAATGCAGCAAGGCGACTTTTATTCAGTCATTTTTTTTCCAGCAGTGTTTTATACATTTACATGCTTAGTTGTAGCCACCCGCAGACTCACAGATGTTAAAGAGAGCATTGGAAAGTAATTACTCCTTTATGATTGTTGATACAACCCTCTGGATCATAAATTGAAGTGGAGATGCCGGCGTTGGACTGGGTTGGACTCGTAAACTGAAGTCCAGGCTTTATTCGGGGGTTGGGCGGGGTGGTGAGGGGATGGGGTGGTGGATCTCTGCCGTATATATTGACGTTTATTCCAGGTACTGTGGCACGGTGGTTAGCACTGCTGCCTCACAGCGCCAGGAACCAAGGTTCAATTCCACACTCGGGTGACTGTCTGTGTGGAGTTTGCACATTCTCCCCGGGTGCTCCGGTTTCCTCCCACAGTCCGAAGATGTGCAGGTTAGATGTGCATTGTCCCTGCTAAATTCTCCCTCAGTGTACCCGAACAGGCGCTGAAGTGTGGCGACCAGGGGATTTTCACAGAAACTTCATTGCCGTGTTAATGTAAGCCTTCTCGTGACACTAAGAAATAAACTTTAAACTTTAGATGGATTAGCCATGGGAAATGTGTGGGATTACAGGGACAGGGCAGGGGAGAGGGCCTGGGTAAGTTACTCTGTGAGAGAGTCGATGCGGACTCGATCGGTTACATGGCCTCTCCTGTACTGGAGTGATTCGATGTTCTATATATGGTGGTCATGATGTGGAGATGCCGGCGTTGGACTGGGGTAAACACAGTAAGAAGTTTAACAACACCAGGTTAAAGTCCAACAGGTTTATTTGGTAGCAAAAGCCACACAAGCTTTCGGAGCTGCAAGCCCCTTCTTCAGGTGAGTGGGAATTCCCACTCACCTGAAGAAGGGGCTTGCAGCTCCGAAAGCTTGTGTGGCTTTTGCTACCAAATAAACCTGTTGGACTTTAACCTGGTGTTGTTAAACTTCTTACTATATATGGTGGCCAGCCACTCCGGAATTAAGCAGCAATTGGAGAACCGGAATCTCCAGCAATCGGAGAACAATCTTCGGGAACGTTGCAACCTTGAGATATAAAAAAATCATTGGGACATTTAAAAAATATTCTTTGAACATTTCTCTTGTGGGAAATAGAAATATTGAAAATAAAGGAGACTCTGGAGTTCTCCCGAAGAAAGCAGACAGACTGCTGCATTTTCATTGTCAAGGCCTGGCTTAATGTGTTGAATGTGTGGAACCCAGAGTAAAGGAGTATCAGCCCCAGAAAGAACATTCTAGAAAAGTCTGAAAGGGAAGCAGCGTTATTACACCATCACCACAAAGTGAATGTTAATGGAAAGCAGTGCTATCAGTTCCGGGCTGGAGTGGGGAGGGGAGGGGTTGGGAATGGGCACACTGAAGTTACAAGTTCCGCAGGCTTTGATTGAGTGAGTATTGTTGAGACACGTTGATTCAATATTGACCTACCCCTCAGCTCCTTGTTAAACATTGCCTGCCCCGCTCTGCTCTTGCAGAAAGCTCTGAGTCACTGAATACCTACACACAAATGGGACAGGAGGCCAAGTCTGAATATGAAAGTGAGGCACACAACTAAAATCACCTCAGGGATCCTGACGTACACATTTCCGTTTCCCTCCCATCTCCTCTCAACTCTCACCCTGTTGGAATCAAGGCCCTGGGAGCCTATTACGTTTCTTCGACACTCAGAAGAGCTCCTTTTGCAGCTGGCAGCATTTTTGGTGAAAAAGAGCATCAGCCCCAGAGTAAAAGGGATTTAACTTCTCTCTCTTTTCCCCCCACAGGGTGTTGGGAATCTGGAACTCGCTGCCTGAAAGGGTGGTAGAAGTGGCACGGTGGCACAATGGTTAGCACTGCTGCCTCACAGCGCCAGAGACCGTGTTCGATCCCTGGCTTGGGTCACTGTCTGTGTGGAGTCTGCACCTTCTCCTCATGTCTGTGTGAGTTTCGTCCAGGTGCTCCGGTTTCCTCCCACACTTTGAAGATGTGCAGGTTAGGTTGATTGGCCATGCTAAATTGCCCCTTAGTGTCAGGGGGACTAACTAGGATAAATGCATGGGGTTAAGGGGATAGGGCCTGGGGGGATTGTGGTTGGTGCAGACTTCTGCACTGTAGGATTCTATAATTCTGCAACATTACGTAGAATCATAGAATCCCTGCAGAAAGAGGCCATTCAGCCCATCGAGCCTGCACCGACAACAATCTCACCCAGGCCCAATCCCCAATAACCCCATGCATTTATCATTTATCCTAGCTGGTCCCCCATAACACTAAGGGGCAATTTAGTATGGCCAATCAACCTAGCCTTTACATTTAAGAAGCATTTAGATGAGCATTTGAAACACCATAGCATACAAGGCTACAGACCAAGTGCTGGAAAATAGAACTAGAATAGACAGGAGCTTGATGGCCGATGCAGCCACAGTGGGCTGAAGGGCTTCTATCTGTGCTGTATGACTCTATGACAAAGGAACATACAGAAATGTAAGCTGGAATTTTCCAGCCATTCACATCCCGCTGCCACTGCAAGTGAGGATGGAGAATTTGGCACTCAGCTGGATGAGCACTTGGCACTCAGAGCTATGGGCCAACTGCTGGCAGATGGAGTTAGGTGGGAATTTAGGTGTTTCTGACGTGATGGCGCAGACTTGATGGGCCAAAGGGCCTCTTCTTCACTGTATGATTCTATGGCCATAATTTTCCCGGCCCACCCAACATGGGAATCAGAGCGGGTGAGGGTCGGAGCATGGGAAGGTCCGTTGACCTCAGGTGGGATTTTACGGTTTCAGGACAAGTTTCGTCCGTAAAATCCCACCATATGATTCATTGCTGCAACACCAGAGAATCCCGCCAGTGTGAACGGCCGGATAATTTCCCCCCGCCCCCCGCTAACTCTGCTGCTATCTTCTCTGATGCTGCCAGACCCACTGAGGTTCTCCAGCTTTTTCTGTTTTTATTTCAGCCCTTCTTCCTCTGGTCCCACAGAAAATGACAATTCTGACTTACAAGCTTTTTAAAACTCATTCTGCCAAGAGCTTCATCGAGTCATACCATAGAATCCTAACAGCGTGCAGAAGGAGGCCATTCGGCCCATCGAGCCTGCACAGACCACAATCCCACCCAGCCCCTGTCCCCGTAACCCCATGTCTAATACACCTGACAGTAATTTAGCATGGCCAGTCAACCTAACCTGCGGATCTTTGGCGTGTGGGAGGAAACCGGAGCACCCGGAGGAAACCCATGCAGACACAGGGAGAACTCCACACAGTCACTTGAGGCAGGAATTTTTACTTCACTCCTGTTAGATTTCCCGACTCCTTGACTATTGAACCAGATTCTGCATCGGATTCAGTGGAGTTTTTTGCTGTAGCATGGGGTCTTACTTCTAGTGTTGCTTTGGAGCTGCCCTCTGTCACTCTTCTTCTGCACCTTCACTTCTGGCACTTCTGGGCGGCATTCTGGGCGGCACGGTAGCACAGTGGTTAGCACTGCTGCTTCACAGCTCCAGGGACCTGGGTTCGATTCCCGGCTTGGGTCACTGTCTGTGTGGAGTTTGCGCATTCTCCTCGTGTCTGCGTGGGTTTTCTCCGGGTGCTCCGGTTTCCTCCCACAGTCCAAAGATGTGCGGGTTAGGTTGATTGGGCATGCTAAAATTGCCCCTTAGTGTCCTGGGATGTGTAGGTTAGAGGGATTAGCGGGTAAAATATGTAGGGATATGGGGGTAGGGCCTGGGTGGGATTGTGGTCGGTGCAGACTCGATGGGCCGAATGGCCTCTTCCTGCACTGTAGGGATTCTATGATTCTTGTCGGTTCAGAATGCTGGGTTTTCATTCCTCCAGCATTTAAATTTCTTCTCAAGTCTCTGTGAAGTTCTAATAGCCGCTACCGCTGCCACCATGCTGTAAAATGTTGTATCTAGTTGATAAGTCTCATGAAAAGATTTTGAGTCTGCGATAGCTCAACAATAAGGGTGGGATTTTCCAGGCTTGCTTGCCCCAAAACCAGAGAATCCTGCCCGAGGTCAACGGACCTTTGCACTGTCCGCCCCCCCACCTGCTACGATTCCCATGGCGGGCCGGACGGGAAAATTCCCTCCCGAAGTGTCTGTTAACTACTTGTAACTATATACATGCAAACAGTTAGAAGCTGGATAAGCTAGGAGCTGCTTCCATGCTTGCCTCTACATATGTCCTGTACCACTAGACTCAGGTCACGTATTCCTATACATGATACTGTAGGTGGTATTGTACTCAGATGTTAGATCCTATGTTAGACCCTTATACTGCAGGCAATTCACCACAACCTACTCAAATGCAAACAACAAGTGTTTGATTGCCCATGATGCTCAGAACCCATGAACAAATTGGGCGGCACGGTGGCACAGTGGTTAGCACTGCTACCTCACAGCGCCAGGGGCCCAGGTTTGATTCCTGGCTTAGGCCACTGTCTGTGCAGAGTTTGCATGTTCTCCCAATGTCTGCATGGGTTTCCTCCAGGTGCTCCGTGTTAATGTAAGCCTACTAATGACACTAATAAAAAAAATAAAAATAAAAGGGAACTTTGAAAATTAGTTCTTGCCAGCGGATTTCGCAAATTTGTGAGATTTCAATCTTTTTGCAACTTACATAGAAATTTCACCATAGGGACAGGTCGCTTAGTCTGATTGGTCCTCTCTGGTCATGCTTCCTTGCACCACTCTTCATCTAAGCCTATCAGCATGGCCATCTTTCCTTTCTCTCGAGTGTGTGTAACTCACTTCCCCTTATAGACATTGTTTCTGTTCACTTCAGCTAATCTCTGTGGTGATGAGTTCCACATTCTCACTGCTCTTTGATGTAAGTAATTTGGGACATGACGTGTGAGTGGAGTGTGGCTCGGGGCAGAACAGGCGACTTTGAATCTATAGTTCCCAGAGTTGCCCACGACTGGCAGCATTCCTCACCTTCTGGGTGGGTTGATTGTCGGATAATGGAGCAGACATTGATTGCCATAATTAATCAGTAACTTCATTATCTCTGTATTGTGGGCTACAAGGATGGTAGATGGACTTTGATTTTCTTTGAACAACAAGAACAAAGAACAATACAGCACAGGAACAGGCCCTTCGGCCCTCCAAGCCCGCGCCGCTCCCTGGTCCAGGATTGAATCCTGAATCCAGGATCCCCGCCCAATTTTCCAGCCTATCTACATACTAATATTCTATCCACCGAGCTGTCCCTCATAGCTACGATGCTTTGTTCATCACAACCTAGTAACTCACCCCCACCCCCCCATTCCAGACCATGTGATCTCCAGGGAGAGGCGAAAACCCAGAGTGAAAACCCCAGGGCCAATATGGGGAAAAAAAATCTGGGAAATTCCTCTCCGACCCCCTGAGGCGATCGAAACGAGTCCAGGAGATCACACTGGCCCTGATCGGAAAATGCTTCCCAACCCTATTCATTTCCACTTCCACGAACACCATATGAATTCCCTGCCCCCGAGACAGGTTCCCAACTATCCGCAGTCTCGCTCTGTACTGGCACCAGCAAGATGATCATAGAATGAAGCCTTGAAATGAGAAACAAAGAACAATTAGCCCGCGCCGCTCCCTGGTCCAAACTAGACCACTCTTTTGTATCCCTCCATTCCCACTCCGTTCATATAGCTGTCTAGATAAGTCTTAAACGTTCCCAGTGTGTCTGCCTCCACCACCTTGCCCGGCAACCCATTCCAGGCCCCCACGGCCCTGTGTGTAAAATATGTCCTTCTGATATCTGTGTTAAACCTCCCCCCGTTCACCTTGAACCTATGACCCCTCGTGAACGTCACCACCGACCCAGGGAAAAGCTTCCCACCGTTCACCCTATCTATGCCTTTCATAATTTTATACACCTCTATTAAGTCTCCCCTCATCCTCCGTCTTTCCAAGGAGAACAACCCCAGTTTCCCCAATCTCTCCTCATAACCAAGCCCCTCCATACCAGGCAACATCCTGGTAAACCTCCTCTGTACTCTCTCCAAAGCCTCCATGTCCTTCTGGTAGTGTGGCGACCAGAACTGGACGCAGTATTCCAAATGCGGCCGAACCAACGTTCTATACATCTGCAACATCAGACCCCAACTTTTATACTCTATGCCCCATCCTATAAAGGCAAGCATGCCATATGCCTTCTTCACCACCTTCTCCACCTGTGACGTCACCTTCAAAGATCTGTGGACTTGCACACCCAGGTCCCTCTGCGTCTCTACACCCTTTATGGTTCTTCCATTTATCGTGTAGCTCCTCCCTACATTATTCCCACCAAAATGCATCACTTCGCATTTATCAGGATTGAACTCCATCTGCCATTTTCTTGCCCAAATTTCCAGCCTATCTATATCCTTCTGTAGCCTCTGACAATGTTCCTCACTATCTGCAAGTCCTGCCAGTTTTGTGTCGTCCGCAAACTTACTGATCACCCCAATTACTCCTTCTTCCAGATCATTTATATAAATCACAAACAGCAGAGGTCCCAATACAGAGCCCTGTGGTACACCACTAGTCACAGGCCTCCAGCCGGAAAAAGACCCTTCCACTACCACCCTCTGTCTTCTATGACCAAGCCAGTCCTCCACCCATCTAGCCACCTCCCCCTTTATCCCATGAGATCCAACCTTTTTCACTAGCCTACCATGAGGGACTTTGTCAAACGCTTTACTAAAGTCCATATAGACAACATCCACGGCCCTTCCTTCGTCAACCATTTTGGTCACTTCTTCAAAAAACACCACCAGGTTAGTGAGGCATGACCTCCCTCTCACAAAACCATGCTGACTATCGTTAATGAGTTTGCATCCACTAATTCCTATGCCATTGATGATTGCACTCTGACTTAATTTTTTTTCCAAGCAAGTAATTAATTTATTCATGTGAGGGTTGCTGGCTGGCTAATATTTATTGTAAGAAGTTTAACAACACCAGGTTAAAGTCCAACAGGTTTATTTGGTAGCAAAAGCCACACAAGCTTTCGGAGCTGCAAGCCCCTTCTTCAGGTGAGTGGGAATTCTGTACTGAACAGAATTCCCACTCACCTGAAGAAGGGGCTTGCAGCTCCGAAAGCTTGTGTGGCTTTTGCTACCAAATAAACCTGTTGGACTTTAACCTGGTGTTGTTAAACTTCTTACTGTGTTTACCCCAGTCCAACGCCGGCATCTCCACATCATAATATTTATTGCCCATCCCTAATTGCCACTGGGAAGGTGGTGGCGAGCCACCTTCTTGAATTGTTGCAGTCAATGGGGCGAAGATACTGATGCGCATCAATTGGACACGAGGCACAAAGCTTCGGTAAAAGAAGGTTTTTATTAACTAACAATGGAACTATCAGAACTTTAACACACTATCCCAGACTGAAGAGGTCCCGCCCGAGCAGGGGGTCTTATGTGGCACATCCCAGGAGGCGGAGCCCGACTGGGATGTGCCACAACAGTAACAACCACAGGTGTATCAATCCCACCCTAGCCCAACAACAACATTAGAACAATCCCACAGTGGGAACCAACGATGGTTCACCACATTCACCCCTGCTTTGAGAACAAAGGCCGGCGGGGTACGAAAACAGACTAAAATGTCAACAGATTATAAGTTCAGACGGTCTGGAGGACCGCACCGTCGTTGTGACCTCCTCAATACCGGTGGTGACACCGGAGTAGGTGCTTGGGGTGGCGTTCTTCCCAAAGCAGCGTCCAGCTGTTCTCCCACGGACTCACAGGCCGGTTGACCCTGATGAAACGGTAGTGCAGGGGATCCTGATACATTCTGTGATGGCGACGATCTTCGGGGCTCAGGCAAGCTGTGCATTGGAGTAAAACTGTTAAGCATTGGTCCCGATGCTGTCCGCGCCACGTCCGGGGGAGAAATAAGGGATACGGGATTCGTCACTGGGGGTATGGGAGCGACAGGAGTTGCTACGTCCCCTGCGGGCGCCAGGTCTCGGATCGAGACTGTGTCCTCTCGCCCGTCAGGAAATGCCACATAGGCATACTGAGGGTTGGTGTGGAGGAGGTGGACGTGTTCGATCAAGGGGTCGGACTTGCGGGCCCTTACATGTCGCCGCAGGAGGACGGGTCCTGGGTACGTTAACCAGGCTGGTAAAGATATCCCCGAGGACGACTTCCGAGGGAATGAGAACATCCTCTCGTGGGGAGTAGCATTGGTTGCCGTACACAGGAGGGAGCGAATGGAGTGAAGCGCATCAGGGAGGACCTCCTGCCAACGGGAGACTGGAAGGCCTTTGGACTTCAACGCCAATAGGACAGCCTTCCAGACTGTAGCATTCTCTCTTTCCACCTGTCCATTACCCCTAGGGTTGTAACTCGTGGTCCTACTAGAGGCAATCCCGTATGAGAGCAGGAATTGCCTCAAGTCATTACTCATGAACGACGAACCCCTGTCGCTATGGATATAGCTGGGGTACCCGAACAGGGTAAAAAGATCACGGAATGCCTTGATCACCGTGGCAGCCGACGTGTCCGCGCAGGGGACAACAAACGGGAACCGGGAGTACTCATCTATTATGTTCAGAAAGTACACGTTCCGATCTGTTGAGGGAAGGGGGCCCTTAAAATCCACACTCAGCCTCTCGAAGGGGCGAGTGGCCTTGACCAAATGTGCCCGGTCAGGTCGGTAAAAGTGCGGTTTGCATTACGCGCAAATCCGACAGCTCCTTGTCACCGACCTGACGTCCTCCACCGAGTAAGGCAGGTTGTGGGCTTTGACAAAGTGGTAGAGCCGAGTGACCCCAGGATGGCACAGGTCATTATGGAGGGCGTTCAAGCGATCCTCCTGCGTAGTAGCGCATGTTCCGCGCGAGAGGGCATCCGAGGGCTCATTGAGTTTCCCTGGACGATACATGATATCGTAATTATAGGTGGAGAGTTCAATTCTCCACCGCAAGATCTTATCATTCTTGATCTTGCCCCTCTGCGTGTTGTTGAACATAAATGCCACGGACCGCTGGTCCGTGATCAGGGTGAACCGCTTTCCCGCCAGGTAATGGCGCCAGTGTCTGACGGCCTCCACAATGGCCTGGGCCTCCTTTTCCACCGCTGAATGCCGAATTTCGGGGCCTTGGAGGGTGCGGGAAAAAAACGCGACGGGCCTGCCTGCCTGGTTTAGTGTGGCGGCCAGGGCGAAATCAGATGCATCGCTTTCCACCTGAAAAGGGATGGATTCATCTACCGCGTGCATCGTGGCTTTCACGATGTCGTGTTTCAATTCCTTGAAGGCCAATTGGGCCTCTGGCGTGAGTGGAAAAGTCGTGGACTTAATAAGCGGACGGGCTTTGTCCGCGTAGTTGGGGACCCACTGCGCATAATAGGAGAAGAAGCCTAGGCATCTTCTCAGTGCTTTTGCGCTAGCGGGCAAGGGAAGTTCAGCAAGGGGGCGCATACGGTCTGGATCAGGGCCAATGACCCCGTTTTCCACCACGTATCCCAGGATGGCTAACCGGCGCGTACGGAATCCACACTTCTCCCTGTTGTAGGTCAAATTCAGGCGAGATGCAGTGCGTAAGAAGTTTTGGAGGTTTGTGTCATGGTCCTGCTGATCACGGCCGCAGATGGTGACATTATCCAGGTACGGGAAGGTAGCCCGCAGCCTGTTCTGGTCCACCATTCGGTCCATAGCACGCTGGAAGAGCGAGACCCCATTGGTGACACCAAATGGAACCCTAAGGAAATGATACAGACGACCATCCGCCTCAAAAGCCGTATATTGTCGGTCCTCTGGGCGAATGGGGAGTTGATGGTAGGCGGACTTAAGGTCTATGGTGGAGAACACCCGGTACTGCGCAATCTGATTGACCATATCAGATATGCGTGGGAGGGGATACGCATCCAGCTGCGTATATAGGTTAATGGTCTGACTGTAATCAATGACCATCCGGGGTTTGTCCCCGCTCTTGACCACCACAACTTGTGCTCTCCACGGACTAACACTGGGCTGTATGATCCCTTCTTTGAGGAGTCGCTGAACCTCAGATCTGATGAAGATCCGATCTTCAGTGCTGTAACGCCTACTTTTAGTAGCGATGGGCTTGCAGCCTGGTACCAGATTCTGAAATAAAGAGGGTGTGGTGATCTTTAATGTAGAAAGATTGCAGGCGGGGCGCTTTGGACAATTTGGAGACTGCAGCTGTTCCCCCACTGTCAGCGAAGGGAGTGGCCCACCGTACTGTAGGATCACACTCTTCATGTGGACCATAAAGTTTAGTCCGAGGAGAATAGGTGCGCAAAGATGCGGCAACACAAGGAGCCTGAATCGCTCGTAAATTGTGCCTTGCACTTTCAAAGTTACCACACAACGTCCTAGCACAGCGACAGACCGGGACCTTGATGCCATAGAGATTGTCTGTTTGGCAGGTTGAATCTGGAGTCCACACCTCTTCACAGTGTCAGGGTGAATAAAGCTCTCAGTGCTCCTGCTGTCAAACAGACAATAAATTGCACGACCATTTACCTGTATATCCATCATCGAACAATCTAGCCTGTGATGCTTAGCCTGGTCCAGGGTGATCGACGCCACCGTTGGTCCGTGAACGTCACTGCAGGCAGCTGAGGTCGATGCTGAGGACCCCTGCTGGTCGCTCATGGTCATCATCGACCAAAATGGCCGCCCCCATGAATCGCACATGGGTGAGGGCGCCAAACGTAGCGACTCCTGGTGGTCATCCTCCTCCGACTCCGTCGACCGCAATGGCGTCGTCCTGGACTCGCACGTGGACGAACCCCGTGAGTACTTCGACGACGATGGTGATGATCCCCGTTCCGAAGGGTCACAGGCCGCACTGCCGTTCTTGGGCTTCGATCTGCACACCTTCGCATAATGCCCCTTTTTACCACATGAGGTACAGACTACCGCTTTAGCGGGACACTTTTGTCGTGGATGTTTGGCTCCTCCGCAGAAGTAGCACCGCGGGCCGCATGGGGCTGCAGCCGTCGTCTGGTCCACATGGGAGCACGCCATAACACTGCACTTCAAGCCCGTGGGGCGAGGAGGGATTTGCGACTGCTCCTGCCACGTTGTCTCCACGTGGTCCTCCGGATACAGGACCAAGCTCTTCGAAGCCGCCTCAAGCATTTCAGCTAATTCCATAGCTTGGGTCAGGTTGAGATTCCCCTTTTCTAGCAGCTTGAGACGGATGTATGAAGACCCGACCCCGGCCACAAATGCATCTCGGGCGAGGTCGTACATGTTCTGCTCAGCCGACACAGCTTTGCAGTCACAGCCCCTGGCTAGCTGCAAGAGCTCATTGGCGTAATCCTCCATGGTTTCGCCCGACTGCCGACGTCGTGTAGCGAGGAGGTAACGAGCGTGGATCTCGTTAGGAGGTTTCGTATAGCGCTTCTTTAAAAGCTCGAGGGCCCTCGGGTAAGTGGTGGCCGCACGGATCGCGAGGTAGACTGTGTCGCTTACCCTCGCATGGAGGACCCGGAGTCTGTCATCATCTGTGGTGACCACTGCGGAGGCTGCTAGGTAATCTTCAAAACACTTCAGCCAGTGGTCGAAGGTGTTAGAAGCGCCCACCGCACGTGGATCTAGCGTCAGACGTTCTGGCTTTAGGATTTGCTCCATACTCTCCTTTCTTTTTTTTCTTCCGTCGAGAGTTTAATGTTAGTTAATAAAATTGATGCGCATCAATTGGACACGAGGCACAAAGCTTCGGTAAAAGAAGGCTTTTATTAACTAACAATGGAACTATCAGAACTTTAACACACTATCCCAGACTGAAGAGGTCCCGCCCGAGCAGGGGGTCTTATACCTCTCCCAGGAGGCGGAGCCCGACTGGGATGTGCCACAACAGTAACAACCACAGGTGTATCAATCCCACCCTAGCCCAACAACAACATTAGAACAATCCCACAGTGGGAACCAACGATGGTTCACCACAGATACACCCACAGTGCTGTTAGGAAGTGAGTTCCAGGAATTTGACTCCATGACAGTGAAGGATATAATTCTGATCTGTTCTGGGATCCTTGCTGTTTGTCATTTTCATAAATGACCTGGATGAGGAAGCGGAGGGATGGGTTGGTAAGTTTGCCGACGACACGAAGGTTGGTGGGGTTGTGGATAGGTTGGAGGGATGTCAGAAGCTGCAGCGTGACATAGATAGGATGCAAGACTGGGCGGAGAAGTGGCAGATGGACTTCAACCCGGATAAATGTGTTGTGGTCCATTTTGGCAGGTCAAATGGGATGAAGGAGTATAATATCAAGGGTAAGACTCTTAGCAGTGTAGAGGATCAG
The DNA here is from genome assembly GCF_964213995.1 of Mustelus asterias. Lineage (NCBI taxonomy): Eukaryota > Metazoa > Chordata > Chondrichthyes > Carcharhiniformes > Triakidae > Mustelus > Mustelus asterias. Next base: position 12,326,553 of record NC_135803.1, read on the forward strand.
AAGGGCCTTGGGGTCCGGGTCCATAGGACTCTTAAATCAGCCTCACAGGTAGGGGAGGTGGTGTAGAAGGCGTATGGTGTGCTGGCCTTCATCAATCGAGGGATTGAGTTTAGGAGTCGGGAGATAATGATGCAGCTTTATAAGACCCTCGTCAGACTCCACTTGGAGTACTGTGCTCAGTTCTGGACGCCTCATTACAGGAGGGATGTGGAAATGATTGAAAGGGTGCAGAGAAGATTTACAAGGATGTTGCCTGGATTGGTTGGCATGCCTTATGAGGATAGGTTGAGGGAGCTCGGTCTTTTCTCCTTGGAGAGACGCAGGATGAGAGGTGACCTGATAGAGGTGTACAAGATGTTGAGAGGTATAGATCTGGTGGATTCTCGGAGGCTTTTTCCCAGGGCTGAAATGGCTGCTATGAGAGGACACAGGTTTAAGGTGCTGGGGAGTAGGCACAGAGGAGATGTCAGGGGTAAGTTTTTCACTCAGAGGGTGGTGGGTGAGTGGAATGGCTGCCATCAGTGGTGGTGGAGGCAAACTCGATAGGGTCTTTTAAGAGACTTCTGGATGAGTACATGGGACTTAATAGGATCGAGGGTTATAGGTAAGCCTATATATAAGCCTAGGTAGGTAGGGACATGACCAGCGCAACTTGTGGGCCGAAGGGCCTGTTTGTGCTGTATTTTTTCTATGATCTATGTTCTATAATAGGGATCTTGGATGCTGCTGTTGAACGAGGCTTGGTGAATTCCTGCAGTACATCGTGTGTACAATACGCACTATAGCCACTGTGCACCGGTGGTGAAGGGAGTGAATGTTTAAGTTGGTAGATGCTGTCACACTTGGGGCAAGTGCTGCTTGAAAGGTTGGGTGGATGAGATGTTTGGAGGCAGTTTGCACTTTCTCTGACACCTTGGCTTTGCCTGTGCAGAATCCCGGTCAAATCTCCCAATGGATTCAATGCCTTCCTCAATCAACCTTTTCCGTTTTGGTCAAACACAAGCCAGTGTTGTGAGTCGATGGGGATGTTTGATCCCCGCAGCAATGATTTGAGGACCCCCGTGAAGGATTCCTGCTGTGGTTCATAAGATCATAAGATATAGGAGCAGAATGAGGCCATTCGGTCTATCAAGTTCGCTCGGCCATTCGATTATGGCTGATATGTTTCTCAACCCCATTCTCCTGCCTTCTCCCCGTAACCTTTGATCCCCTTACCAATCAAGAACCTATCCATCTCTGTCTTAAAGACACTCAATGACCTGGCCTCCACAGCCTTCTGTGGCAATAAATTCCATAGATTCACCACCCTCTGGCTGAAGAAATTCATAAGTTCATAAGTTCATCAGGTATAGGAGCAGAATTAGGCCATTCGGCCCATTGAGCCAACTCTGCCATTCCTTCCATTTTCCTGCCTTCTGCCCATAACCCTTCAACTCATTACCAATTAAAAATCTGTCTGAACTCCTCCTTAAATATACTCATTGTCCCAGCATCCACCGCACTTTGGGGTAGCAAATTCCACAGATTCACAGCCCTTTGGGAGAAGTAGTTTCTCCTCAATTCTGTTTTAAATTTGCTAAGAGTCTTACCCTTGATATTATACTCCTTCATCACATTTGACCTGCTAAAATGGACCATGACACATTTAAATTTGCTACACCTTATCCCTCCTCATCTTGGTTCTAAAGGGTCATCCCTTTATTCTGAGGCTGTGTCCTCCGATCCTAGTCTCTCCCACTAATGGAAACATCTTCTCCATGTCCACTCTATCCAGGCCTTTCAGTATTTTGTAAGTTTCAATGAAATCCCCCTTCATCTTTCATCTTGTAGAGACCTTGAGTTCTCAAATGCTCCTCATACATCAAGCCTTTCATTCCCAAGACCATTCTTGTGAACCTCTTCTGGACCCTCTCCAAGGCCGGCATTTTCTTCCTTAGACACGGGGCCCAAAATTGCTCACAATGGTCTTAGTCCGCGGAGTCTCCTGCTCTGACTGATGCCCGGGTACAACAGTTGCTTTGAGAGCCTGGTCTCAGGCATGTGAACACAATGTTTCATCCAGCGTGGCCGATTTTAAGTGATTAGTGACTCGATGCTGGGTATGTTGGCTTTGGAGAGGACCCTGCTCCTGGATCGCCGTTCTTGCCACTGGATTTGGAGGGCCTTGCGGAGGCATTACTAATGTTACTTCTCCAGTGCTTTCATGTGCCGGTTGGAGGTTGTCAAATTTAGGATATAGGATATGGAAAACATACTGCTGTTTGGTTATCAACCCCCACCCAGTATCCGCAGGAACAGCACATGCAACCTCGGTCCCCACCCCAATTTACAGGGCTTCAGGAATAAAACCCCGGCCCAGAGGACCCCGACGGAAAGGATGGGGAACCCGCAAACCTTACCCCCTGTGGCGCCCCTGGTACCGGGACTCCCAGAACCGTTTGACCCGGCACTCACTACCAGAGGTGGTAATGCAGTGGGTACCTGGCAGCCAAAGCCCACCCATATAGGTTCCCTCCACTAAGAAAGAATCAGGACATCACAGTCCAAATTGTAAATAGCTTTGTCCGTCCACTCCACGCATCACCCAATTGAAAAGGGTTTCTTATCTGCCCACATTATACTCCGTCATACTCTTCCGACACACCACAGTTTGGTCGTGAGATGAAGAATCTATTGTTATACTGTGCCATAGTCCTCCAACAACAAGGACACATGCCACATACCCAACATTTTATTTTCACGCTCTGCAAACTCCTTACCCCACTCAACCCCATTAACACTGATTGCCGACCAATCCTTCGTATGACACGATTGGGCCTTTATTATTCCTTTACTTATTTCTTTGTTTTTTTTGAAAAAAAAAGAGGAGTCATACGACATTCTAGTAAAGAAAAGGAAAAGAGAATCAGATATTAATAAGAATTAACAGGTGCTACCTTGATCTTCCCCAGAATGAACTACGTACTTCCCTGTTATCTGGGACTCCTCGTCTCAGACCGAACCACAGACACCACATCAACCAAAGACCAGAAGATCAGCCTACGATACCCCGGATATACGTGGTTCACCCCACGCGCGATGGAAGTACACTCGTCAGAGGTCAACCTTTTGGCACCCCTTAGAAACTTTCTGGAAGGGGACTACAGAACAATATCTAAAGAACGTAAACTCTTGCAGAATAAAATACTTGATTTAGATGCAGCAAAAGCAAGACTGAAGAAGTTAAAGGTCTCAGAGGCCCGTTCAGCAGCAGAACAGGAATGCGAATTACACAAAGTGAATTTGATCGCCAGGCAGAGATCACAAGACTTTTGCTTGAAGGAATTAGCAGTACACAGGCTCATCACCTTCATTGCCTGCATGACTATGTTGATGCCCAGTTGACCTACTACGCTCAGTGTTACCAGTATATGGTTGACTTACAGAAGCAACTTGGAAGTTTTCAAACCACGTTTTCTTCCAACAACAATCAGACTGCTCCGGCTTCCCTATCGTCCTAAGGAATTTCGGCAAGGGCCATCTGACATCGAGAGAGGCTCTACAATCAAGAGCCTTGATACTTTCCCATCTTGGTCACTTGTCATTTTGTACTGTTTATTGCTTTGTTTTGTATATACCCGATTGCTTATTGTTTTTTAAAATTATTTTACTTCATTTAAATTTGTTCGTACTATTGTGGGTTAGGGATGATACTGTCAACTCCAGATTCGGGGTACTTGCTTGTTGAGATGGTTTGGTGAGAATTGTGTGATCCGGTTCGCTGACGCTCATTGGATCAAGAAGAGGGAATGTGGTGATATAAACAGGGCCTAGTTTTAAGGCTGATAAAATTGGATATCCTAAATTAAAGAATTGGGCATTTTGAAATCAAACACAGTCAAACCTCAGGCAGGCCAATTGTACAATACACAAATGTGTCTGGGCCTGACCCATCAACCACCCATCAAAGGTTGTTACACTCTACTTGAGACTTAGCAGGAGATCATGGCACCTCATTGAAATGCTTCGGTCTATTGTTAGAAGCCCAGATCGGGCCAGACTTTCTGTCACCAAGAGATCCTGTAGAAACCTTATCTGATAACAAGTTCAACAACATGCAGATGGACACCTGGGGGGCGGACCCTGGTGTCCTGTCAGGCAGACATCAAGAAACCCACTGGGTATTGGAACCCCCTCCTGGGACCTCATTGGCCGGAAGCCAGAGAAGTTTCTGGAAAGGCAAGCAGGCTGGGGATAAAGGGACATACTCAGAGGCACACTGCAGCGAAGACCCGACGAGGGAGGCAGTTGTGACCATTCGGAAGACTGACCAGGGAAGGAAGAAGCTGCCATCGAGACTCACCTTCGTGACAACAGACCAGAGGGACTCAGAGAATCGGGCCTGCAGTTTAACCAAGCCATCTTTACTTGTGTTTGTCCTTTGTCTACCTTGCAAATAAGGGCACCGGGGTAAAACCTTGGAGTAAGTAAACTGGTTGAAAGTATCTGAGAATTAACAGGTACAACATTAGCAAGGATATATTGGCCTTGGAAGGAGTATGTACATGTTTACAAAGAGATACCTTTGGGTGAAGCTGTGAGGAGCGATTAGACGAACGAAGGTTATATCTCTGAAGTTTAGAAGGTTGGGAGTGGTCTCATCAAAGTTTTTGAGATAATAAAGAGGACAGATTGGGTAGATGGAGACAAATTATTTCCACTGGGTGTGGAGTCCAGTTTCTGGGGGGCATTGTCTGAAGATAAACCCTTCAGGGGTGAAATTAGAGAAGACTTCTTCATAAGAACATAAGAAATAGGAGCAGGAGTAGGCCATCTAGCCCCTCGAGCCTGCCCCGCCATTCAATAAGATCATGGCTGATCTGACGTGGATCAGTACCACTTACCCACCTGATCCCCATAACCCTTAATTCCCTTACCGATCAGGAATCCATCCATCCGCGCTTTAAACATATTCAGCGAGGTAGCCTCCACCACCTCAGTGGGCAGAGAATTCCAGAGATTCATGGTAGATATTTGGAAAAATTGACATGAGGCAAAGTTGAGGACATGACCTTTGGTTGCAGTTGAGCCTTGATTTCATTGATTCGTGGACGAGGCCCAAGAGGAAGGCTAAATAACTCCTGTCCCTTTGTTCCATATTACACTGTTGCACTAAATCAAAATGACCCCAATGGGTTGGTGCAACTTTTAATGAAGGCATTGATTTTCTCATTTCAGGATTCCACAACACCATTTGAAGATGAGTAGAGGAGGCTTCCTAACATCCCGCCCAACATATATTAGAGTTTAGAATTTATTTATTAATGTTGCAAGTTGGCTCACATTAACACTGCAGTGAAGTTACTGTGAAAATCCCCTAGTCGCCACACTCCGGCGCCTGTTCGGGTTCACTGAGGGAGAATTTAGCACGGCCAGTGCACCCAACCAGCATGTCTTTCAGACTGTGGGAGGAAATCGGAGCACCCGGAAGAAACCCACGCAGACACGGGGAGAATGTGCAGACTCTACACAGGCAGTGACCCGAGTCGGGAATCAAACCCAGGTCTCTGGCGGTGTGAGGCAGCAGTGCTAACCACTGTGCCACCGTGCCGCCCCATTATTCCTCATCCAATGCCTAAAACATCATTTACTTGATTGCTGCTGGTGGGATCTTGCTGTGCACAAATTGGCTGTCGTGTTTCCCACATTTGGCTGCACCAAAATATTGCACTGGCAATAAAATGGTTTGCAAATCCCTTCCTTCCTTCCCATATTTCCTTCTTCCATCTCTCCTTCCCTCCTTAGTGTAGGCCAGATAAGAGGGGCCATTCAGACAGCTCCCGCTGACATATTTGCTGATTTTGGGTCGTCACATCCAAGCCTCACTTGACCTCGCTTTGACAACAAACTGGCAGCGATATACTGGTCCCAGTCCCATTCAAGTATCACTGCCCACTGCAAGCTCTGAGCTGTGGGAGTTCAGACCCAGCATCCATATTACTAAGCAGAAGGACTTCACAGATGGTGGCCATTTACACCCTCTTGTTTCTTATGTTGCAACACCAGCACGCCCGCAGGCACACACACACACACACACACACACACACAAAATTAGTGGTGACTTTGCCAGCAATGCCCACACCCCATGAAAGAATAAAGAAAAGAAAGTCATCTGGTGGGTGACAAGGTGGCACAGTGGTTAGCACTGCTACCTCACAGTGCCAGTCACCCAGGTTCAATTCCGGCCTTGGATCACCGTCTGTGTGGAGTCTGCACGTTCTCCTCGCGTCTGTGTGGGTTTCCTTCGGGTGCTCCAGTTTCCTCCCACTGTCCAAAGATGTGTGGTGATGTGGATTGTCCATGTTAAATTGATCCTTAGTTTCAGGGGGATTATCAGGGTAAATGCATGGGGTTATAGTGCTGGGGCCTGGACGGGGTTGTTGTCGATGCAGACTCGATGGGACAACCGGTCTGTTCTGCACTGTAGGGATTCTATGATTCTGTGATTCTATAAATCAAAGGTTGGCTGGATCAGTGAAATAGAGTAATGATATTGTGATCTTATCTCCAACACATGCTGTCTTCATGTTGCCTGAGCAAATAAGGAAATGAAGACCTATTTACTTAGTCAGCAGTATAATGAACATGGTAATTTAATAAACATTTTAAACAAAGGAGGAAGATCAGTTATAGCCCACATTGCAAAAAAATGATATAATATTCTGCGTACGTGTCCTGGGAGGTTTCATTCTGTCACGTTGTGAGGGGACAGTTTCCAATAAATGCTTGTGCTTCTCTCACTTCCCCCTTTCCCTGTCATCTCACTGGAACAGACACATTTCTGGTCAAGAAATATGCTGCCTCAGAAAAGCAGCCAGCATAATCAAGGACCCCGCCCCCCCCATCTCGGACATTCTCTCTTCCACCTTCTTCCGTCGGGAAAAAGATACAAAAGTCTGAGGTCACGTACCAACCGACTCAAGAACAGTTTCTTCCCTGCTGCCATCAGACTTTTGAATGGACCTACCTTATATTAAGTTGATCTTTCTCTACACCCTAGCTATGACTGTAACACCACATTCTGCACCCTCTCATTTCCTTCTCCTCTATGTACTTATGAACGGTATGTTTTGTCTGTATAGCGCAAGGATCAATACTTTTCACTGTGTCCCAATACATGTGACAATAATAAATCAAATCAATCACTTTAACCCTAACAATTCAAGAAAAGATCAAGTTCTGGCTGATTCTCCGTGATGCAATGATTGTCGGACAGAATTTCACAGACGCACGGCATGAGCGCTGGGCAGATGGGGCCAGAAGCGGCCGTGGATCCCGCTCCCACTTGAGGTCAGTGGAGGATCACGATATTGGCTTTGATCTTTGTGTCATCATTGTCTACAGGAACAGTGCCAGAAGACTGGAGGATAGCAAATGTTGTCCCCTTGTTCAAGAAGGGGAGTAGGGACAACCCTGGTAATTATAGACCGGTGAGCCTATTATTGGAAAGATGTGGAAGTGTTGGAAAGGGTGCAGAGGAGATTTACCAGGATGTTGCCTGGTATGGTGGGAAAATCGTATGAGGAAAGGCTGAGGGGCTTGAAGTTGTTTTCATTAGAGAGAAGAAGGTTAAGAGGTGACTTAATAGAGGCATACAAGCTGATCAGAGGATTAGATAGGGTGGATAGTGAGAGCCTTTTTCCTCGGATGGTGTTGGCTAGCACGAGGGGACATAGCTTTAAATTGAGGGGTGAGAGATATAGGACAGATGTTAGAGGTAGGTTCTTTACTCAGAGAGTAGTAAGGGCGTGGAATGCCCTGCCTGCAGCAGTGGTGGACTCGTCAACGTTGAGAGCGTTCAAGTGGTTATTGGATAAACATATGGATGATATTGGAATAGTGTAGATTAGAGGGGCTTTAGGTTGGTCCCACTGGTCGGCGCAACATCGAGGGCCGAAGGGCCTGTACTGCGCTGTAATGTTCTATGTTCTATATTACGCTACTTTAATGGCATCTTTTGTGGGGACGTGCTCCATGTCCTCGCTGCTGTCCCTCATGAACCAATGTCTGAACCTCTTCCAGCAGTGGATGGCCACAGGCAGCAGGCTTCCTCCCTCTTTTTTTCTTGTCCTCCCCAATGGAGGAGGTGCACCCTGCTAATTAAACGGTACGCATCCATGGGTATGCAGACTGGGCTGACCTGTGCACCGAGGGTAGTGGAGGTAACCAAACCTACAGTGCCGGAGGACAGCAATGTCCAGAGAGCTGGGCACTGTGCTGAGCCCAACACAGAAAACACTCTCTCAGAACCACAAAACATGAACTGAAGCCTCTCCCTGAAACCCCCAACTCCTCATCCAACATATTCTCCATCCCCCTTTTACCTCAGCCTTGTGTTTGCGCTGCTGTCATGCCAGCCGCAGTCTTTTGTGTTATCACATTGGGGAGATATCGGTAACATCACTTCCGCTGATGTCTTCCGGAATGCGTTAGTCAAAGTTGGCAACCTTAACTGTCTGTCGCCATGGTTCTGTTGGTTAAAATGCTCTCCTCTTGAATTACAAGGTTTAGGGTTCAAGTCCCACTTCAGGACTTCAGAACAAAGATCAAGACTAATACTCCAGTGCAGCAGGGAGAGTTCCCTGTACTGGAAACTACAATCAGGCGCAGGCCATTCGGCCCTTCGTGCCTGCAGCGTCATTCATCTTGATCATGGCTGATCATTGAATTCAATATCCTGATCCTCCCTTCCTCCTTGATCCCTTTAGCCCCAACAGCTACATCTAATTTCTTCTTGAAATCAGACAATGTTTCGACCTTAGCTGCTTTCTGTGGTAGTGAATTCCACACATTCACCACCCTCTGGGTGAAGAAATGTCTCCTCACCTCAGTCCTAAAAGATTTATCTTTCATCCTCAAACTATGTCCCCTAGTTCTGAACTCCCCCACAATTGGGAACATTCTTTCTGAATCTACCTTGTCTAACTGTTGGAGGTGCCCTTAAACCAAGGCTCTTACCTCAAAACTGTTGATATGGGCCCTGTTTTTCCTCCTCTCCACACTCATCCTTCCTGATCCCTCTCCCTACCACCCCTCCCTGTCTCTTCCCATTCTCCCGCTTTCTCCCATACTTCGTTCTCTCTTCTCGCTCTGGCATTTCACACATTTGCCGCTCAGATTCAAGCGGCAAGGAAGCATCTTCAAATGCCAGAGAAACAAAAGAACCAAACCAAAGGTCTTGCATTTATTTAGCAACTTTCATTAGCACAATGTCCTGAAGTGCTTAATTGATAACTTATAAAATTCTAACAGGGTTAGACAGGGTAGATTCAGAAAGAATGTTCCTGATGGTGGGGGAGTCCAGAACTAGGGGTCATAGTTTGAGGATAAGGGGTAAACCTTTTAGAACTGAGGTGAGGAGAAATTTCTTCACCCAGAGGGTGGTGAATGTGTAGAATTCACTCCCACAGAATGTGGTTGAGGCCAAAACATTGTGTGATTTTAAGATGGAATTAGATCTAACTCTCGGCACTGAAGGGATCAAGGGATAGGGAGGGAAGGTGGGGGGATCAGGGTGTTGAATTTGATGATCAACCATGCTCATAATGAATAGCGATGCAGGCTTGAGGGGCTGACTGGCCTACTCCTGCTTCTATTTTCTGTGTTTCCGTGTTTCTATAATTATATTGCAATGTATGAATGTGTTGCAGCCAATTTGTGCTTTGAGAAGTGTCAACTTTCAGATGAGATTCTAAACGGACACTCTGTCTGGCACTTCAGTTTGACATTAGAGAACCTTTGATAATGTCCCACATAAGAGGTTAGTGTGCAAAACTAAAGCACATGGAATTGGGGCAGAATATTGGAATGGACTGAGAATTGATTCGCAGACATGAAACAGAGATTAAGAATAAATGGGTCTTTTCCAGAATGGCAGTTGGTGACTAGTGCTTGGACCGCAGCTATTCACAATCATAAAATCTACAGTGCAGAAGGAGGCCATTTGGTCCATCGAGCCTGCACTGCCCACAATCCCACATGGTGATAGATTTGGAAATTTGATGTACAAAGCGACCTGCAGGAGGGATTGCTGTTTTGAGGAGAGATTGGGTTGACTGGGCTTGTATTCACTGGGAATTTAGAAGAATAAGAATGAAATGTATAAAATTCTGACAGGACTGGAATGCAGTGATGTTGTTTCCTCTGGCTGGGGGTGTCTAAAATAAGAGGTCACAGTCTCAGGATACGGGGTTGGCTATTTAGGACTGAGATGAGGAGACATTTCTTTACACAAAGGGTGTTGAACCTTTGGAATTCTCTACCACAGAAGGCTGTAAAGGCCAAATCACTGAATATATTTGAGAAGGAAATAATAGATTTCTAAATGTTAAAGGTATCAAGGGGTATAGTTGAGAGAACGGGAGTATGATGCTGACACGGAGGATCAGCCATAATCATATTGAATGGCAGGGCATGTTGGAAGGACCAAATTGCCTACTCCTGCTCCTATATTCAATGTTTCTATGTAACCATCTCCTGTTGACATTCAATGGCATTACCATCACTGAATCCTCCATGATCAATATCCTGGGGGTTACCTTTGAACTGGATTAGCCATTTAAATACCGTAGCTACCAGAGCAGGTCAGAGGCTAGGAATGTTTCAGTGAGTAACTCACCTCTCGACTCCTCAAAGTCTGTCCACCATCTACAAGACATGAGTCTGAAGTATGATTGAATGCTCTCCACTTGACTTGACGAGTGAGGCTCCATAAAAACTCAAGAAGCTTGACACCAACCTGGAGAAAGCAGCCTCGCTTGTTTGACGCCCCTTCTGTCACCTTTAACATTCACTTCCTCCATCATTATCACAAAGTGGCAGCAGTGTGTACCCTCTACAAGATGCACTGCAGCCAAGATTCCTCCAACAGCACCTTTCAAACACTTGACTTCTAGCACCGAAATAAACAAGGCCATTAAGTGCAGAGGAAGATCAGCACCTGAAAGTTCCCCACCAAGAGACACCATCCTGACTTGGAATTAGCCTTTGTTTTCACTATCTCTGGATCAAAATTCCTCCCTAACAGCCCTGTGGGTGTACCTAAACCACATGGATTGCAGCACTTCAAGATGGCAGCTAATCAGCACTTTCTCACGGGCAATTAGGGATGGATAATAAATACTGGTCTAAGCCAGCGAGGTACAATCTTTTGTATGAATCAGCTGTTACTGGAGAGATGGACAGAAAGTCCAAGCTGAATGAAATTCCGGTATAAGAATGGATGAGGGAGGGAGGGAGGTGGTTGGGGTGGGGGTGGAGAGGGAGGGGGTTGGTGAGGGGCAGGAAGTTGGTGAGGTGTGAAAGTTGGTGGGGGGGCAGGGGGTTGGTGGGGAGTGGGGGGGTCGGTGGAGGTGAGGTGATTGGTGAGGAGTGGGGGTCAGTGGAGGGAGGGCATTAGTGAGGGGTGGGGGAAGAGAAGAAAGGGCATTGGTGATGAGTGGCGAGTGGTGGGGGGGTCAGGGGAGGGGGTTGGTGGAGGGTGAGGGGCAATGTGCGGAAGGGGTTGGTGAGGGGTGGGGAGTGGGGGGTGGTAGGGGCCGGGGGGTGAGGGGGTTTGTGGAGGATGGAGGGTGGTGGGGGAAGGTTGGTGGGGAGTGGGTGTTGGTGAGGGTGAGATGATTGGTGAGGAATGTGGGCTGATGCAGGGTCAGGGAGGGGGTTTGTGGAGGATGGAAGGCGAAGGGGGGAGGGTTGGTGGGGAGTGGGTGTTGGTGGGGGTGAGGTGATTGGTGACGAGTGTGGGCTGGTGGAGGGTAGGGAGGGTGGGGGGTGGTGGAGGGTCGGGGGAGTGGGTTGGTGGAGGTGGGGGCGTGGGGGGCGGTGGAGGGTCGGGGAGTGGGTTGGTGGAAGATGGGGGGTAAGTGAGGGGTGGTGGAGGGTTGGGGGAGTGGGTTGGTGGAGGTGGGGGGGTGGGGGGTGGTGGAGGGTCGGGGAGTGAGTTGGTGGAGGGTGTGGGGTTGGAGGGTGGTGGAGAGTCGGGGGAGTGGGGGCAGTGGGGGGAGGGGGGATTGCATTTCAATCTGTAAATCATCGAAGATTTTAAAATGTAATCTTTTGAAATGAAAGTCACAAGCCTGCTTTCTGATTTCTGTGGGAAATCAGTGAACAGTGATGGGGATATGAACCAGTTTGTGGAACAGATGGTGGCTGCTGCCCTCTAAGGCTCCAACTGAGCAGCTGACGGTTCTGCAGCAAGCAATGGCTTGTATTGTGAAAGGATTGTTGCGGTACCAGATGTGATTCATGTGTCAAAACTTAATGCAGGAATGTGACTCGCAATATACAGAGAGTACAACCCCACCCCCAACACAGCCACTCAAACACCCCCATACACCATTGCAAGAGTCTTTAGGCAAGATGGAAGAACATTTTCGTGCCACAAAAAGATTTACAAAGCAGACAGGGCTTTGCCTTCAGGGGAGGTGATGGCCGAGTGGTATTATTGCTGGACTATTAATCCAGAAACTCAGCTAATGTTCTGGGGACCCGGGTTCGAATACCACCATGGCAGGTGGTGGAATTTGAATTCAATAAAAATTGTCTGAAATTGACTGATGATCATGAAACCATTGTCAATTGTTGGAAAAACCCATCTGGTTCACTAATGCCCTTTAGGGAAGGAAATCTGCCGTCCTTACCTGGTCTGGACGATTTGTGACTCCAGAGCCACAGCAATGTGGTTGATTCTCAACTGCCCTCCAAGGGCAAATTAGGGATGGACAATAAATGCTGGCCAGCCAGCGATGCCCATGTCCCACGAATGAATGAAAAAAAATTAATGAAATTACTTTTTGTTCTCTGAACCCTCAATCCTTTAATGGAGGTCAAATGATCGATATTTTAGGAACATTGGAACAGGAGTAGGCCATCCAGTCCATCGAGCCTATTCCTCCATTTAATGAGGTCATGGTTGATCTGTGGTCGAACTCCACACTCCTGCCTTTGGCCCATATCCCTCTGCTTAACAAAAATTTACCTGTCTCAGATTTCAAATTAGTAACTAATCTTGCATCAACTACCATTTGTTGAAGAGATTTCAAAATCTTTGTGTGTAGAAGTGCTTCCCAACATCCCTTCTGAGTGGCCTGGCCCTAATTTTTAGACTGCTTATAGATTCTTGCCAGTAAGGGAAGTGGGGGCGGACACGCTGGGAAGTTGGCTGCTGGTCTCTCGGGGCGCCATTGCGCAGGTGTCTCTATCTCCCTGTGCACAGCGTACACAGTGTACACTGGGAGATCTGTGCTCCCTGCCACCCTCCGGACATTCCCCCTCCCTCCCCCCCACCCCCCCGCCAATTGCCACCCCCAATCTACCACCACCGTCGATTGCCAGGTAAGTGCAAATGATCCCGGACAATTGCGTCCAGGACTCACTAATAACATTTAAATTACCTGATGAATATTTAAATCAGCCTTGCACCCTTCCCGTTTGTGAGGCTGATTTCACCGGCAGAACGGCACCAGTAACATTGCCAGAGGTAAAAAAACAGACGTAAGCCTGATTTTAAGCTAGTCGCTCATCCGACATGACAAGACTGTAAGATCGCCCCCTTTTCCTTCCATCGTTCAGTCAGTTACTGATAGTGACAAGTCCAAGAAAGATTTCGGGCATTTGTCACTGGAAAGGTAGAGGGCATGTCATTGGGAAGATTTAGAACCAATTATTAAAGAGATTGTAGTTTCGAAAAGCCCTAACATGGTGTTGTGAAAGGGAAATCAAGTTAACCAATTTATTGGAGTTCTTTGAAGGAGTAACATGTGCTGTAGATAAAGGTGAACCTGTAGATTACTGTGCTTGGATTTCCAGAAGGTATTTGATAAGATGCCACACCAAATGTTATTGTGGGAAATAAAAGCTCATAGGACAGGCGATATTTTGTGTAATAAATTGGCCGGCTGGCAGGAAACTGAGAGTATGCATAAATGGATTTTCATCTGATTGGCAGGATGTGATGAGTGGAGTCCCACGGGGGTCTGTGCTGGGACCTCAATTTTTCACAGCTTACATCAATGACATAGATGAAGGGTGTGAAGGCATGGTAGCCAAATTTACCGATGGCACAAAGATAGGTGAGAAAGTATGTTGTGATGAAAACATTTGAAGGTGGATATAGATAGGTTGAGTGCGTGGACAAAAATATTGGCAGATGGAGAATAATGTGGGAAAATTTGAAGTTGTTCACTTTGTCTGGAGGAATAAAAGAGCAGAGTATTACTTAAACAGAGAATGCTGAGGTGCAGAGGGATCTAGGTGTTACTGTGCGTGAGTCACAAAGAGTTAGTATGCAGGTGCAGCAAGTAATTAAGAAGGCTAATGGAATGCTATCCTTTATTACATGAGGAATTGAACATAAACATAAGGGTGTTATGTTTCAATTATGCAGGGCATTGGTGAGACCACATCTCGGATACTGTGTGCAGTTTTGGTCACCTTATTTAAGGAAGGATTGGAGATGTTCAGAGCAGGTTTACCAGATTGATACCTGGAATGAGTGGGTTCTTTTATGAGGAAAGGTTGGACATGCTGGGCTTGTTCCCACTGGAGTTTAGAAACATGAGGGATGACTCGATTGAAGTTTATAAAATCCTGAATTGTCTTGACAAGGTGGGCGTGGAAAGGATGTTTCCCCTGGTGGGTGAGTTCAGAAATAGGGAGCATTGTTTTAAAATTAGGGCTCACCCTTTATAGGGTGAGATGAGCAGAATTTATTTCTCTCAGACGGTTGTGCGGCTTTGGAACTCTGTGTGGTGGAGGTGGGGATCACTGAATCATTTTAAGGCAGCGATAGATGGATACACCAATAATTTAATTAAGTAATTATTTAAAACACATTAAGGATGGTAGAACAAGTGACGTGTTGAGACTGCAGCATGTGGGAGCTCCTGGTAAATATTATAATCCGGGCAAACATGCCTGTAGTCAGTGCTTGCAGCTCGAGGAACATCAGCTCAGAGTCACTGAGCTGGAGGCTGAGCTGCAGACACTGCGATATTGAGCGTTATTGAGCTGGAGGCTGAGCTGCAGACACTGTGACATTGAACGTTATTGAGCTGGAGGCTGAGCTGCAGACACTGTGACATTGATGGTTATTGAGCTGGAGGCTGAGCTGCAGACACTGCGACATTGAGCATTATTGAACTGGAGGCTGAGCTGCAGACACTGCAACATTGAGCGTTATTGAGCTGGAGGCTGAGCTGCAGACACTGTGACATTGAGCGTTATTGAACTGGAGGCTGAGCTGCAGACACTGTGACATTGAGCGTTATTGAACTGGAGGCTGAGCTGCAGACACTGCAACATTGAGCATCATTGAGCTGGAGGCTGAGCTGCAGACACTGCGACACGTCAGAGATTTGTTTCATGAGGTCGTCACTCCCCTTGGAATAGAATCTTCTAGTTTGGAAAGTGGTCAAGGACAGGGGAGTGTGACTAGCTGAGGCAGGTAAGGTGACCAGAGGGCAGGAGTCCAAAAGATTTGAGATTCTCTCAATTTGTTTGGATGAGATGATTAATGCATCTTAGTGGTGGGCAGGAACCTGATTGGGGCCGGCATGTCAGGCCGGGAGCATCCTATTGGGTTTGCTAACCGGCTGGAACCCCAATTTAAGTCCGATGCCCGATTTAAAGGGCTGGAGGGACTCCCGCCAGGGGTGAGCGGGCACAGTGAATCCCAGACATAATCACATTTAGAAACTATAAGATCATAAGAAATAGGAACAAGAGTAGGCTGTTCGGCCCCTCGAGCCTACTTCACCATTCAATAGGATTATATCTGAAACATAGAGAGATCATACCTGGATACTTATATTTCAAAGAAAAGCTCTTAAATGAAGAAATGTAAGGAACATGTCTTTTACATTTGTTTGATTTGTTTGGGATTCATAGGCAAATGGAGTTTAAGATTATTGGAATAGTCCATTCAGCCCCTCGCATCTGATCTACTATCCTTCTTTTTCTATTCATTCGGGGGACATAGGCGCTGTTGACTGGGCAGCATTTGTTGCCCATCCTTAGTTGCCCAAGGGCAACCACATTGCTGTGGCTCTGGAGTCACATATAGGCAGACCAGGTAAGGATGGCAGATTTCCTTCCCTAAAGGGCACTCATGAAGCAGGTGGGTTTTTCCAATAATTAACAGTGGTTTACAGATCATAGGTCATAGAATCTACAGTGTAGAAGGAGGCCATTGGGCCCATTGAGTCTGCACCGGCCTCAATCACACCCAGGCCCGCACCCCTCATATTTACCCTACTAATACCCCTGACACTGGGGTTAATTTAGCATGGCCAATCAATCTAACCCACGCATCTTTGGACCGCAGGAGGAAACCGGAGCACCCGGAGGAAACACACGCAGACACGGGGAGAAAGCGCAAACTCCACACAGACAGTGACCCGAGGCCGGAATCGAACCCGGGTCCCTGGCGCTGTGAGGCAGCAATGCTAACCACTGTGCCACCGTGCCGGTCAGTAGACGATTAATTCCAGATTTAAAAAAAATTGAATTCAGATTTGACTGCCGTGGCGGGATTCGAACCCAGGTCCCAGGATTAATAGTCTAATGATAATATCACTAGGCTGTCATCTCCCCTACAGACTGACCTGCACCTGAACTTCATTTTTCTGCCTTGCACCCCCGTCATTCTTAACCAACATAATCCATTGACTTTAATCTTGAAATCTTCAATAAATGTAAAATCCAAACGGATTAATATTTTTAATTTTCCATTGCTGACAGTTTTTGCAGGGTAAAACTCACATAAAACACTCAACACTAAACCAAGTAAATCTGTGTCATTTATAAATTGCGTTGGTACTACATAATGAACGATACCTCACCGAGTCCATGTTATAGTCAACAGCAAGTGTTACACAATATTACATTTTAATTGGGAATGTTGTCAGCCAGAATGAACAACTGCTCTTTTGTCCACACTTTTACCCTGAGGATCTTTGAAAGACTCATTTTTTGGACAGCGCTCCACCATTGATAGGAGAAATTGAGGAGGTGGAGTTCCCTGGAGGTCCTTGTGGTTTCGCCAGAAGCCATGTGATGTGTGTACCACCTCTGCAATTCTGTAAGTCTAAACACGCCTTACCGTGCACTCATCTCCAGGGTAGGCGCACAGTGTCGGCTGGAGCTCCTGACATGGGCATCTGGTAGAGCGGGTTCCTAATCGAGGAAGGTGTCGGAACAGATGGGAAATCTTGGAGAGAAATGCAAATTGTGGAAGCGTAGATCATCTAACACAATAAAAATGCAACTGTTCAGATATTCATAAAACATGTTACAAATGTCATGCGCCAATCCATTTTGTAACCATGGAAGCACTGCGCATTTGATTATTCCCAAAGCAAAAGGCATCCGATGCAGCTCTGTGGGACAGCAGGACTCCAAGGCTGTCGCACGTGTGGGGCAATTCTCCCCAAAAAATTCTAAGTGCCGATTTAGTGTGAAAATTGGAGTAACTCCCGTTGGTTTTTTCAGCATGATTTTCAGAATGAATCTCTTACACTGAGCACTGCAGAATGCACTGGCGTGAATCACTCTGAAAATCTGTGGGCGGGGTCTATTCCTGCAGGAGAGGCCGGCAGCATAGCGCTGAGCGGGTCACTATGCAAGCATCGATCTGTTAGAGCAATGATCGGCGCATGCGCAGTAGCCCCACACTGCCAGCCTCCTGAGCGCTGGCCAGCTCCGCGGCTCCGCATCGCTGCCTCTCTGACCGCCCCCCTCATCCCTAGCAGCCTCAATTCCCCCGCAGCCCAAACACCATCTCTCCCTCGCCCCTCAACAACCCCCTGGATGGCCAGACCCGATCACCTCCTCCCTCCCTCTCCCAAAGCTACAAGCGCAGAGTGGAAGCGGGACACTCCCATCCTCCCCCGCCCCCCCCCCATCCCGATCACACCCCAACAGGCCCTGCCCCCAATAGGCCCCACCCCTCTGGCCCCACCCCCTTGGCACTGCCGATGCCCGGTGGGCAGTGCAAAGGTGCCCCTTGGGCATTGCCAGTTTGCCCCTTATGCAGTGCCAGGGGCCAAGCTGGAAGTACCCAGGTGGCACACCCCCATACCCCTGACCTGATGGGGCCTCCATGACCTCTGCTCCCTCCAGTGGGATCGAACCACTTTTCCCCATTCTTGGGTAGCTGTTGTCAACCCCGCTGGATTGAACCACTCTTGACTGCAGGAAAGATGCTAGCAGGCATGGGGACCTCAGTCCATGGGCCTGCTAATGAAAATTGAAATTGCAATTCAAATATTTAAATGACTCCAAAAAAATTGGAGCCGGAGATGCGTGGAGGCTGTGGCATCCAGCAGGGAGTCCGCTAAACGGCCTCCGCTGATGTCTCCATGCCCGCTGCACTGATAGGGCAGCACAGCGGGCTGGGAGAATTGCCCGCCTGGTTGTCAGATATGGCCCCTACACCATAGCTCCACCCACTACCAGATTCCTGCCTCAGCTGTCACACATACAGGAAAACAGCCACACATCTCCCTGTCATGCACATACATCATACAATCTCACAGAGGGGAGATCCTGGAACTCCTTCCCTAACAGCATTGTGGCAGTACTTTTACCACACAGGCTCCAGAGGTTCAAGAAAATGGCAAGCAGCTGTTCCCCTTAGTTGAAAGGTCAGCCATGAGGGGGCATAGATTTAAGGTGAGGAGCAGTGTTAGAATGTAACCAATGATAACATTGGATCTGTTGCAGTGTGACCAATGGTAACAAGCTGTAAGGGTCAGCTGTCCCAGTAAACTATGTAACCAATGACAAAATGATGTGATGACCAGCTGACTCAGTATAAATAAGAATCTGTCGGGATTGTGGGGAGCTTGGCATGGCCCATGGTGTGAGGCCTCAAGTGTTGGAGTAATGAAGCTTCTTTATTAAACCTTTTTCTTTGACTTATCTGTTGGAGTAAGTTTTCTTTCATTTTAAGACCATAAGACATAGGAGCGGAAGTAAGGCCATTCGGCCCATCGAGTCCACTCCACCATTCAATCATGGTTGATTGCAACTCCATTTACCCGCTCTCTCCCCGTAGCCCTTAATTCCTCGAGAAATCAAGAATTTATCAATTTCTGTCTTAAAGATGCTCAACGTCTCGGCCTCCACAGCCCTCTGTGGCAATGAATTCCACAGACCTACCACTCTCTGGCTGAAGAAATTTCTCCTCATCTCTGTTCTAAAGTGACTCCCTTTTATTCTAAGGCTGTGCCCCCGCGTCCTAGTCTCCCCTGCTAATGGAAACAACTTCCCTATGTCCATCCTATCTAAGCCGTTCATTATCTTGTAAGTTTCTATTAGATCTCCCCTCAACCTCCTAAACTCCAATGAATATAATCCCACGATCCTCAGACGTTCATCGTATGTCAGGCCTACCATTCCTGGGATCATCCGTGTGAATCTCCGCTGGACCCGCTCCAGTGCCAGTATGTCCTTCCTTTTATTGCTGATCACTAAAGAGTACCTTCTGCTGGATGCACAGGCAGGAGTTTTAGGGGGGATATGAGGAAAAAATGTTTTACCCAGAGGGTGGTGACGGTCTGGAATGTGCTGCCTGGGTGGGTGGTGGGGGCGGGATGCCTCACATCCTCTAAAAGGTATCTGGATGAGCACTTGGCACGACATAACATTCAGGGCAATGGGCCAAGTGCTGGTAAATGGGATTAGGTGGGAGTTCAGGAGTTTCTCACATGTTGGGGCAGACTCAATGAGCCAAAGGGCCTCTTCTGCATTGTATGATACCATGATTCCAAGGTTTTAAGAAGGTCCACCACCAACCTTCTGAACAATGGAAAGACGACACAAGTCAAACTTACCAGTCATGTCCACACCCAGAGAACTAATGAAAAGGATGGAGGATCGGCAAAGGTGGGCAATCCCCTCCACTCCCCGCACCCCCCCTCCGCTCCCCGCATCCCACCCCCCCCGCCCCCGTGCGGTGGTGGAGGCAGCCTGCTGGATATTCAGCGTCTGCTATCAATGGGGCTTCCCATTCTTTGCACCCTCCGCTGCCGGAGAGCCCATGGTGGGAGTTGGGGCGTGGGGGGGGGGGGGGGGGGTTGGGTGGGTCAGTGATCGCCATCAGCAGGACCGGAAATACCGCTGGTGGGAATGGGCGGAAATTCATACAAATCGAATGAGATAATTCTGACCAATCACCTGAAGAGCGCAGTTGTTTACAGAAGGGCTTCGTGAAGTCTCAAAGTGCTTTGCAGCCAATGGAGTAGTTGTGGGAAACACTGCCGCCAACATGTAAACAGCAAGGCCCCAGAAACAATGATGCAACAGAGTGGGTGCGGTCTTACTGGCTTGTCATGCCTGCGGGTTGGCCGGGGTGGTGGCGGAGGTGGGGTGGAGGGGAGGGTGCAATGTCCGGAGTGGCTATCATCGGGGAGGGGGTGGGGAGGGGGGCGTAGCGGGTGACAGATCTCCGAGTATACTGTGTACACAGAATGTACACAGAATACTGGGAGATCGGGGCACCTGCACAGTGGTGCTCCGAGAGCTCAGCAGCCGGCTCCCCGGTCCTTTCCCCGTGGCTACTGGCGAGAATCACATGATGGCTCCTGTTCTGCACAGAGTGCTGTAAATTGTTACCTTGCTGAAAAAATACCAGTGAGAAAACCCGGCGCATTCTCGCCCGTTCAACATTTAGAATGCTTTTTGAGAAAATTCCACCCAGTGTCTTTTGTGATGTTGGCTGAGGGCGAAATGTTGACCAGGGCAGCAGGGAGATCTCCCCCACTTTTCTTTGAATTTGCTCCATAGGATCTTTTGGGCTTGACGTCTCATTCCAAGGACATCACCTCTGACAACGCAGCACTCCCTCAACACTGTCTAGACTTTCTGTGAGAGTCTGTGGACAACCTTCTGATACAAAGGCAATGGTGATGCCCACTGAGCCCAAAGTGAACCAATTCACCATCAGCCAGCCTCCTGTCGGAAGGATCACTCAATACATAACGTGGATTAACCTGGATGGTGAACCAATATGAACAGGAAAATAGCTTATGTTTAAAAACTGAAGTGGATAATATAAAACCTCTGTTAAATCAACAATTTTATATTTAACTGTTGCCCCTCCTTCCATGCCAGCAAACTACATAGAGGATGTAAATGTATGATTTTTGCTTTTCTTCTGCTAAGGTTGTCATGTTTTTGCCAGTGATGTAGTGGGTATTGTCACTGGACTAGTAATCCAGAGACCTAGGGTAATGCTGTGGGGACCTGGGTTCGAATCCCACCATGGCAGGTCATAGAGGTTTACAGCATGGAAACAAGCCCTTCGGCCCAACTTGTCCATGACACCCTTTTTTTTTAAACCCCTAAGCTAGTCCCAATTGCCCACATTTGGCCCATATCCCTCTACACCCATCTTACCCATGTAACTCTCTAAACGCCTTTTAAAAGACAAAATTGTACCCGCCTCTACTAATACCTCTGGCAGCTTGTTCCAGACACTCACCACCCTCTGTGTGAAAAAAGTGTCCCTCTGGACCCTTTTGTATCTCTCCCGTCTCACCTTAAACCTATGCCCTCTAGTTTTAGATTCCCTTACCTTTGGGAAAAGATATTGACTATCTAGCTGTTCTATACTCCTCATTATTTTATAGACCTCTATAAGGTCACCCCTCAGCCTCCTACACTCCAGAGAAAAAAGTCCCAGTCTATCCAGCCTCTCCTTAGAACTCAAACCATTAAGTCCTGGTAGCATTCTAGTAAATCTTTTCTGCACTATTTCTAGTTTAATACTGTCCTTTCTGTAATAGGGTGACCAGAACTGTGCACAGTATTCCAAGTGTGGCCTTACCAATGCCTAGTACAACTTCAACAAGATGTCCCAACTCCTGTATTCAATGTTATGACCAATGAAACCAAGCATGCTGAATGAGTTCTTCACCACTCTGTCCACCTGTGACTCCACTTTCAAGGAGCAATGAACCTGTTCCCCTAGATCTCTTTTTTCTGTAACTGTCCCCAACGCCCTACGATTAACCGAGTAAGTCCGGAGTAAGATGGTGAAATTTGAATTCAATAGAACTCTGGAATTAAGAATCTACTGATGACAATGAAACCATTGTCGATTGTTGTAAAAACACATCTGGTTCACTAATGTCCTTCAGGGAAGGAAATCTGCCATCCTTACCTGGTCCGGCCTACATGTGACTCCAGAGCCACAGCAATGTGGTTGACGCTCAAATGTCCTTTGGAATGGAGGGCAGTTAGGGATGGGCAATAAATGCTGGCCCAGTCAGCAACGCCCACATCCCATAAATAGATTTTTTAAAAAGTGTGCCTGAGATTAATCTCCAATCTTTGAAGACTCCACCGCAACGCTGGAGGATTGGCAAACCTACAACATCTCCACATAATGACCTGCATTGGACAAGAAAGCTTATGTTTTTTTCAAAGAAATACAGCAACGAGGAGAAGCAGGTAGGCCATTTGCTACTTTTTTTGTCAATTTCATCTTAATTTTTATTTTTTTTTTAATTCCATACAGCAAGAATCAAAGATATAGCAGTGATAATAAAATAAGCCGGAAAAACAATTGGCAGCCAAGGACAGAGTACATTATCTCGCCAACTATGAGCAGAAAAACAAAAAAAGAAAGGTCTGTGATTACACAATAGTAAGTCCAAGCTTCTGTTCTTTAAGCAGTTGTAGCTATGGCCTTGCACGTTGAATGCAAACATACCAGATTTGAGCGGTGGTTTTATCAGAAAATTAAATTTTGGGTGGGTGTGGTGGAGTGGAAGTGGGGGGGGGGGGGGGGGGGGGGTGTGGAGGGGTGGGGGAGGGGATTGTGCGTGGGATTCAGTTAGAGGGGTGGAGGATTTTCGAATATGCGTTTCGTGTCCGCATTATCCGCTCTACCCACCCGCCCCCTTTCCCCATCCCACCCCAAGACAACGCTGCTTCCTCCTCATTTACCCCACCAAGGAATTCTAACCCCACACTCTTCCCCCCCCCCCCCCCCCCCACCCCCCCACCGCCCCTCACCGAATCTTTCCAAAAAAAAGGAGGGAGGAAAAAAAAATTCTCCACCAGAAAACTGATTAATTTCAAAAAGGCTGGGGGATAGAGTGTCACTGGTCGCTCCCAGGTCCAAATGGTATTTTTCTGTTTAATTTTGAAACAACAAGAATTGGTTGATTCCGACCAGTTTGAATGGTGTAGACACAACTGCAAAAAGGAACAGGAATCGCAAGAGCTGTAAAATCATGTGGGCACCTGCTATTTGATTGATCTGTCTGTGATTAAACTGACATTATTGTTTGTTAATTGAAAGTGTGGAGCCAGTTTAATATATATTTATATACTTATATACGTATGTATGTATTTTACTTCCCATGAGAAATACACCATCAAATTCAGTTTACAGAACCTGTCCTCTTTTAAGTCTAAAATACGTTTTTCCTTTTCATTTCTCTTTTTTACAAAAACTTCTAAACATGCAGTACATTTTTTTTTTTAAGAGTTTGAATATTTTTTTGTTGGTGTATAGTGATGTGAAAATAATTTTTTGTTTTGTTGTTTTCCGATGGTATGAACCTTGGTAATTGATGTGTCTGCCCTGGTTAAATGATCTGCAGTCGGGCTTTGAACCTGTTCAACATTGTCAGTCACGAGCAGAGGAGGAAGGGGCAGGGTGGGTGGGTGAGTGGGGGGGGGGGGTTGGGTTGGGTCGGTGGGAGTAGGTGGGGTGAGCGCGCGGGAGGTGCAATCTTACATTTATCTGACCAAGGCGGGAATCCTGTGGGATGCGGTGGGAATGCTGCATTACGTGTCTCCCTCCATCCTCCCCGCCCGACATCACTCTCCGAGGACCTCAAAGGGAAGAGTCAAAATCGGATAGGAGTGGGTGCTGAGGTCGGGGCGGGGGGAGGGGAGGGAAGGCTCGCAAAAAACCACACAACGCACCACCATCCCATCTGTTCCCCGGCGAACGGGATTGGGTTAAAATTGCGCGCCTGACCCTCCTAGGGGTAGGGGTGAGGGTGGGGGGGGGAGTGGGTGGAGGGGGGGTGTGGGGGGAGACAGGGGGACATGGAGATATCAGAAAGATGTTTATTATTCCAGCCAAAAAATAATAATCCTGGCAAACTACAAGCTGAAGCAAAGCGATATTTTGCCTTTATTTTGGGGTGGTGGAGTGGGGGGTGAGGGAGGGGGGGGGGGGAGTGGTGGGGGGGGGGGCTAATGGTTTGGGGGGAGTGGGTTGTGAGGTGCTTACTCTGTGCCCATTATCAGTTTTTTTTGTTTTTGCAAGCTTTTTTTTTTACAATTTTTTGTTTTTGTTCAGCCTGTCGTTTTAATTACCTTAACAAAGTTCCTTGTTATTATAGACATTTTTTTTATTCAAAATAAGATCTTATTATTTTACAGGTTTCCCTCTCTTGACTATGTACAGAAGTGCAAAAAGTCAACTTTCTTCCCGTAAGCCCGATCGCAATTATTTTTTTCTCTCTAAAACTGCAGCATAATCAATCCTCAAGTGTTTGCACACACAACTCAGTTTAACTCTCTCCTCGTATAAGTAAGCTTTGATTAATATTTGAATTCATGACATTAAAAAATCCTTTGATCTATTGATTATGCAGCTTCTAGTTAAAGAAAGTCTGGATATTCAGAAGAGAGAGAGAGAGAGACAGATCAAAGGTATACTCAGAAAACAATATCTTACTATTCTCAAATGGTTACTGTAGAAAATAAATTTCAGTTCTAATATCTAGGAACTAGAGATTTCCGTAATGACTAATTACAAACAAAGTAAATCATTAAAATATTACACAATTGTCTGCCAGGTTGTTGCCATAGCAACAACTTAACTTCATACTTCACAATGAAACTTATCATTGTAAGATTTCCATATAAAAGATTTCTCTGAATGCAAACAGGACTGGAGTAACGATGACTGATGCGTGTAATCATAAGTCATTACAATATAAATCATTCTTTAAGCCGTTATACTAATATGAATAATCAAATGACACTACAATTAATTCAAAGTCATGAGCATGTTATGAAGGGGAAGAAAAGAAAATGTTTTTTTTTTGTCGTAAGGTTTTGGAAATTTTTTAACAGAGGGAAAAAAAATCTACCAACTAGAATATGAAAACAATATCTGACACTTAAAACAGAATAAAAAATAATCTAATCTTAATATAATGTAAGAAACTACAAATTTAAACAAAGGAGGAAAAAGTAAGCAATGTTCTAGCATGTTAAGTAACTTGAGTAGCAATTGATTTCTATCAGCTATGTGTGTCCTCAACAGGTTTTGAAGTAACATTTAGAATGGGTTTCAACCCGTAATATATAATCTAAGGCTTTAATAGATGTACAGTACAATCAGTTAAATCAACGCAACAACTCCTTTTAAAACTACCAAGCACACCTTTCAAGTCCTACCTAAAAACGAAACCCTTGCAGTGAGCTAGGAAGTATGGAAAGTTCTAGACTTGAACCTGCGCTTCTTCCCTTCAGATGAGGATACTTCTAGTGACCTGGCCCCACTACAGCAGTTGATCCACCTTTTGCTGAACTATCCTTTCAACAAGCAGCAGAAAAAAAAAAGAGAAATGATTCCTATTGGGAGAAAAAAAATAAAGGAATTCCTTTGGATAAACCCATTAAAAGTACACAACTAATATTCTGATTTTTTTTTGGTTTTTTTTGTTTTTTTTTCTTGAAGGCTTTCTAAGGCTAAATGCAATAAATTTGAAAAAAATCACATATAAAATTCACCCGGATACATATCCCACCCCGGTGCTACTTTTAACAAACACCTTAGATTTTTCATTAATATTTTGGTTTTAACATGCATCTTAATGACAGTGCTTTGTTCGGTATCTAGCTTAGAGTCACTTTTCTTTTACCTTGCCTGTAATATGTACGTGTGTGACTGCAACGAGACATTCAGCACAGAGCGAATTTCCATCTCCATGAAGTTTCTTTTTTTATAGTCTTAATTGACTTTTGGTTCTGTTTTCTCAAACAGAGGGAAAAATAAAGACACGGGGGCGGCGGGGGTGCGGGGGGGTCAAATCAAAACTGCCTCGCCTTTCCAAATCTCTATAGCATGGCACCTTGCTTGGCAATTCATGGAAAGAGGTGTCTTTCCCTTCAGAGTTGACTTGTTGCCAATCTGCGTGGCCAACTGGCATCAAGGAGAATCCTTTTTTGGCCAATGTGCGGTTATGACATTCATCGTTTTACTTTTAATTTCTGTTGGCAGAAATTAATTACACGGTGGCTGTTCATGTGGTGGATCTGAATAATGTGCGTCAGCGAAATAGTAGTCCTGAAAAGACTTCCCTTTGTAAAAAAAAAAATGGTATTTTCATTTACTGTGTGCTATGCTATTCATTCTGGAGTGAGGATGCCATTTTGGAGTAAGCTTTGGCATGTAAGGTGAAGTCACAAAATTTGTGGCACTGTCCGATCTTACCGAGCGTTAAGAAGTTTGAAATTTGTTGAATCAGATAATTGCTTTAACACTGCAGAAATAATACTTCAGGGTTTGATGTACAGTCTTGTTATGGCACTTAACATGTACCCCCCCCACACATTTATGACACAGTATTTAAAGCTGTAATGCGCTTTAAAAAACGTGTTCTTTTTGCCGAGCACATTCATCTCTGTCCATTGCCCCTTTAAGTCTTTCTCACATTCCACTTGAATATAACCTTAACACAGAACACTGTGCATGCACAACTGACTCTTGATGAGAATGGTAAAATAGTACTTTTTTTTTAAAATACAAGGTGCACCTTTTTTCTTTTTTTTTCTTTTTTTTTTCTCCATTTTTGTAAACTTGAAGGAAAACCATTTAAACCTAACATCAAAATGATTTGCATGGTTCATAGGCGTACCAGTACATACTGCATACTAAAGTGTACAAGTTTACCTTCCCACTGAGAGAGGAGAGGTGGAGAGAGAGAGAGAGAGAGGGAGACAAGACACGTGAAAGAAATTGGGGAGTCGTTTATGCATATGTCCCGGAACCTATGCATAACACAGTATTGAGTAAAGGCAGATGACGGCGCACGCTGAACAACTGATCACTTTCCCTCTTGGTATGACATTCAGGCTACGCAAGTCTCAGTTTGCGGAGTTCGTTTCAACGCTTCCTTCCGGATAACCATACTTCCATTTCGTTAGCATGCAAAAGGTGGAAAGGCTTCCGGCTGAGGAAGTGAGGGAGGGGTTGTGTATTAAGATGGTGGTATTTACAGAATGGCTGTTGACCCTTGCCCTGTAATGCTGTTCCGGCACACTGTCATCTCTTCACGCTGATCTAGACGGGGAAGAAAAAGAAGGCAGCTGTTTAGTTCCCGACCGGCTTTGATTGGAGTAGAATTCCCTAGTCCCTGCAGTTGGTTGGGACAGCACGCTGGCACAGTGGTTAGCACTGCTGCCTCACAGCGCCAGGGATCCGGGTTTGATTCCAATCTTGGTTGACAGTCTGTGTGGAGTTTGCACGTTCTCGTCGTGTCTGCGTGGGTTTCCTCCGGGTGCTCCGGTTTCCTCCCACAGTCTGAAAGACGTGCCGATGAGGTGCATTGGCCATGCTAAATTCTCCCTCAGTGTACCCGAACAGGCGCCGGAGTGTGGCGACTCGGGGATTTTCACAGTAACCTCATTGCAGTGTTAATGTAAGCCTGCTCGTGACACTAATAAATAAACGTTAAACTTATTTTACATTTCAGGTAAATGGTGTTTTCTGTTTCACGCATTTATGGTTAGGCATTTGGACGTCATTCTATGGTCCAGAAAATTCTGAAATCCAGAATGACTTGGTCACATTCTGGCCTGTAGGCATTACAAAATATTGATTTTTGAACAAGTGTCAGAGACATTTCGCCACAGGGATTAATAATTTTAATAAAACTTCAGCGCCTTTCTAAAAAGGAACAACAGATACTCACTGTTCGACCCGGAGATATTCTACATCGGAGTAACGTACTTATGGCTAGTCAGATGATCTACAGATATTATGGGCATCTGTACAAAAGGAAATGGTAACTCCAGTTAATATGCATGATTCATTAAGCGTGTTCAGTAAATCTGTTTAAAGTTGAGGCCGTACAAAGATTACACAGTCCCTGGATCATGCTTCAAGGCTGCTAAAGTCCTCCAGTTACTGTGGAATGACAAATAAGTGTGAGGCTATCACAGACTCAGTTGTTACACTTTGAGTTTAGGTTGGAAATGTGTCAAAACTACATCACCAAATTTATGGCTGCACAATAACATCTCACATTTCTCTTTTTTACATTATTCACAGAATTACGAATCGCAGCGTAGAGTCAACAATGGTCTACAGTCAGCACTTTGTAACAGAAACAGCAGTAAAGTCCTTTAACTGGACGTTCTAAAATATGTATTTCTTTGAATAGAACTGAAGGTTTAATGTTTGCCCAATTAGGAGTTCATTTTATTGACATATCTTTAAAGTATTTCTGCTAAAGAGGATTGCCACTTGCGGAACTAAGCTATACAGACCAAGCAGTTTGACACTCCATTCTGCACCCTCACCTTTCCTATGTGGGTGGCACGGTGGCACAATGGTTAGTACTGTTGCCCCTCAGCGCCAGGGACCCGGGTTCTATTCCCACCGTGGGTCACTGTCTGTGCAAAGTTTTCATGTTCTCCCTGTGTCTGCGTGGGTTTCCTCCGGGTGCTCCGGTTTCCTCCCACAGTCTGAAAGACGTGCTGGTTAGGTGCATTGGCCATGCTAAATTCTCCCTCAGTGTACCCGAACAGGCGCCGGAGTGTGGTGACTAGGGGATTTTCGCAGTAACTTCATTGCAGTGTTAATGTGAGCATACTTGTGACACTAATAAATGAACTTAAAACTTGAAGCCCAAAAAGCCATCACTTCTTCCAGATAACCAGAGGATAATGAAGCACAGAAAGAGGATATTTCACCAAATGTTCCTGTTGTGGGCTCAGGGAACGAGCTATCCAATTAAGCCTACTTGTGACACTAATAAATACACTAAGCCTGTCTTTATATTGTTCATAGTCCTTCTTATCCTGCTGCTATATAATATCAATGGTTAGCACTGCTGCCTCACAGCGCCAGGGACCCAGGTTCAATTCCCGGCTTGGGTCACCGTCTGTGTGGAGTTTGCATATTGCCCCCGTGTCTGCATGGGTTTCCTCTGGGAGCTCCGGTTTCCTCCCACAGTCCAAAGATGTGCGGGTCAGGTTGATTGGCCAAGCTAAATTGCCACTTAGTGTCAGGGGGGCCAGCAGGGTAAATACATGGGGCTATGGGGATAGGGGCTGGGTGGGCTGGTGCAGACGTCATGGGCCGAATGGCCTCCTTCTGTACTGCAGGGATTCTATGATCTGCACTGTGACCCGAATATGATGCTAGTCCTTCCTCTAATGCTGCCCAACATCTCCCTATTGCAGCAGAGTTTGCTTATTATATGACATGTGGGGTGTCATTTTAATCATTGACAGTTTATGGCTGGGTTGTATAACCGGCAGATGATCCAATATCATCCACCTCAGCTATTACCCAAAGCGCAAAGCTACCCGAATTGAGTGCAATGCCCTTGGGGCATCTGCTGCAGGGCAACAAATTTAATTTACTGAAGTTACACCAGAAAGCTGAGGGAAGACTTCTACTCGGTCCTTTCCCCTCCATCGCAAAAAATGGGCTGGACATTTTAATCTTGCGCTTCCACTGCAGTCCGAGAGCAACAGGACCAAAGCAGCAGCGAAGCTTTTCTCAAATGCTAACTTTAACGGCGTTGTTTGCAGTATCGTCAGCTTTGGGCACTAACAACACAAACTGCAGTCGACTTGGGTATAAACAACACCTAAACCCAGAGTACTCAAGTTTGTGCTCGAGTGAGAACACAACGCAGTGCCCAGCATCGCAGGGTGTTCTGCTGATTCATACAGAAAATGCCAAATAGTTCCAGTTAATTACAGCCAAAGGGAAATGAGCAACTTTCTAATCCTTAGAAGCATAGAATAGAATCCTACAGTGCAGATGGAGGCCACTTGGCCCATTGAGTCCGCACCGAGCACAATCCCACCCAGACCCTATCCGTATAACCCCATCCATTTACACTAGCTAATCCCCCTGACATTAAGGGGCAACTTAGCATGGTCAATCCACACAAACTGCACATTTTTGGACTGTGGGAGGAAACCGGAGCACCCGGAGGAAACCCACGCAGACACGGGGAGAATGTGCAAACTCCACACAGACAGTGACCCAAGCCGGGAATCGAACCGGGTCCCTGGCGGTGTGAGGCAGCAGTGCCAGGTACTGTGCCACCGTGTCTTCACTTGCATACATATCCACCAATCTTAGCATCACCTTTTGCCCTTTCTTATCCAATAGAAAACTGTCTCCTGCCAATCCTTCATTAGCATAATATGTCCCCATATCTTGCTCTTTGGTAATTGTCATGGTAACTCATCTGTGTCCTAGCCTGGAATGCAGTGTT
Organism: Mustelus asterias; assembly: GCF_964213995.1. Lineage (NCBI taxonomy): Eukaryota > Metazoa > Chordata > Chondrichthyes > Carcharhiniformes > Triakidae > Mustelus > Mustelus asterias. The sequence goes on from NC_135803.1 coordinate 12,357,089, forward strand.
TATAGAACAAGGTTTTAGGTTTAGTCACTTATCCTGAGTGTGTAAGCACGGGCCTTACTGAAGGCCTTGTTTGGCTAATAATCATTTTCCATTGCTTGACAGAGTTTTTTTTTTGACAATTATGGAACTTTAATTTTCACAATTGTTTGTAGCCACAGCAGCATTGTTACAGACACAAGAAGAACCGAGTGTGTAAAAGAGCAAACCTGGTTGGCGGTGGCAGTAGCTGCAAAGGGAACACTTGTGGCAGATGTCGTTGCCGCAGATACGGCTGCAGGATTAGCACCGTGCATCATGGGTACTTATTTTTGGAGGGAAATCGCAGAGAGCGATGACGAAGACGTAGGCAGCAGAATGGGGGGAGGCGGTGGGGGTGTTGAGGGGGGGGATGGCAAAAAGAGAGAGGGAGGAGGTGGGATTGATTTTGATGGCGACACACATCAACGAGGTAGCGTGGCAACGGACAGCGGATGTCATCATCAGCCCGTGACGTGTGTGTGCGCGGTGTAGGAGAGGGTGAAGCAGACGGTGAAAATAAAGAGGTGGGACAAAGCAGGGGGGAAGAGAAAAGGGGGAGTGTTGGGAAAAGGAGGGGAGGAGGTGGAGCAATGGGAGGGAAAGGGGGAAAACAAAAGGAATGCAAACAAAATGAACATTAAAAAAAAGAAAACAGAGAAAAGGGAAAAATGCTCATTAAGAACAAACACAATTCGATAAATCAATGCAACAAGTTCACGAAAAATAATATTACACGCCTCTTTAAAAGAAATATCAATTAGGGTTACATTATGTAATATCAAAGCACTTCAGAGTCATGCTTTAATCTAAATATTCTATCAAACTCTTAATTAAGCCACAACAGTCATTAAAAGAAATCCATAGTTACCCCATATTGCAAAGCGACATTTCTAAATACTTCACTGCTTCATAATCATTAAGAGGATAATTAAAAAGAAGCTAAATTATGCAACAAGAGCTTTAATAATTCCAAATGGACCTCAGCAGTGAGAAGCACAGTCCCTTCAAAGTCCACTGCGTCGTGAATTGAACAGAATTGGCTGCTCAACCAGTGACTTCAATCCAATGGCCAATTTCAGCAATTCATTTCAGAATATTCCACAATTTCAAAGAGGATTTGAGTATAGGGATAGGGATGTTTTGCTGCAATTGTTTAGGGCGTAGGCAAGGCCACACCTGGAGTATTGTGTGCAGTTTTGGTGTCCTTATCTGAGGAAGGATGTCCTTGCTATAGAGGGAGTACAGCGAAGGTTTACCAGGCTGATTCCTGGGGCAGCAGGTCTTTCATATGAGGAGGAGAGATTAAGTCAGTTAGGATTATATTCACTGGAGTTTAGAAGAGTGAGAGGGGCTTTCATAGAAACTTATAAAATTCTAACAGGGTTAGACAGGGTAGATTCACAAAGAATGGTGGGCGAGTCCAGAACTAGGGGTCATAGTTTGAGGATAAGGGGTAAACATTTTAGAACTGAGGTGAGGAGAAATTTCTTCACCCAGAGGGTGGTGAATGTGTGGAACTCATGTAGTTGAGGCCAAAATGTTGTCTGATTTCAAGAAGAAATTAGATATAGCTCTTGGGGCTAAAGGGATCGAGGGATATGAGAGGAGGGGGGGTGGGGGACCAGGGTATTGAATTCGATGATCAGCCATGATCAAGATGATAGTGGAGCAGGCTCGAAGGGCCGAATGGCCTACTCCTGCTTCTAGTTTCTATGAATGATCAGATGAAAGGATGTCTTTGTCTGGGAGCGGAGTATGTTGGGCGGGGGGGGGGGGGGGGGGGGGAGTGGAGGGGGGATGGAATTGATGGGAGGTGGTAGTGGAGAGGGCAAAGGAATCCTATACAACAACGCCACCATTCGAGGGAAGGTTCCGTGCTGCTGCCCATGTGTGCGACAGAAATTTCATCGTAAACTGGAAGGTCTTTTTAAGCCGATGGTAAAGACATTTCGAACAGGCCTCAGGGAAAGCCAAAGTCATCGCACAAAATCTTTCCCTTCCACAAGTCAAACTTGCAAATCCAAAATGGAGTCTAAAATATTTCGGGCAGATCCTGGAATTGAGGCATGTCCAAAAAAAAAATGTTTCTCATGTTTAACTGAGGCTGTCCAAAGACGGACTGCAAAGGAAAGTGAGTCAGTCCAAAGCGGGGAGGAGGAGAATGTGCTCTGGAATACACTGCCTGAGAGGATGCTGGAAGCAGATTCAACAGTAACTTTCAAAAAGGAATTTGATAAATGCTTGAAAAGGAGACATGGGAAGAGCAGGGAAATAAACTAATTGGGTAGCACAGAGATGGGCCAAGTAGCCTCCTCCTGTCCTGGAAGATTCTATGACATTGCATTTCTGAATGAGAGTTGTGACGAGGGACGTTACTTTTGTTACTCTTTAACCCTGGGATGCTTTAGACAATTATAGTACTCTTTCCTATTACCTTGACAGTGTGGTCTTGCGGCAGAGTGAGTAGTGTTTCCTGCCTCTGTGTCCGAAGCTGTGGGTTCAAATCCCACTCCAGGTTAGATGGCCAAAGAGAGTGCATTCATAATGTGGCCAAACAGATTGGGTACCAACCTGGAAATCCTTCCTATGGCAGGCAGTAAGAGTGGGAAAGTCTCCTGGTCAGCCATGCTTGGTTTGGAATGATGGGGTGGGGCTTTGTCTGCCTCAAGTGTCATTAGGAATGGGAAAATCACTAAGTCGTGCTAAGGCCATTACCATCAGTAAACACATCCTTTTCCATGGATTAAACCAAATCTGATGGTTCAATCCCACAGCGAGGAACAACTCAAACCAATAAAAGGACTGGGGTAGCTAGCTGAAATCATCAACTCAATCAAAGAACATAGGAACTGGGGGAGAGCACTCATCCACTCCGACCTGCTTGCCATCCAAGTAGAAGTCTCACAACACCAGGTTAAAGTCCAACAGGTTTATTCGGAATCACAAACTTTTGGAGCTCTGCTCCTTCATCAGGTGCTGGTGACTCACCCGATGAAGGAGCTGCACTCCGAAAGCTCGTGATCCCAAATAAACATGTTGGACTTTAACCTGGTGTTGTGGGACCTCTTACTGTGCCCACCCCAGTCCAACACCGGCATCTCACATCATGGCTATCCAGTTAGATCATGGCTACCCTGTATCCTAACTCCATCCACCCACTTTGGTTTTGTAGCATGCCTAACAGAATGGAAAACATTCATTGCTAAAAGTCTAACTATTGGAGCGGGTGTCTAATTAATCTCACGATAGATACATTTGAGAAAGGCCATTTGGGTAATGCTTGCCCATCCATCCAACAGAGACCTTTTACCATTCTCCAATCAAATGACTAAAGAGGCTTTTGGTGGCAGTATTTCACCCTGGGGGAAGTTTGTGCCCTGTAATGAACAGCAATCTGAGTCAGAGGTGACATGAGGAATAATGGGCAAGATTTCCAGCCTTTCCCGCCAGTGGGATTATCTTCCGGTCCTGCCGACGGCAGCTCCCACCCCACCCTCACTGGCCACGGGTTCTGCAAAACACGTGGGCGGGAGATGGGTGGAATCCCATCCCATGTTTTACAAACACAGAGAGCGGCTTTGATCCAAAACGCAAAGTCCAAAAGGACAGCAGCAGTAGATTTAGTAGTAATGTTAGTAGGGTGGCACAGTGGTTAACACTGCTACCTCACAGCGCCAGGGACCTGGGTTCAATTCCCGGCTTGGGTCCCTGTCTTGTGGAGTTTGCACATTCTCCCCGTGTCTGCGTGGGCTTCCTCCCACAGTCCAAAGATGTGCGGGTTAGGTGGATTGGCCATGCTAAATTGCTCTTTAGTGTCAGGGGGACGAGCGAGGGTAAATATATGGGGTTACAGGGATAGGGCCTGGGTGGGATCGTTGTCGGTGCAGGCTCGATGGACTGAGTGGCCTCCTTCTGCACTGTAGGGATTCTAACTTTCAAGAAGGGGGTTGGATACGTTTTTGCAAGGGTAATGGGCTATGTAAAGTAAAGATAAGTTTATTTATTAGTCACAAGTAAGGCTTACATTAACACTGCAATGAAGTGACTGTGAAATCCCCCTCATCACCACACTCTGTCACCTGTTCGGGTCAATGCACCTAACCAGTACATCTTTCAGACTGTGGGAGGAAACCCACGCAGACATGGGGAGAACGTGTAGACTCCACACAGACAGTGACCCAAGCCGGGAATCAAATCCACATCCCTGGCGCTGTGAGGCAGCAGTGCTAACCACTGTGCCACCGTGCCGCCCCGCGGGGAACGAGTGAGGGGAGTCAGAGTGGGACTAATCGGATAACTCCCTCAAGAATCAGCACAAGGAAGATGGGCTGAATACTCGCCTCGTGTAGATATATCTCTTGGGGCTAAAGGGATCAAAGGATATGGGCAGGGGGGTGTGGGGGGGGGGGGGGTGGGGGGGGCGTGGGGGGGGTGGGGGGGGTGTGGGGGGGGGGGGCAGAGGTGGCATCAGGATATTGAATTTGATGATCAGCCATGATCATACTGAATGGCAGAGCAGGCTCGAGGGGCCGAATGGCCTACTCCTGTGTCTATGCTTCTGTGCTGTGTCACTTTACAACAGCCTTCGCACAGCAATGAGTCGATCCCAGCAGTGGAGTTTGAAGGTGCTGTGGATAAAAATTCTACAGGTACAGATAATCGAAAAACAAAGCTGGCACCTACCAACACTTGTAGCGGGTGTCATGCACAATATTGAGCCTGCCCATCATGCATTGCAACAGGAAGGTGGATTTGAAAGGGGAAAAGAATTAAAACAACCCATCACATGTGTAATTAGAAATCATTGTAACAAAGAGGAAAAAACTTGTTATTGAGGGAAACAGAGGCTTGTGCTGTGTCAGCACAATAAAATCACACAATAGTCTAATCTACAAGAAATCAGTGTGCTTTGTGAGGAACACATATGTAAACATGTGTGCTGGTAACTAACTTGGTTTTTTCAAGATGGATGCCGGTTCCCTTTTCACTGCCATTCACGGAACCTGTTCCATAAATGAGGCTTCCTCCCCCCAGCCCTATCCCCTCGCCCGTTGTGAGTCAGCCCGTGCCAGAGACGGAAACGTTTGAGCCCCACTCCAGTGGTTGAGCACATCATCCACTCCGAGGGGTGGGATTCGATTCTCCAGCCGTGCTTGCCTCCCCCCGAGACCGGAAAATTCCCGACCGAGGTCAACAGGCCTTTGCACGGTCCATGTCCCACCTGCTACGATTCCCGTGGCGGGCGGGACGGGAAAATTCCGCCCCGAGAGACCCAGGGCAGTACTGAGGAAGCGACTGCATCAACCCCACTGAATCCTCTTATGAGTCATGGAACCTCTTCAGTGGACAAAGAAAACCCCCATTTGGCTATTGGAAAAAGAGCGGGGTGCTTTGCCCTTCTCCTAGTGCCCAGGCCAATATTCATCCCTCTAGCAACCTCAATTAAACAGGTTACCTGGTGATTAATCTCAAGGCGGGACCTTGCTGTGTGAAAATTGTCTGCTGCATCTCCTAGAATGGGAAACGCAGCGTTTCAGAACGTTTTTCAGAAATGAACGCAGCATTGATTTTCCTTGAGAACAGACTTGTACTTTGTAACATGATGAAAGTCAAAGATCTCTACACGTTACAACAAATTTGCCTTCTGCTCTTTTTCACTTTTGTCCCTTCTGATGCCACACTTGAGAGGGTGAGTGCCCAGGCCAGTTGCCATATAATCAGCCAACCACTAGGAGGAGCGCAAGAGCAAGAAAAAGGTGAGGCCTAACATGACAACCCGAAAGATCTCCTTTCCCCAGGTCTCCTGCAGGTTACAATTGACACCAGCCTTTCAGAGGAGAGAATCCCTGATTTCTACTGCTTTTCGTGTGAATCAAAATGCTTCCCAATTCCATCTCTAAACATGTGGGCGGCAGGGTGGCACAGTGATTATCACTTCTGCCTCACAACACCAGGGACTCGGGTTCAATTCCAGCCACAGGTCACTATCTGTGTGGAGTCTGCGTGTTATCCCCGTGTCTGCGTGGATTTCCTCCGGCTGCTCCGGTTTCCTCCCATGGTCCAAAGATGTGCGTGCTAGGTGGATTGGCCATGTAAAATTGACCCTAGTGTCAGGGGGATTAGCAGGGTAAATACACGAGGTTACGGGGATAGGACCTGGGTGGGACTGTGGTTGGTGCAGACTTGATGGGCTGAAGGCGTACGGTGTGTTAGCTTTTATTGGTAGAGGGATTGAGTTTCGGAGCCAGGAGGTCATGCTGCAACTGTACAAAACTCTGGTGCGGCCGCACTTGGAGTATTGCCGTACTATAGGAAAGATGTGGAAGTGTTGGAAAGGGTGCAGAGGAGATTTACCAGGATGTTGCCTGGTATGGTGGGAAAATCGTATGAGGAAAGGCTGAGGGGCTTGAGGTTGTTTTCGTTAGAGAGAAGAAGGTTAAGAGGTGACTTAATAGAGGCATACAAGATGATCAGAGGATTAGATAGGGTGGATAGTGAGAGCCTTTTTCCTCGGATGGTGATGGCTAGCACGAGGGGACATAGCTTTAAATTGAGGGGTGAGAGATATAGGACAGATGTTAGAGGTAGGTTCTTTACCCAGAGAGTAGCAAGGGCGTGGAATGCCCTGCCTGCAGCAGTAGTGGACTCATCAAAATTAAGAGCATTCAAATGCTTATTGGATAAACATATGGATGGTATTGGAATGGTGTAGATTAGAGGGGCTTTAGATTGGTTCCACTGGTCGGCGCAACATCGAGGGCCGAAGGGCCTGTACTGCGCTGTAATGTTCTATGTTCTATGAATGGCTTCCTTCTATACTGCAGGGATTCCATGATCCTAGCTCTGATTTTAAAATATGCCCATATTATGGATCCTTTCTGCCCACCCTATCCAACCCTTTTATCATTTAAAATATCTCAAACACTCATCAAATTTCTAAACTCAAGGAGATATCAACTAGGTTTCTGCGGAATGCCTTTGTAATTTACACCTTTAAGCCCCAGTTCATCCTAGCAACACTCAAAAAGCAGTTAAGTTATAAGGAGAGGCTGGATAGACTGGGACTATTTTCCCTGGGGCGTAGGAGGTTTAGGAGTGATCTTATAGAGGTCTATAAAATAATGAGGGGCATAGATTAGCTAGATAGTCAACATCTTTTCCCAAAGGTAGGGGAGTCTAAAACTAGAGGGCATAGATTTAAGGTGAGAGGGGAGAGATACAAAAGGGTCCAAAGTGACAATTTTTTCACTCAGAGGGGGTGAGTGTCTGCAACGAGCTGCCAGAGGCAGTAGTAGAGGCGGGTACAATTTTGTCTTTTAAAAAACATTTAGACAGTTACATGGGTAAGATGGGTATAGAGGGATATGGGCCACACGTGGACAATTGGGACTAGCTTAGTGGTTAAAAAAAAGGGCGGCATGGACAAGTTGGGCCAAAGGGCCTGTTTCCATGCTGTAAACCTCTATGACTCTAGGCACTGATAGTGGTCCCTCCCTTTGAATCCAAAATCATGCTGACAAAATAGCGGCAGTGAAAAGGTTACCACAGCGAAATTGGTAGCGATTATTCGGAAGTGCACTCAATTTGATAAGAGTTTTTGGGGAATGTATTAGGGCTGTAACAGCCCAGTCCTTAAAAATACAATTGCATTACATTCAAATGATTTGCAATAAGTGGAGAATAGCAAACGGAAGGGCACTGTTCCTACCAGCACACATAAGAGCCTTGAGCGAAATGTGAAGCGAATGGAACATAAAGCAGCAGTGATAATATTATCAGCTCAGTTGCACTAACTCGCAAACATTTGTGGCTGAATGCTGTGGGTCCCTGTGAGGGCAACAGTATTTCCGACAACCTCCAATCTGACACCTTTTTTTTGTAATCAATCGCCCTCGAAATGTTCATCACAGTTGTTGCCAAGGATTCCTCTATTTTTTTCAGTAGCGAGTAAAAGGAAATGGTGAAGGTTCGTCACTTTGTTGTTTAGGGAGAAGGATGTATAGAGACCAACAGCAAACGCTTCATAAATACTTTGAATAAAGATACAAAACATTAAACCAGCGACAGAAGGAAATAGGAGAACGGTGCAGCATGTCAATAATTATAATTGGGGCCAGTGAATGACTGACTCATTTCCTCTGTAATTAGTCAAATATTTGCACAATACTTTAACTCGTTTTCCTTTATTTATGGAAGTGCATCCGACTTGTCATTTAATCTGACAAGGGTGAGATCGTAAAATCCCGCTCGAGGTTAACGGAGAATTCTGTTCTGCGAGCCTCGCCCGCCCTGATTCCAGGGTGAGCGAGGCAGTAAAATTCTGGCTATTGTTACAGCCAGGAAGTGGTCTGACTTTCTGGAGATTCTTTGGCTCAAGTCCAGCCCAAACTGATGGGTATAACAGTTCTACAGCAAGACATCCGGCGTGGTGTCTCATGCTCTTCGACTGGGTGATCTACGAATTTTATTCCCACAGCGCTGCTCTCTCCAATTAGTCTTCCACTTAGGGCGGCGTGGTGGGACAGTGGTTAGCACTGCTGCCTCACATTGCCAGGGATTCCCAGCTTGGGTCTGCACGTTCTCCCAGTGACTGCATGGGTTTCCTCCGGGAGCTCTGGATTCCTCCCACAGTCCGAAAGACGTGCAGGTTAGATGGATTGGCCATGCTCAATTGCCCCATAGCGTCCCAGGATGTGCAGGTTAGATGGATTAGCCATGGGAAATGTGTGGGGTGATGGATTAGCCATGGGAAATGTGTGGCGTTATGGTGGGGGAGAAGACCTGGGTAAGATACTATTTCAGAGATTCAGTGCAGGCTCGATGGGCTGAAAGGCCTCTCCCACACTGTAGGGATTCTATGATTCATACGCTGCGTCTATGCTTCACTTAGTCCGGGGATGTTAGATATTACTGGGTGCCTGAAAGAAAATATATGCCAATTCCCAGGGTGAAACATTCCTAATCAGTAGCTATTAGCCTTGGCTCCATGGATACAGTTCTTGATTTATTCATCAGGGGACGTTGGGTCCAAACACCACGACGGGGGTTTAAGCAACTAGTCCAGGTGAGCATTTCTGGAAGTGCTGCAATGTCGGGGGCACAGGCCGGAATTCTCCAGCTCTTCACGCCGGTGGAACCTTCTGCTCCTGCCAACGGCACACCCTCACCGTGGGTTTCCCGGGCAGAGCGGGATAGAGTCAGTGGGAAATCCCATTGGCAGCGGCAGGACCAGACGATTCCGCTGCTGGCTAATGGCGCACCCATTCCCACCAACCGGGAGGAACATACCGTGGGGAGGTCAGGTAATTCCACACCCCACCCTCATTGCCTGTCAGCGGAGAGATCAAACAGCGAACCTACCTCCCAGATGGATCTGAAGGATTGCAGGTTTTAAGAGGAGGACTCAAGCTTCTCTGAGGTTAGGCGGGGGAGGGTGCAGATAGATTTAAACATAGAGACCGGCTATTGGGGGTGAATTGGCTTTGTGTCAGTATTTGTATCTATGTCAGCTCCTTTGACAAAAGTTTTAATCTGGTAGAAATAAACCTGCATGCGTGTCCCCTCTCGATCTGGGTGTAAAGGTATTCAATAAAGATATCCATGGCCTCCAGTCCACACTGCGTAACTCCAATGCAGAGTTTCAATAGTGCATCATTTGTACTGCACTCACCAAGTGCCTCGCACTCATTCTTACAGCCAGCAGATGGAGCTAGATTGATCCACATTAGATTGCAACCCGGCTTGCAAACCAACATCCCACTTCACCTTGTGTCCTTTAACCCTGCTCTTCATAGAAACCCTATAATGGAGAAGGAGGCCATTCGGCCCATCCACTGACCACAATCCCACAGAGTCCCTATTCCCGTAACCTCACATATTTACCCTACTAATCCCCCTGACACGAAGGGTCAATTTGGCATGGCCAGTCCACCTAACCCGCACATCTTTGGACGGTGGGAGGAAACCGGAGCACCCGGAGGAAACCCACGCAGTCATGGGAAGAATGTGCAAACTCCACACAAACAGTGACCCAGAGAGTCAGAATTGAACCCGGGTCCCTGGCACTGTGAGGCAGCAGTGCTAACCACCGTGCCGCATGGAGTTTCTCTCCTCATCTCCGGAAGCTGCTGAATCAGAATAAGTCACGGCCATTGACATCCCTTCAGTACCTTATCTCAAGTCGTCAGTTGTCATGATTTGAAATTTCGGGGAGAGAAGGAGAGAGTCATGGAATCATAGAGGTTTACAGCATGGAAACAGGCCCTTCGGCCCAACTTGTCCATGCCGCCCTTTATATTAAAACCCCTAAGCTAATCCCAATTGCCCGCATTTGGCCCATATCCCTCTAAACCCATCATACCGATGTAACTATCTAAATGTTTTTTAAAAGACAAAATTGTACCAGCCTCTACTACTACCTCTGGCAGCTTGCTCCAGACACTCATCACCCTCTGTGTGAAATAATTGCCCCTCTGGACACTTTTGTATCTCTCCCCTCTCACTTTAAATCTATGCCCTCTAGTTTTAGACTCCCCTACCTTTGGGAAAATATATTGACTATCTAGCTCATCTATGCCCCTCATTATTTTATAGACCTCTATAAGATCACCCCTCAGCCTCCTACGCTCCAGAGAAAAAAGTCCCAGTCTTTCCAGCCTCTCCTTATAACTCAATCCATCAAGTCCCAGTAGCATCCTAGTAAATCTTTTCTGCACTCTTTCTAGTTTAATAATATCCTTTCTATAATAGGGTGACCAGAATTGCACACAGTATCCCAAGTGTGGTCTTACCAGTGTCTTGTACAACTTCAACAAGACATCCCAACTCCTGTATTCAATGTTCTGACCGATGAAACCAAGCATCCCGAATGCCTTCTTCACCACTCTGTCCACCTGTGACTCCACTTTCAAGGAGCTATGAACATGTACCCCTGGATCTCTTTGTTCTGTAACTCTTCCCAACGCCCAACCATTAACTGAGTCAGTCCTGTCCTGGTTCAATCTATCAAAATGCATCACCTTGCATTTGTCTAAATTAAACTCCACCTGCCATTCGTCAGCCCATTGGCCCAATTGATCAAGATCCCGTTGCAGTTGGAGATAACTTTCTTCACTGTCCACTATGCCACCAATCTTAGTGTCATCTGCAAACTTACTAACCATGCCTCCAATATTCTCATCCAAATCATTAATATAAATGACAAATAACAGTGGACCCAGCACTGATCCCTGAGGCACATCGCTGGTCACAGGCCTCCAGTTTGAAAAACAACTCTCTACAACCACCCTCTGGTTTCTGTCAAGAAGCCAATTTTGTATCCATTTAGATACCTCATCCTGGATCCCAAGGGATTTAACCTTATGCAACAACCTACCATGCGGTACCTTGTCAAAGGCCCTACTAAAGTCCATGTAGACAACATCAACTGCACTGCCCTCATCTACCTTCTTGGTTACCCCTTCAAAAAACTCAATCAAATTTGTGAGACATGATTTTTCACTCACAAAGCCATGCTGACTGTCCCTAATCAGTCCTTGCATCTCTAAATGCCTGTAGATCCTGTCTCTCAAAATACCTTCCAACAATTTACCCACCACAGATGTGAGGCTCACTGACCTGTCGTTCCCAGGCTTTTCTCTGCAGCCCTTTTTAAACAAAGCCCAACATTTGCCACTCTCCAATCATAGAAAGAAATCATAGAAACCCTACAGTGCAGAAGGAGGCCATTCGGCCCATCGAGTCTGCACCGACCACAATCCTACCCAGGCCCCACCCCCACATATTTACCTGCTAATCCCTCTAACCTACGCATCTCAGGACTCTAAGGGGCAATTTTTTTTTTTTAACCTGGCCAATCAACCTAACCCGCACATCTTTGGACTGTGGGAGGAAACCGGAGCACCCGGAGGAAACCCACGCAGACACGAGGAGAATGTGCAAACTCCACACAGACAGTGACCCGAGCCGGGAATCGAACCTGGGACCCTGGAGCTGTGAAGCAGCAGTGCTAACCACTGTGCTACCGTGCCGCCCCTTCAGGCACCTCACCCGTGACTATCGATGATTCAAATGTCTTGGTTGGGGGACCCACAATTTCCTCCCCAGCCTCCCACAATGTCCTGGGATACACTTCATCAGGTCCCAGGGATTTATCTACCTTGATGTGCTTTAAGACTTCCAGCACCTCCTTCTCTGTATATGTACACTTCTCAAGACATCATTATTTATTTCCCCAAGTTCCCTAACATCCATGCTTTTCTCAACAGTAAATATTGATGAAAAATATTCATTTAGGATCGCACCCATCTCTTGTGGATCTGCACATAGATGACCTTGTTGATCCATAAGAGGCCCTACTCTCTCCCTTGTTACTCTTTTGCCCTAGTCCAGCGATAATACCACTCGGCCATTGCCTCGTGACATCAGTCCCTAGACTTGCCTTTCACAATTCTGACATGTACCCTCTTTTCCTATTGCCCAGTAAGTATCAGTAAATATTCTTCTGACTGTCCTGTCTCCAAGGTTACATATCTCAATGGGACTCCCTCCACAGGGAGTTAATTTGAACTTTTGGGTCACAGTGCAAATTGGGGGCTATCGATTCAGTCTCCCATTTTAAAGCTCTCCTGCATTTTGACAACAATGTGAGAAGTGTACAACATGCAGTAGATCTGCTGGCATCAATTTTTCACCATTACCTGAAATCTAAATTACCCTCAAAGTCTTTCTTTCCATGACCAAGTTTCACTTTTGCCCCGATATTCAATTATATACTATCTCAGCTTTGTGAAAATCAGCTGTACTGACTCCATGAAGGCCAACATTATATCACAGATGATGGGAAGATGGGGCAGCACGGTGGCACAGTGGTTAGCGCTGCTGCCTCACAGCGCCAGGGACCCAGGTTCGATTCCCACCTTGGGTCACTGTGTGCGTGGAATTTGCACGTTCTCCCCGTGTCTGCGTGGGTTTCCTCTGTGTGCTCCGGTTTCCTCCCACAGTCTGAAAGACGTGCTGATTAGGTGCATTTACCTGAACAGGCGCCGGACTGTGGCGACTCGGGGGACTTCACAGTAGCTTCATTGCAGTGTTAATGAAAGCCTTACTTGTGACTAATAAATAGACTTTACTAAGAGAGTGAAGAGGGAGGGGGTGGGGGTCATGCCACACTATTTCAGTGGGTGAATTTAGAATCCAGGGAGAGTGGACAATGAGGGCACCTGCACTCAGTGCCCCGACCCCGGGTACAGGCAGACCCAACTTTAAATCATGGCACCTGTACTTCACCATTGGCGTGAGGGCTCGCTGGAGACGTTCTATCATTGCTGGGCTACCTTGTCCTGGCATTATTGGAGCTATCACCTGCATTTAGGGAGCAACACTAACTTAACCCACTCATTGTGAAACTGATAGGATCGGGTGTAATGTTGGTACAACTGCCCGACTTCACTCGAAGTTGATGCCAACAGGCTGGTGTAAACCCAACGTTCCATCCAATGCCATTGGTTTTCACACCCACCGAGTTAAGTTAAAATCACCCCTGGTGATACTCATTTGAAGAGCGTGGAACCTCTTGCATCCAAGTCAGTAAGAAGTCTCACAACACCAGGTTAAAGTCCAACAGGTTTATTTGGAATCACGAGCTTTCGGAGCACTGCTTCACTCACCTGATGAAGGGGCAGCGCTCCTAAAGCTCGTGATTCCAAATAAACCTGTTGGACTTTAACCTCGTGTTTTGTGAGACTTTTTACTGTGTCCATCCCAGTCCAACGCCGGCATCTCCACATCATCCCTGAGTCAGTTCATCCTATTTAAATATTTCCATTTCCTCTGGTTTTCCACTGCTGTGGCGGAGGATCCAGAGGAATTCTCTGGAATTCCTCATGGATGATCCACTGAAATTACTCATAGAATCCCTACAGTACAGAAAGAGGCTATTTGGCCCATCGAGTCTGCACCGACTCTCCAACAGAGCATCTTATCCAGGCCCTCTCCCCATAACCCTATGTATTTACCCTGCTAATCCCCCTAACCTACACATCTTGGGACACTATGGAGCAATTTAGCATGGCCAAACCACCTAACCTGCACATCTTTGGACTGTGGGAGGAGAGCGGAGCACCCGGAGGAAACCCACGCAGACACGGGGAGAATGTGCAAACTCCACACAGACAGTGGCCCGGGGCCGGAATCGAACCCACGTCCCTGTCAAGCAGCAGTGCTAACCACTGTGCCACCCTGCCACCCAATGACCAGGAGACCACTTTTCCCTCACTCCTCCCCTACCCATGGAAACCAAGAGCAGGAGATTTCTGAAACCAAGTTTGACTTCAGCTGGACACACAGCCCCTTCTTCTCAGCTGCTCCGGTTGATTCCCCTACATTCTGGTAGCATGACTTTGATCTTACACATCCCAGAGATGCGGCGGCTCAAGAAGGCAGCTCGCCATCACCTTCTAAGGGCAACTGGGAATGGGCAATAAATGCTGGCCCAGCCAGTGCCGCCCACAACCCATAACTGATTTGAAAAAAAATCACCTCTGATACCACAATGCCACTTTGTAGACGAACCACAGAGATGAGGTAAATGTGTGGATCAGATAGGAAGTCTCTGCACCAAGACTCTCTCCTATTTCCTTAAGTCACGTGAAGTTAGGAAACAAAAGCTTTATATTTTTCAATCTTGTGATTAACCATCAAAACAAGGAATAAGAAGGAAGATAACCAGGAAATCAAATTATTGCGAGTGGAATTACAGGATTGCTATTGTTAGTGTGTCTTTTTCTCTCTCTCACAAAACATCACTCATTTTGCCTCAGTGGCCCCCGGTTTGGGGCTGACATGGGCCTTCCTTGCCTTACCTGGTGGGATGAAGGCGGTTTGTTGATGTAGTTGCATGTTTGCAAGCGCCTGTTGATATTGGAAAACACCAGCATTGAAGACAGTCGTGGCACCGTTGGCTTTTTCTAGTGCAGGTCTCTTTGGTAAGGGAGGGAGGACGCCGGGAGGAAGGCCCTGGAAACGAGAGACGAAGTAAAAGAAATCGAGTAAAAAAAAAACAAATAAATAAAAATAGGAAGAGAAAACAAAACAAAAGAAAGAAAACAACACACAATCAGTATAGAGTGCAAACACAAGATGGCCACTTACACAATTCTAACCATCTAGCAAGCAAGCAACAAGAACACCACCTCTGACAAGGCGGTATAAACAAATAAGCAGAAACAATATGTACAGCAAGCATTACTCCAGAGACTATTTTAAAAAATAAACAGGAAAATTTAAACATACGTTACTACGTGTATCGCACAACACCTACAATAAAAGAGGCTTAATATACAAAAGCAGAACGCTGCACTGCTAGCTCCATGACGATCAACATTAAAAGCAATGTTAACTACAATCTTTAAAAGCGTTTAATTAAAAAAAAAAGAATATCTACAAAATAAAATGATAAACCCACAAACTTTACTCCCCCCCCAAAAAAGAAACTTGACATGCAACTCATGCAGGTCCCTGAACACTTGAGTAACAAACGTTTAACATGTTACGACTTTAAACGGAAAAAAAAAAGCCATGCCAACCAGATAAGTACAGAATTATCGTGAAAACATAAATTTAACGTCCCTCAATGTTATGTTGAGGGGCAATCCACAGGTGATGAACTGAGTGTGGTACTTCAGTTAACACTAGGGTTGCTTGCAACTCTCCGCACAATTTAATCCCAAATTGCCCGCCGTTTTTTTTAGGGCCATTTCCAAATTTTGAAAGAATGTAAAGTGTTTCTCGTCAATAGTTTAGTTCTCTTTGGATCGTTCAAAAAAAAAAGCAAGATGGTGCCACAGTCAATTTATCACCGCCCTTTATTATTTACAACAGAAAATAATGTACTAGTATTGATTTTTATTTCCTCTTTTCCCCCTTAAATAAACTTTTAAAGCTACAACTTGTAACCCTATTAAAGCTACATGCCAAGCTAAAAGGTGAAAGGTCATAGTACCAGGTCAAAGGTTGCCTCGAGGGGTCGCTTCAGTGATTTGACAGCCGACTGAGTCTTAATTAGCAGGCAGCGAGCACATGATGGCAATGGGCCAATGGGGTTCAAGCGCATTAACATAAACAGCAAGCAGAGGTGCATCATGGGGGCAGCAGTGCATTGTGGGGGGGGGTGAGGAAAAAAACAAATAAAAAAAACAAATCATCGGAATGCCATATACAACAAATAACAAGACTAGGCATGCACAATAAAGGCACTACTGAGTAGTTACTGTGAGGTTAAGGACTTTTACACAAATATAGTTAATTACAAGAACAATGTCCCTTTAAAAACATGGCAGGGTCTGCCACCTGGGTCCTTTGTCTCTTCTGGTCTGGGCATTTCTAGGCGCTTGACCACAGCACCAACTCTCCACTTAGAATCATAGAATCCCAACAGTGCAGAAGGAGGCCATTCGGCCCATCGAGCCTGCACTGACAATAATCCCACCCGGGCCCTATCCCCGTAACCTCATGTATTTACCCTGCTAATCCCCCTGACACTAAGGGTCAATTTAGCATGGCCAATCCACTTAACCCGCACATCTTTGGAGTGTGGGAGGAAACCGGAGCACCCGGAGGAAACCCACGCAGACACGGGGAGAACGTGCAGACTCCGCACAGACAGTGACCCAAGACCAGGAATCGAACCTGGGTCCCTGGCGCTGTGAGGCAGCAGTGCTAACCCACTGTGCCACCGTGTCGCCCTTCACATTAATCATGTTACATACATTTATAGGTATCACACAGCATGATCTTACTGCGGGCTCGTATACATTTTACATTTATGTCTGTTTTTTTAAAGTTTTTAATTTATTAGTGTCACAAGCAGGCTCAAAATTAAAGTTAATTTATTAGTCACAAGTAGGTTTACATTAACACTGCAATGAAGTTACTGTGAAAATCCCCTAGTCACCAAACTCTGGCGCCTGTTCGGGTACACTGAGGGAGAATTTAGCATGGTCAATGCACCTAACCGGGACTTCTTTCAGACTGTGGGAGGAAATCGGAGCACCCGGAGGAAACCCACACAGACACGGGGAGAATGTGCAAACTCCACACAGACAGTGACCCAAGGCCGGGAATCAAACCCGGGTCCCTGGCGCTGTGAGGCAGCAGTGCTAACCACTGTGCCACCGTGCAGTTTGCGCAAGTGGTAACACAGTGAGGGGAAATACACAGATCTAGCCTGAGGCAGTGGTGACCAAGTTAAAAGCAGTTATTAGTCGTCGCTCATTAATATTACTGCCTTAACCGATTCTTTCACTTCCTGACAAAACGATCGTTTTGAAGCACACAAAACAATTGCAAATCATATTGCCCCTGACTTGTTTATTTCTCACTGCACTGAACCATGGGAGAGCACAAACACTGCCCCCAAAAATCATTAATGGTTCCTTCAGATCCCCTGCCGGCCGCTTGTACTCGGTTAGAATCGTGCTTGCCACTCACCATGGCGGCTGCAGTGGCAGCAGCCTGGGCAGCCGCGGCCTGATTCACTTGGTGCTGCGCAGCCTTTATCTTGGCCTGCAGGTGGGCGGGGGGGTGGAAGTACTTGCACTTTTCCCGGGAGCAGCGGCCCTTGATGTAATCCATGCACACGGTGACCGTGTTGTCGTTGGTGTCCACCATCGCGATATCCGCTGGGTGAGCGAAGCGACAGTCGTTCTCGCCCCGGGTACAGTTTCCACGTTGGAACTCCCTACACACCTGCAGCAAAGAAGTCAACCGCAACCACTTAGTTCCTCCTTCGTCTGCTGCAACTTTTAACCAGTCCATTAAAAACACACAGAAATGATTTAAGTTTGTGGGCAGTCCGACAACGCTCAGGCCCCTGACTTTCACAGTTATGTATGGCCCGAATTTTACAGCCCCGCCCGCCACGGGAATCAGAGCCGGCAAGTGGGGGGCGGAGGGGCGGGAACAATGAAACGGTCCGTTAACCTCGGCGGGCATGTTACGGTTTCGGGATAAGCGAGGCTGTAAACTCCCGTCCGAGGGGCACTGGTGAAAGAGCAAAATAAAACACTCACCAGCATGAAATAAGAACTGAGACATTGGCCAGAGTTTTACCGGCACGCCCGTCCCACTACCGGGGGCCGGGCGAGGCTCGGAGAACGGCATTCTCCATTGGCCTCGGGCGGAATTGTATGAACCTCGGGCGGACGTGCAAGGAAAAATTCCGCCCATTATAACTTAACGGGAAGGATTAATTAACCTGGGGCTTTATCCGCTAGAAAAGAGAAGGCGGAATGCGACCCGATAAGTTTTCCAAAATTACGAGGGATTAAAAAGGGTTAAATGTTGGGAAGCTGTTGCTTCTTGTTCAGGGAATCCAGGCATTAATTTAAGTTGGTAGGTTCCAGTTCACTCAGGGAGTGACAGTTTCAATGGTAACATTCACTTTTGCAGGTATGTTGTGGTTTGGGCCTATGGATGGTGATACTAGGGGCTCCAGCATTCTTTCCATCACATGGCTGACCAGGAATCTCTGTCCCTCTTACCAGCTGCCAATGGTGTATGTTGGAGGGATCTGGAAGGAGACCGTCTATCTCCAATTGGAGAGGCAAAGCTGGTTCAGGGATAGTCAGCATGGCTTCATCAGAGGGAGGTCATGCCTAACAAATTTGATTGAGGAGGTGACCAGGTGTATCGACGAGGGTAGTGCAGCCGATGTAGTTTATATGGATTTCAGCAAAGCCTCTGACAAGGACCCACATGGGAGATTTGTAAAGAAGGTCAATTCACATGGGATACAGGTGATTTGATCAAGTGGATTCAAAATTGGCTCAGTTGTCGGAGACAGAGGGTGATGACAGAAGGCTGCTTTAGTGACTGGAAGCCAGTGTCCAGTGGCGTACCACAGGGATCCGTGTTGGGCCCCCTATTATTCATCATTTATATAAATGACATTGATGACTATGTGGGGGGTAGGATTAGTAAGTTTGTGGATGACACAAAGATTGGATGGGTGGTTAACAGCGAAGCGGAGTATCTTGAGCTACAAGAATATATAGACGGGATGGTCATCTAGGCAGATAAGTGGCAGATGGAATGGAAAGTGTGAGGTGATACACTTTGGAAGGAGTAATTTGACAAGAAAGTACTCAATGAAAAATTCCGCCCTGTTACTGAAATTGAAGGTCATGTAATTGAAGGCAAACCATTGACTTGGTTGTGGCTGAGTGGCAGGAGACGGAGAATAAAGATAATGGTCAGGTAGATAAATTGGCAGAATGTGACCCCCACAGCCAGGGATCTGTGTTGTAGCCTTAACTATTTCCCATATTCATTAGACTTAGATGGACAGCTGGACGGCCACATGTCCAAGTTAAACAAGTTGACACCAGAATGGAATAAATTTCAGAGATGTTAATAGTGAATGGGCAAAACTGTGGCAAATGAAATTCGATAGAGGGAAACATGATGCAATTCACTTTGGATCCAGATAAGGATAGATCAGATCATTTTTTATTATTTATTAGTCACAACTAGGCTTACATTAACACTGCAATGAAGTTACTGTGAAAATCCCCTAGTTACCACACTTCAGCGCCTGTTTGGGTATACTGAAGGAAGATTTAGTATGGCCAAGCATTTAACCAACACATCTTTCAGACTGTGGGAGGAAACTGGAGCACCCAGAGGAAACCCACACAGACAACGTGCAAACTCCATACAGACAGTGAACAAAGCCGGGAATCAAACCCAGGTCCCTAGCGCTGTGAGGCAGCAGTGCTAACCACCGTGCCACCCAGAAACTGTGGAGGCCCAAAGAGATGTGGAGGCCCATTTACATACATTGGGTAAAATGGCATCACCAGGTACCAAAAATAATCAACAAACACCAATGGAATGCTGTTGTTTCTATGGAGAGAACCAGATCAGGGCAGGGTGCAAGGAATTGGTGCAGGGAGGCTACAGCTACACAGACTTGACTGAGACCAGACCCACTCCTGCCACAGCGATTTAAGCAGTTCCAGGAAGGTCATATTGGCCTTGGAGGAAGTGCAGCCTGGATTCAGGCGAATAATACCTTCCCCCCCCCCCCCCCCCCATCCCCGCCACCGGCTCCCCCACCACTGGTTCAATCATGAGGAACAGCCACACAAACTAAGATTGCATTCTTGAGAATTGAGAAGATTAAGGGGCCATTTAATCAACATTTTCATGGTGTGGAGGGGGGAGCAGATGGAGAAAAACTATTTCTGCCGGTTGGGGAGTCTGGAACTAGGAAGGGATCGTTTAAATACGAGAGGCAGACTTTTCAAGAACAAAGCTGAAAAATATTTCCACACACAAAAATGTAATAAGAATTTTGAATTCTCTTCCAAAAACGGCAACTGATGGTAGATCTGCATTTTAATTTTTGTTCATTCGTGGGACATGGGTACCGCTGGCTGGCCAGCATTTATTGCCCATCCTGAGTTGCCCTTGGAGGGTATAGAATCATAGAATCCCTACAGTGCAGAAGGAGGCCATTCGAACCATTGAGCTTGCACCTACAGCAATCGCATACCAGACCCCCTATCCCTGTAACCCCACATATTTTGCCCTGTTCATCTCCTTGACACTAAGGGGCAATTTATCATCGTCAAAGATGTGCGGGTTAGGTGCATTGGCTATGACTAAATTGCCCCTTAGTGTCCCGGGATACATAGGTTAGAGGGATTAGCAGGGTATAATGTGGGGTTACGGGGATAGAGCCTGGGTGGGATTGTTGTCGGTGCAGACTCGATGGACCAAATGGCCTCCTTATGCATTGTAGGGATTCTATGATTCAATGATTCAATCAACTTAACCAGCACATCTTTGGACTGTGGGAGGAAACTGGAGCATCTGGAGGAAACCCACACAGACACGGGTAGAACGTGCAAACTCCACACAGGCAGTCTCCCAAGGCCTTGAACCAGGTCCCTAGCACTGTGAGGCAGCAACGCTAACCACTATGCCATCATGCCGTGGGTGGTTGAGAATCAACCACATTGCTCTGGAGTTACATGTAGGCCAGACCAGGTAAGGATGGCAGATTTCCTTCCCTAAATGACATTAGTGAACCAGATGGGTTTTTCCGACAATCGACAGTGGTTTCATGGTCATCAATAGATTCATAATTTCAAATAGATTTTTTATTGAATTCAAATTCCACCCTCTGCCGTGATGGGATTCGTACCCGGTTCCCCAGAACATTAGCTGAGTTTCTGGATTGATAGTCTAGCGATAATACCATGAGGCTCCCCAAAAGTCGATCCTAATTTCAAACCTGCGATTGATAGATTTTAATTAGCCGGAGATATTAAATCATGGGGGCAAAGGAGAGAGGTCACAGGTCAGCCATGATTTCAATGGATGGCACGGGACATACTCAAAGGGCTAAATAATTTCTGGAAGAAACATTAAACATTAGTCCCGGTAAGCCTTTGAAATGAAGTAGGAGGCTTTTATGAACATAGAAAATTAATTGGTGGATAAAAGGGCTGTTGGCTCATCACACTTGTCCCCATGCCCAAGATGGCTGAAACATGGTGGCTCAACGCTCCATCACCACAAACCATGTACCCCGTGGGACAGGCAAACATGCCACAGAGACAAAAAACCAAGGGTCAATAAGTGGAAATAAAATACCATGGAACATTGGTCTCCAATTACTGAAGGTGTGACCCAACTCCAATGTCTATGATGAGGAGCTATGGCCAGTGGAAAGAGGCAATTTGAGGTTTCAATGCTTCCGTTTGAATCATATGGGCGGCACGGTGGCACAACGGTTAGCACTGCTGCCTCACAGCACCAGGGACCCGGGTTCGATTCCCGGTTTGGGTGTGGAGTTTGCACGTTTTCCCCATGTCTGTGTGGGTTTCCTCCGGGTGCTCCGGTTTCCTTCCAAAGATGTGCGGGTTAGGTGGATTGGCCATGCTAAATTGCCCCTTTGTGTCGGGGGACTAGCTAGGGTGAGTGCATGGGGTTACGGGGATAGGGCCTAGGTGGGACTATGGTCGGTGCTCACCCAATGGGCTGAATGGCCTCCTTCTGCACTGTAGGATTCTATGATTCTATATGCTGCAAGATGGGATGCAAAGAGGCTTGAGGTATAAACACATTTTAGACATTCGGAGGGCTGGAATTTTCACTTGCGATCAGGAACCCCCAACACCAGGGTCAAACGACCCAGCGTCATGTCAGGAATTTATCACCCGGCCTGATTTTTGTAGGATTGGCCAGTGAATAGAAAGAGGGCATGCGTGCCATCCAATTAAAGACGAGGGGCAGCCTCCGAAAGCTGGAAGGCCAATAGGAAGCCCTCCAGCACTGAAGGGGCTACAACCTGCCAACGCAATGAAAGGAGAGAGAGAGAGAGAGACACCCGATGGATCCTCTCAGGTAAGTTAGGGAAGTAAAAATGGCAGCAGCTGTCAGAACGCCTTTGTGCAGGAGGAGGAGGTCCTACACAGGATGGACTGCGGCTGCAGATGTGGCTATTTTATGATATTTGTTCGGGGGGAAGTGGGGAGGGGGAGGGGGGCGGTGCACTTTTAATAAGATCTCCAGAGCCCTCCCCCCTCCACTCTCTCCCATCCCACCCAGTTTGCTGCTGGGAGGTTGTGTCCATTCCCTGCCTGTGTTTGAGTCACTGCAGAGGGTCCACGTGTGGGAGGAAGCTGGTCCATACCTGAACTGTTCTCTTGGAATATGATGTGGAGATGCCGGCGTTGGACTGGGGTGAACACAGTTAGAGTTTTAACAACACCAGGTTAAAGTCCAACAGGTTTATTTGGTAGCAAATGGATATCTGCTTTTTCCACTCCATCTGACGAAGGAGCAGCGCTCCGAAAGCTAATGGCATTTGCTACCAAATAAACCTGTTGGACTTTAACCTGGTGTTGTGAGACTTCTTACTCTTGGAATATGGCAGGGAGTCTTGGATAGTTACGGGGAACTGGTATGTCGGCCAATGGTAGTAAACACTGGGCCTATCCACTCGCTCCCGTTCACATCCCAATCGTACCATGATAATCCTGCCCAAAACGTAGTAACACCCCACCTCCCCGCTAAAAAGAAACCGCACTGGGATAAATGTCATAGCATTCCTCTGCAGCAGAGAATGCTCAAGCGATTGAGGCGTGAATAGAGAATTCCGTCCCAGGATGCTCACTGTTTATTTCGGAAATTCACTGGATTCACTGCCACAACTATGCCCAGGTTGGAAAATTACCCCTGCCCCATTGCAGTTTGGAAAAACAAGGGTCGGGATTCTCCGACCTCGCCCGCGGCTGCGATTCTCCAGTCCCGCTGCAATGAGCGGAGATTTGCTGAGCGCCAAATTCTCCGTTCTCGCTGGCAGCAGCAGCGGGACATGCGGAACCGGCGAATTCCAACCAGGATTTGAATGCATGATCTTTGAAGTAATAAGGAAGATATATTTATGGGGGGAGTGGGGGCAGGGGGCGCACGGTATTAAATGGCACAATTGTGTGTGTCTGTGTGCTCGGAAAAGTAAACCATGCAACTCCACATGATGTGATTGTGACTAAATATTACGAAAGTAGTTTTCTTAAGTAAAATACACAGTCTAATAATTTGTCCATATCTAATGTTTCACAAATGTTCTCTATCCAACAAGATCTAAAGTTCATTTGCAAAGGTTCCTTCTATCCAAATATGGGAATATCGCCCTCTGCTGTTTCATTTTCTCCTGTTGTTTCTCTCTAGTTTGCTCCCATAAAAAACCCCACAGAAAGTGCAATGATAGTACAGCCTTCCATTAACCATCTATACATCCTGTCAAAGCCAGGATCCAATTAGCAGTCTCCAGATTGAAGGCTTGGCAAACATCCTCTCTTCTTTCCCCAAGGACATCTGACCACACTTGACTTCCATCCTGTCATGGATTTTCTTGCTTTGTGCATACTCAAAAACTGTTCATCTTTAACTTCTTCCAGTCCTGATGAAATATCCTCAACCTAAAACAATGTGCCGGAATTCTCCGGCAGTTCACGCCCCACCACCGCTGCCAGCATGGACGGAGAATTCGGCGCTCAGCCAAAACTCCATTTACTGCAGCGGGACTGGAGAATCCCAGCCTCGGGCGAGGTTGGAGAATTCCGGCCAATAGCTCTGCCCTCCTGAGCATTTCCTGATTTTAAAAAATTTCACATTCCCGGGGTGGGCTTTTCCGTCCCAGGCTAGCCCCAAGACCGGAAATTCCCACGCAAGCTCAACGGACCTTTGCATGGTCCGCCAAATTTACTGTCCTGTCCGCTACGATTCCCGTGGATGGGAAAATTCCGCCCCTGGTGTGTCTTCAGTTACTTTTGAATGCATTACACCTTCATTGTGCAGGCAATGTTTTAATTGCCTCTAACTCTACTCATCCTCATCATCTTCCAGTCCTAACTAGGCGTTTAACTGATTATTCTTCGTACAGCGTTAATGCTAGTTTCGGATATTCCATGTTTGAACTCGTTTCCATGCACTACAGAAAAGTACAGAGAAGATTTACCAGGATGTTGCCTGGTATGGAGGGCATTAGCTATGAGGAGAGGTTGGAGAAACTTGGTTTGTTCTTTGTAGAACGACGGAGGTTGAGGGGCGACCTGATAGAAGGCTTCAAGATTATGAGGGGCATGGACAGAGTGGATAATCAGAATCTTTTTCCCAGGGTGGAAGAGTCAGTTACTAGGGGGCAGAGGTTTAAGATGCGAGGGGCAATGTTTAAAGGAGATGGACGAGGCAAGGCAATTTTCTTTACACGGAGGGTGGTGGGTGCCTGGAACTTGCTGCACTTAGCTTTAAGTTATTTTTTAAAGCTTGTAAGGTTTCCGGCCTCCACTACTTTCCCAGGCAGTGTGTTCCAGATTCCCACCACCCTCTGAGTGAAAAGGTCTTATTCTAAAATCCTCTCTGAATCTCCTGCCTCACCCCGTAAAACTCTGCCCCCTCGTGACCGACCCCTCAAACGAAGGAGAACAGCTGATTTCTATTCACCCTGTCCACACCCCCTCATAATCTTATACCCCTTTTATACATATCAGGCAGTTAGAAAATCAGCCTGTGCATGATATCTCTTGGTTGGGGTGGTGGTGTTGTGGGGGGAGGGGGAGGGTGGAGGCAACAAGTCCTGAGGCGCCAAGTAAAACAAAGTTCTCTTCTATTTCAATGGCCCTGATTTTACCCTGGAGTCGGGATGGGCGAGGCTCGCAGGATGGCATTCTCCATTGGCCTCAGGCGCGCTCTTACGAGCCTCGAGCGGGCATGCCGGTAAAATTCCGGCCAAAGTTTCTCTTCCCTCCCGCCGCTCACCATTCCCAAATGTTGCTGAATAGCAGCGAAGCCCATTGTTTTTTTTTTAATTAAATGAGCCATCGCAGGCAGCTAATTGCAGCATCCTTGCTAATCACTATAGAACCTCCTAGCCAATAGACCAATGCATTGTGTATTTATACAGTGCTCCAGTGTCCTATTTGCAATTATTGGCGATGTTTCCTGCAAGTCAGGCGACAGTAACCAGACTATCGGGGGAGGGTGGGGGACTGCATTAGGCCCCATTGCCAGAAAGGTAGCAGTGTGTGCAAGCACGCAGAAACATGAGAGAAATACAGCCTATCAGACAGGAGAGATTTCTGTTGTCTGATTTGATTCCAACCCACCAGACATTCGACTATCTCTTTGCAGCAGCTATCAGTTCCTGCGACTTGAACATTCTTGAACAGTAGGCTGGACATTAGCTTTCAGGATGGGGCCTTTCTACCTGAGGCAGTAGCTCTCGTGCCCAGGGCCTGTGGGAAGCTGTTTCTGTCCCACCAGCCCAACTCCTTAACCGAGGGCCTGAAGTGATTGCTGTCCTTGAGTCCGATAGCAGCTCTAACAGCTGAGCGCTGTGATCTGCCCGACAAAGAAATTCTCTGCCACACATCGCAATTCTCTGAGGGATAATAGTGTCCGCACTCCCTCCTTATCAGACACGCTGTGAGAAAACAGTTTTATTGACCTGAACTCCTCCCCACATTGTCCAAGCAAACCAATTTGAGCTCAAAAGAGCTCTCAGCCCCTTTATTCTTATCGTTCAGGAACCCGTCCGCAGCACCAGCTCCAAGCACTGAGCTGTCAATCTCTCCTGGCCGCTGGACACGGTGCAATAAAATACTAACATCCAACACAAATGCTTCCGAGCCCTGACCCCCACACACTCACCCTCCTATCTCCCCGCTGTGAAGGCCCATTTTGATTTGGCACAGTGATCCAGCTTCCTCTTGCTGACAGGTATTGTTTCCAATCTGAGTCTGTGCTCTGACCATTCCTGATTCACCAACCACTGACTCATGTGCATGTGCGTGTGTGTGTTTGTGTGTGTGTATGTATGTGTTTGTATGCATGTGTCTGTGCACGTGTGAGCGTGAGTGTGCATGTATCTGTGGTAAGTCTGTGTGTGCATTTGTTTCTGTGTGTATGTTTCTGTGTGTGACTGTGTGTGTATGTATCTATGAGTCTATGTGTGTGCCTGTGTATGTGTGTGTGTGTGTATATGTGCCTGATAAGTGTGTACGTGTGTGTGTGTGTGCATACATCTGTGATTAGTGTGCATCTGTTTGTGTGTATCTGTAAGTCTCTATATGTCTGTGTATGCTTGTGTGTGTTTATGCTTATGTGTCTGTGTGTGTGACTGTCTCTGTGTGTGGCTGTGTGGCTGGCTGTGTGTGTGCGTGTGTGTGTGTGAGAGAGAGACCCACAGAGCACTTTCCGAGATCTTCCATCTTTGTACCATCACCTGCTTCACTCTCCATCTCTGAACTATTTCAATGTTCTCCTGTATGTCCGATCTTTCACATCCCACTCTTCACAAAGCTCTGTTGCAGAGATCATCTCCTGTAGCAAGCTCCTCTCCATGACCACTGTCCGCGCTGACCTACACTGACCCCCATCCCCCCCAGTGCATTAAATTAAAATGTTCACTCTTGTATTGAAATATCTCCACAGCTTCACTGCTCCATAACCCTGTGTAAACTCCAGTGCTGTCACACTCACTTCCTTAATTGTTTGGTTCCTTTGGCTCTGGCCTCTGGTGCATTACCCATTCCTTTGGAAGGCTATTCGTAGATCTGCCTTCACCCTATTAGTCTCATGCAATCATAGAATCCCTACAGTGCAGAAGGAGGCCATTCAGCCCATCAAGCCTGTACCGACAACATTCACACCAAAGCTCTATCCCCCCCAACCCCAAATATTTACCCTAGCTAATCCCCGTGACACTAAGGAGCAATTTAGCATGGTCAATGCACCTAACCAGCACGCCTTTGGACTGTGGGAGGAAACCGGAACACCCGGAGGAAACCCACGCAGACATGGGGAGAATGTGCAAACTCCACACAGACAGTGACCGGAGGCCGGAATTGAACCCGGGTCCCTGGCGCTGTGAGGCAGCAGTGCTAACCATTGTGCCACCGTGCCGCCCCATGCTCAGGCTCTTGAATCATTGAGTCATACAATCATCGAGGTTTACAGCATGGAAACAGGCCCTTCGGCCCAACTTGTCCATTCCACCCTTTTTTTTAAAACCGCTAAGCTAATCCCAATTGCCAGCGTTTGGCCCACATCCGTCGATACCCATCTTATCCATGTAACTGTCTAAATGCTTTTTAAAACAAAAAATTGTACCCGCCTCTACTACTACCTCTGGCAGCTCGTTCCGGACACTCACTACCCTCTGTGTGAAAAAATTGTCCCTCTGGACCTTTTGTATCTCTCCCCTCACCTTAAACCTATGCCCCATAGTTTTAGACTCTCCTACTGTTGGGAAAAGATGTTGACTATCTATCTGATCTATGCCCCTCATTATTTCATAGACCTCTATAAGATCACCCCTCAGCCTCCTACGCTCCAGGGAAAAAAGTCCCAGTCTATCCAGCCTCTCCTTATAACTCAAACCATCAAGTCCCGGTAGCATCCTAGTAAACCCTTTCTGCACTGGATCTTATTTCCCGAACCCTCTGTCGTCCTGTTACCTTCCCCTCTGTTCCGTTAATGCCTATCTCAGTTACCCGCCTTTTGGTCACGCTTCCTAATATCCCTCCCTCGTTCCTCAGTGTTAAAAAAAACCCCTTTTGCTGAGCACAACATTTTGCCATTTTCTAGGCTGCCTTTTTAGGAATGTAAGACCATCGACTTGCTTCTCCTAACACACCAAGACATTGAGCATCTTTTCCACCTACCTCACAACACCTTTGCTTTCCCTGCAGCATTAAGGTAGAAACAAAAGGTAACAAAAATAAATAAAGAAAAGCAGCTGAAATGCCGACGTTGTGTAAATACCAAATGCCTGACTGAAGTTTGACAGGTAGAGCGTTGGCTCAGGGTTAAAATTTATTTATTAGTGTCACAAGTAGGCTTACATTAACACTGCAATGAAGTTACTGTGAAAATCCCCTAGTCGCCACACTCCGGCGCCCGTTCGGGTACACTGAGGGAGAATTTAGCATGGCCAATGCGCCTAACCAGCATGTGTTTCAGACTGTGGGAGGAAACCGGAGCACCCGGAGGAAACCCATGCAGACAGGGACAGAATGTGCAAACTCTGCACAGACAGTGACCCAAGCCGGGAATCGAACCCGGGTCCCTGGCGCTGTGAGGCAGCAGTGCTAACCACTGTGCCACCCATGCCGCCCCAGGGGAATATCATTCACATTTTCATAGAATCCCTACAGTGCAAAAGGAGGCCATTCAGCCCATCAAGTCTGCACTGACCACAATCCCACCCAGGCCCTATGCCCGTAACCCCACATATTTACCCTGCTAATCCCCTGCCTCTAGGATCAATTTATCCTGGCCAATCAACCTAACCTGCACATCTTTGGACTATTGGAGGAAACCGGAGCACCCGGAGGAAACCCACGCAGACACGGGAAGAAATAAATGACCGGCAAAAGGCATGCAATTTGAGCGTCTATTTCAGCCCATTATCTGCCAATAGCAATCCCTGGTCTCCTTTTGCAGAATCGCGTGACAAGAGGGAGGAACGGCTCTGAATCTAAACGCTACCACCACGGCAGAGTGGATGGTCAGGACCTCAGCATCTTCTGATACTGCACAGGCTTTTCTAAGCTTTGACATGTTGAACCTATCATTCAGGGATGCAACAGTGGCAGAGAGGGCACGCTTTTCCTGCAGGGATCCCAATGTCAGGGTCTCATTGGGATCATTTGCAGGGAGCCAGAACAGCGGAGATATTTTCCCAATAATGGGCTGGCCATCCAATAGAGGATGTTGGGTAGGCTGCGGAATCTGGAGGACCAGTCAGACACCCATCCTGGCACGGACAGATCGGCAAGCCCCACAGTCAGGAACTAGGCACTACCGGGGTATAAAGTATGAAGGCATCTTTGTTACCTGTTGACAGCCTCATGTGGGGGATGTAAAAAGTTCCAAAAAGGCAAGCATCTCCATTTAGCTGGGGGCCTCCCCACCCAGTGGGTGGCCGCTCTGTCTCTGGCAGGAGGGCTAAGATCTTACAAATCCACTCCTAATTGCGGGGGATGGTGGGAGTGGAATGGGGGTCTTAATCACCTCCTTAGACTGGGCAGGCCAATCCAGATCATGGCCGACAAGACAGAGGCAAAGAACAAAGAACAAAGAACAGTACAGCACAGGAAGAGGCCCTTCGGCCCACCAGGCCTGCGTCGATCACATTGTCCTATCTAGACCAACCGCCTCTATCCTTCTGTTCCCTATCTGTTCATGTATCCATCCAGATAAGTCTTAAGTGTCGCTGACATGTCTGCCTCAACCACCTCAGTGCATTCCAAGCCCCCACCACCCTCTGTGTAAAAAACTTCTCCCCCCCATAT
Organism: Mustelus asterias; assembly: GCF_964213995.1. NCBI lineage: Eukaryota > Metazoa > Chordata > Chondrichthyes > Carcharhiniformes > Triakidae > Mustelus > Mustelus asterias. The sequence goes on from NC_135803.1 coordinate 12,386,977, forward strand.
CTCGACTTGTTCATGTGTCTATCCAGATAAGTCTTAAATATCAGTATCTGCCTCAACCACCTCACTTGGCAGTGCATTCCAGGCGCATCCTCTGTGTAAAACACTTCCCCCACACACCTCCATTGAACCTTTCCCCCCTTACCTTGAACTTGTGCCCCCTTGCAATTGTCATTTCTGTCCTGGGAAAAAACTTCCAACTATTCACCCTATCCGTACCCCTCATAATTTTATAAACTTCTATCAGGTCACCCCTCAGCCTCCGTCTTTCCAGGGAGAACAATCCCAGTTTATTCAATCTCCCCTCATAGCGAATACCCTCCATATCAGGTAACACCTGGTAAACCTTTTCTATACTCTCTCCAAAGCCTCCACATCCTTCTAGTAGTGTGGTGACCAGAATTGGACACAGTATTCCAAACAGGCCTAACCAACGTTTTATATAACTGTAATATAATTTGCCAACTTTTATACTCGATGCCCTTCCGATGAAGGCAAGCTTTCTTCACCACCTTTTCCACCTGTGCTGCCACTTTTAAGGCTCTGTGGACCTGTACTCCCAGATCTCTCTGTGTGTCTCTGCTCCTGATGGTTCTGCCAATTATTTTATAGCTCCCACCTGAATGGGCAGCTTCCCATCCATTGACTCTGTCTACACTTCCCGCTGCCTCGGCAAAGCAGCCAGCATAATTAAGGGCCCAGGCACCCCAGGACATTCTCTCTTCCACCTTCCATCGGGAAAAGGATACAAAAGTCTGAGGTCACGCACCAATCGACTCAAGAACAGCTTCTTCCCTGCTGCCATCAGACTTTTGAATGGACTTACCTTGCATTAAGTTGATCTTTTTCTACATCCTAGCTATGACTGTAACACTACATTCTGCACTCTCTCATTTCCTTCTCTATGAATGGTATGCTTTGTCTGTATAGCGCAACAAGAAACAATACTTTTCACTGTATGCTAATACATGTGACAACAATAAATCAAATCAAATCAAATCAAAATGCATCACCTCGCATTTGTCTGGACTAAATTTCTGTCTACCATCTCTCCGTCCAACCTTCCAGCCTACCTATATCCTGTTGTGTTCTCTGATGTTATGGGGTTTTTTGACTAACCAGATAATGAAGTAGTCCGGACCTACTTGCAACAAGACCTGATATACTCTGACAGGTATCACTGGCCAGCCCAGCATTCGCTGCCCATTCTGTAATATTAGGGTGTTCAGGACTGAAAGGGTTAATGCAGGACTGGGGAAACAATATTGTCCATATGATGATGTAAAGGGAGTCATCGAATCATAGAGTCACATGACTCGGAGTAGTCTGCACGGAGATAGCTCACAGTATGGATTGAAGAAGCTACTGTCTTGTATATCTGTGCGTTGTTATCCTCCACAATAAATAATTACTCTTCAGACTTCATGCCTCTGACTTCATCCTCAAACAACCCCAACAATGAATCCCCAGTTGCCCTTGAACTGAGTGACTTGCTCGGCCATTTTAGGGGGCAGTCAAGAGTCAACCACATTGACAGGGGTCTGAAGCCACATTCAGGACAGCAGACTTCCTTCCCTAGAGGGATTAAGTGATGAATTTAAAAGTTTTTAAGTTTAAGTTTAAGTTTATTTATCAGCGTCACAAGTAGGCTTACATTAACACTGCAATGAAGTTACTGTGAAAATCCCCTAGTCGCCATACTCCAGTGCCATTTTTATATCAATATAGCTGATATTGACTAGGTGGAATATAGAATCACAGAGTGTATACAGTATTGAAGGAGGCCATTCGGCCTGCCATGTGTCTGCCAGCTCTTTGCAAGAGCAACAACCCCAATCATTAGTTACCAGGTACAAACTTACACATTGTACTTTGGTCCATTCTGTTCTGTACAACACCTTTCTACTCAGGGCTATATACTAATCAACCTAGAGCTTTTTTTGGAATATTTTTATGTCACATAGTTTTCACCACATCATTGTTGGAGAGATGGTCCAAAGAGTCATAGAATCCTGACATTGCAGAAGGAGGCCATTCGGCCCATCGAGTCTGCACCGACAACAATCCCACCCAAGCCCTATTCCCGTAACCCCACATATTTACATTGCTAATCCCCCTGACACTAGGGTTAATTTAGCATGGCCAATCAATTGAACCTACGCATCTTTGGACTGTGGGAGGAAACTGGTGCACCCGGAGGAAGCCCATGCAGACATGGGGAGAATGTGCAAACTCCACACAGACAGTGACCCGAGGCCAGAATTGAACCCGGGTCCCTGGTGCTAACCACTGTGCCACCACGCTGCCCCATTCATGAACTGTGTGTGTCTCTGTTTGCAAGCTAGCCCTTTGCCAGGACAATAAGACCCTTTGTTCTTTATCCCTTCAAACTAAAAATCAACCTAAAAGCAGCAATGAAGCTGGCTGTTCCTTGAAGTTACACAGCAGCTCAAAGGGATCTACCATCACATGCTACAGCGTCTCTTAACAGTTAGAGGCCATAGGTCACGGATTCAAAAAGGGGCCCAGCTTATGGTAAAAGTTCCAGCATTTTGACAAAATTACACGAGTTACAATTAAGAAAGGTTTTGTTTTTGAAGTTCCTACACTGACTGAAGTGAGTGTATATGGCATGGGTGTGGTGTAAGTGTGTATGTATGTTTGTTTTTCTATCTGTGTGTGTCTGTGGTATGTTTGTGTGATGTTTGTGTTGGTGTGCGTGTGTTTGTATGTGTCTGAGTTTGTGAGTGTCAGTGTATGCATGCATGTACCATTGTGTGAGACAGTGTGCAGTGTGTTTATATGTGCTTGTGCGTGTGTATGTGTGCCATCGTGTAAGACTGCAGTGTGTGTGTGTGTACGTGTGCATGCATGCAACCCAGTCTGCAGGTGCAACAGGTGATCAAGAAGGCAAATGGGATGTTGGCCTATATCGCAAGGGGGATAGAATATAAAAGCAGAGATGTCTTGCTGCATCTGTACAGGGCATTGGTGAGGCCGCAGCTGGAATACTGTGTGCAGTATTGGTCCCCTTATTTGCGGAAGGATATATTGGCCTTGGAGGGAGTGCAGAGAAGGTTCACCAGGTTGATACCAGAGATGAGGGGTGTTGGTTATGAGGAGAGACTGAGCAGATTGGGTTTGTACTCATTGGAATTTAGAAGGCTGAGGGGGGATCTTATAGAGACCTATAAGATAATGAAGGGGCTGGATAGGGTAGAGGTGGAGAGATTCTTTCCATTTAGAAAGGAAGCGAGAACTAGAGGGCACAGCCTCAAAATAAGGGGGAGTCAGTTTAGGACAGAGTTGAGGAGGAACTTCTTCTCTCAGAGGGTGGTGAATCTCTGGAATTCTCTGCCCACTGAAGTGGTGGAGACTACCTCGTTGAATATGTTTAAATCACGGATAGATGGATTCCTGATCGGTAAGGGAATTAGGGGTTATAGGGATCAGGCGGGTAAGTGGAACTGATCCACTTCAGATCAGCCATGATCTTATTGAATGGCAGGGCAGGCTCGAGGGGCTAGATGGCCTACTCCTGCTCCTATTTCTTATGTTCTTATGTATGTTTGTATGTGTGTGTGCATGTGTGTGTGTGTGTGTGTGTACATGTGTGTGCCATCGTGTGAAACTGTGTACATCTATCCTCAGGTATGGTGGGCATTCTCGAAAAGAGGCAACGTGGACATCCCACCAACTCTGCATCCAGACTCCAAAACCCCCGACAGCTCCACAGCATTCTGCACTATATTGTAACAGGAGATCACAATTGCATGGGACAAGGGGTGGAGCAGAGGGTCTTTTCCTGCCAGCTTTCACACAAGAATTTGAAGCAAGAATGGAAGCAACAGTGAACTGGCTGTCAACGTTAAATTTGCTCTCTTTTCTTTAGATTTTAATGGAAATAAAACCTGAGTATAAAACTGGGCAACCGTTTCATTATTACATGGTTTGTGTTATGACAGATTTATACCCTTATTGCTTTCAAAGAATGAAGCTGCAGAAATGCAAAATATCCAGAAGAACAGAGAGAGAGAAAGAGCGAGGAAGAGAGAAAGGAAAAAGAGAGAGAGGGGAGAGAGAAACAAAGAGAGAAAGGGAGAGAAAAAAGCAGAAAGAATGAGAGAAAGAGAAAGGGGGAGAGAAAGAGAGCGAGGGAAGAGAGGAAGAAAAGAGAGAGGAAAAGAGCATGAGAGAGGGAGAAAGAAAGAGCGTGAGAAAGAAAGAGTGAGAGGGAGAGAGAAAGAAAAAGCGAGAGAGAAAGGAAAGGAGAGACAGAGAGAAAGAGAGCGAGGGAAGAGAGAAAAAGAGAGGAAGAAAATGAGAGAGGAAAAGAGCATGAGAGAGGGAGAAAGAAAGAGCGTGAGAAAGAGAGAGTGAGAGAGAAAGAAAAAGAGAGAAAGAGCGAAAACAGAGGAGAGAAAGGGAGAGCGAGAGAAAAAGAGAAAGAGTGGGAGGAAAGGAGAAAGAAGCGGAGAAAGAGAGAGGGAGAAAGAAGGGGAGAGAGGGAGAGAGAATGAAAAAGAGAGAGAGAGAGAAAGTGACAGAGAACATGAGGAGATCGAGGGAGAATTGAAATGCAGCATCCACTGGCAGGCTTCTTTGGTGAGCTTTCAATACACAACTGATGGCTGAGGAATAATCTGTAAGCTTCATAGAATCATAGAAACCCTACAGTGCAGAAGGAGGCCATTCGGCCCATCGAGTCTGCACCGACCACAATCCCACCCAGGCCCTACCCCCACATATTTTACCCGCTAATCCCTCTAACCTACGCATCTCAGGGGCAATTTTAACCTGGCCAATCAACCTAACCCGCACATCTTTGGACTGTGGGAGGAAACCGGAGCACCCGGAGGAAACCCACGCAAACACGAGGAGAATGTGCAAACTCCACACAGACAGTGACCCGAGCCGGGAATCGAACCCGGGACCCTGGAGCTGTGAAGCAGCAGTGCTAACCACTGTGCTACCGTGCCGCCCCTTACACTGTAAGCTTGTTGTGTGAAAATGAGACAGAGACACAAAGAAGAATAGCTTCCTGGGCAAATCGAAGTCCAGTATTGATGAGAAAAATAGAGACAGATCCTGCAAGGGGATCTGCAGACAAGACACCAGGATTGCCTAATCATTGATCATATGGAGAGCTGGTTTATCATCGCTGATATATCTATATTTCTGCCAATGTATTTTACTCTGCAGCAATCCATCTGATAAAATGCACGCTGTCAACATTTATCAAATATAATCTGCCATAATCTCCTGACCCTGGAGTGACAGCAGGCAAGAAGCAGCTAATGGTTTAATGGATCGTCAAGGCAGCTGCCTCCTTAGGTGTAATCCTCATCCCTGCCACCGAGTGGCAGCAGCCTCTCAGCACTCCAACGCGGGCATTGTAAATGCTCACAGGTGTCCACAGTCGCCCATTTTGCGGCGTGAGACTCGCTTTTCTTTGTACAAACTGCAATGGTGCCAAAGAACTGATCATCGTGCATATTTGTCAGATGATTTTTCAGATGCAATTCATGTTGCAAATCACCTCTTCGAAAAAGAATTGGTGCTTTCATAGAGTAATACAGCACAGAAGGAGGTCATTCGGCCCATCAAGCTGGGACTAGCTCTTTGAAAGAGACACCCCAATTAGTTCCGCTCCTCTTGCTCCACTGTCCTGCAAGTACTTATCCAATATCCCTTGGAAAGTTACAATCGAAAGTGTATCCATCAGCACGGTGGCACAGTGGGTTAGCACTGCTGCCTCACAGTGCCAGGGTCCCGGGTTCACTTCCCGGCCTTGGGTCACTGTCTGTGCGGAGTCTGTACGTTCTCCCCGTGTCTGTGTGGGTTTCCTCCGGGTGCCCCGGTTTCCTCCCACAGCATGAAAGACGTGCTGGATAGGTGCATTGGCCGTGCTAAATTCTCCCTCAGTGTACCCAAACAGGCGCCGGAGTGTGGCAACTAGGGGATTTTCACAGTAACTTCATTGCAGTGTTAATGTAAGCCTACTTGTGAGTCTAATACATAAACTTTAAACATTAAAACAACCTGCTGCATAAAGGAAATTCTACTCAGCTGTCAGACACAAGAATGCCACGTGTCAAAGGGTGCAGCGAGTGACTGCATCAGAAAAGGATGCTGATTGGTTGCCAATCAGCTCTGATTGGTTGAGGGTGTTGCCATGGGGCTGCAGTCTCCCCCATGCTTTTGTTTAATTTAATAACGGTGCAATGCCTGGACATGTTCCTCTTGTGTGCAGAGGGCAGGTCCCTGCCGAAAGAATGTGTTGTAGCATTTACCGAAGAATGTATCTTGCATGCACACCGCCACTCCACAATTATCCATTGTTGACCAATTCTTCAATTGGCACCACTAAGAACAAAATCCATCATCTGATTATGGGAAGGGATGTGGTCTTTGTCTTTGACTCTTCCACTGGATGTGGGCGTTGCTGGTTGGGCCACATTTGTTGCCCATCCCTAATTGTCCTTGGCCAGGCCATTTCAGAGGGCAGTTAAGGGTCAACCACATTGCTGTGGGTGTCGAGTCACATGTAGACCATGGAATCCCTACAGTGCAGAAGGAGGCAATTCGGGCCACCGAGTCTGCACCAACTCTCTGACAGAGTATCTTACCCAGGCCCCCTCCCCTGCCCTAGCTCTATAACCCCGTACATTTGCCATGGCCAATCTACACATCTTTGGACTGTGGACATCTTTGAAGGAAACCGGAGCACACAGAAGAAACCCACGCAGACATGGGGAGATCGTGCAAACTGCACCCAAGACTGAAATTGAACCCAGGTCCCTGGTGCTGTCAGGCGGCAGTGCTACTAATTCTGCCATCACCTCCCCTAGCATAGTCATAGTCCTACCAAGCATAGGTGTAGAGTGGCAATAGGACTGTGTACCTGTGCTTTCAGCAAGGCATTGTTTGATCATGATTATGGAGTAGAAAACTTGACCAACTTTCTCCTCCCTTTAACTGGGGAGCACGGAATCCAATTCCCCAGTCCCTACAGCAAGGCCAGCTAAGGTGGCTAACCAAGCAGAGGTCAGGGGTCAGGGCT